>NC_091181.1:26304348-26626848 GCF_040958095.1 Procambarus clarkii
ATGCGAAATATGCTAATACATTATAATATTAATTTATATTTGAGAAAATTCCTATTCTGAATGAACAGCATGTTAAAATTGATAAATGCATCTTTGGGGTTGACCGCTGGTTGGAATGTACTTGGTCTGAGGACGGGTTGCTCTAAATGCTTCACATACGTACTGCAAATACCAATTCCCTAACAGCCTAGCCTAACTTAAGTTAGACTTAACTATTCAACACACTGTAGTATGAAATACTATTACCCTATGTTCGAGAAAATTCAAATTTTTCAATACGCAGTGAGTTAAAATTGATGACTGCGTCATTGTGTTCGGGTATGTTCTTCATTCGTAAACAAAGGGCGAATTTGACGGCTGGATTAATTTGACGGATTAATGAGCATTTAAACAATGTTTATGCGGACGGTCTGACACACACACACACACACACACACACACACACACACACACACACACACACACACACACACACACACACATTTTATAATATATATATATATATATATATATATATATATATATATATATATATATATATATATATATATATATATATATATATATATATATATATCTCTTTATATCTTTATTTTGTATTAATGCTGTCAGTGTGAGGGTGTGTGGATGGCTGTACACAGAGGTCAAACAGGTACGTTGCGCTTAAAGTTTATTGCCTGGTGGGCGTGTGGGCGTGGACACGGCTGGCGTGTGGGCGTGGACACGGCTGGTGTGTGGGCGTGGACACGGCTGGCGTGTGGTCGTGGACACGGCTGGCGTGTGGTCGTGGACACGGCTGGCGTGTGGTCGTAGACACGGCTGGCCCACGTGCTTACCTAACTGTGCTTCAATATCTGTGCCTTCGAGGAGTTGGGTCTGGCTCTGGGGCCCCGAACCAAGCACTAGTGCCCGCTGTTTAAAAAGGTTGAGTGGAGATGACTTCCATCACATTTGCAGTCAGGCTCACAAGCGAATGGCTTCCCGGGTTCGATTCCCAGCCAGGACAAGATGTTTGGGCACATTTCCTTGTACGTTTTTCACCTAGAAATTAATGTGTACGTGGGAGTCAGGCAACTGTTGTGGTTTCCAATGTGTTGGCGACTATGATTTGTTAATAGAGACACTGTATACCTGCCCGCCTCATCTATTTCCAAGGATCTTGCATGCCGCGATCATGTCCTCTCCGGGTCTTGTATTTTAAAGCGTCCAGTTGATTCACCCGGTTTCATATTTTAGTTAACTGCTGGCCAGAGTCTTGTTGGCCAGCTCTGAGCTTTCTCGGCTCTACTGGTCTTCACGAGGCTGGGATTCCATGCCGGTGCTGCACATTCTAAAGTTGTTCTGATGTTGGTTTGTCGGAGTTCGTCGTTGGCGTCGACTAGCAGTGAAAGGGTAGACTCGCCCCTTGGCTACGGGTTCCTTGATAATACTAACAGGCTTCCTGTTGCTGACAAAGGTATACCTGTATGCCGGTATACCAGGCTGAGTCATGGTATACCTGTATACCAGGCTGAGTCATGGTATACTTGTATACCAGGCTGAGTCATGGTATACTTGTATACCAGGCTGAGTCATGGTATACTTGTATACCAGGCTGAGTCATGGTATACTTGTATACCAGGCTGAGTCATGGTATACTTGTATACCAGGCTGAGTCATGGTATACTTGTATACCAGGCTGAGTCATGGTATACTTGTATACCAGGCTGAGTCATGGTATACTTGTATACCAGGCTGAGTCATGGTATACTTGTATACCAGGCTGAGTCATGGTATACTTGTATACCAGGCTGAGTCATGGTATACTCGTATACCAGGCTGAGTCATGTTATACTCGTATACCAGGCTGAGTCATGGTATACTAGTATACCGGGCTGCGTCATGGTATACTAGTATACCGGGCTGAGTCATGGTATACTAGTATACCGGGCTGCGTCATGGTATACTAGTATACCGGGCTGAGTCATGGTATACTAGTATACCGGGCTGCGTCATGGTATACTAGTATACCGGGCTGAGTCATGGTATACTCGTATACCGGGCTGAGTCATGGTATACTCGTATACCGGGCTGAGTCATGGTATACTCGTATACCGGGCTGAGTCATGGTATACTCGTATACCGGGCTGAGTCATGGTATACTCGTATACCGGGCTGAGTCATGGTATACTCGTATACCGGGCTGAGTCATGGTATACTCGTATACCGGGCTGAGTCATGGTATACTCGTATACCGGGCTGAGTCATGGTATACTCGTATACCGGGCTGAGTCATGGTATACTCGTATACCGGGCTGAGTCATGGTATACTCGTATACCGGGCTGAGTCATGGTATACTCGTATACCGGGCTGAGTCATGGTATACTCGTATACCGGGCTGAGTCATGGTATACTCGTATACCGGGCTGAGTCATGGTATACTCGTATACCGGGCTGAGTCATGGTATACTCGTATACCGGGCTGAGTCATGGTATACTCGTATACCGGGCTGAGTCATGGTATACTCGTATACCGGGCTGAGTCATGGTATACTCGTATACCGGGCTGAGTCATGGTATACTCGTATACCGGGCTGAGTCATGGTATACTCGTATACCGGGCTGAGTCATGGTATACTCGTATACCGGGCTGAGTCATGGTATACTCGTATACCGGGCTGAGTCATGGTATACTCGTATACCGGGCTGAGTCATGGTATACTCGTATACCGGGCTGAGTCATGGTATACTCGTATACCGGGCTGAGTCATGGTATACTCGTATACCGGGCTGAGTCATGGTATACTCGTATACCGGGCTGAGTCATGGTATACTCGTATACCGGGCTGAGTCATGGTATACTCGTATACCGGGCTGAGTCATGGTATACTCGTATACCGGGCTGAGTCATGGTATACTCGTATACCGGGCTGAGTCATGGTATACTCGTATACCGGGCTGAGTCATGGTATACTCGTATACCGGGCTGAGTCATGGTATACTCGTATACCGGGCTGAGTCATGGTATACTCGTATACCGGGCTGAGTCATGGTATACTCGTATACCGGGCTGAGTCATGGTATACTCGTATACCGGGCTGAGTCATGGTATACTCGTATACCGGGCTGAGTCATGGTATACTCGTATACCGGGCTGAGTCATGGTATACTCGTATACCGGGCTGAGTCATGGTATACTCGTATACCGGGCTGAGTCATGGTATACTCGTATACCGGGCTGAGTCATGGTATACTCGTATACCGGGCTGAGTCATGGTATACTCGTATACCGGGCTGAGTCATGGTATACTCGTATACCGGGCTGAGTCATGGTATACTCGTATACCGGGCTGAGTCATGGTATACTCGTATACCGGGCTGAGTCATGGTATACTCGTATACCGGGCTGAGTCATGGTATACTCGTATACCGGGCTGAGTCATGGTATACTCGTATACCGGGCTGAGTCATGGTATACTCGTATACCGGGCTGAGTCATGGTATACTCGTATACCGGGCTGAGTCATGGTATACTCGTATACCGGGCTGAGTCATGGTATACTCGTATACCGGGCTGAGTCATGGTATACTCGTATACCGGGCTGAGTCATGGTATACTCGTATACCGGGCTGAGTCATGGTATACTCGTATACCGGGCTGAGTCATGGTATACTCGTATACCGGGCTGAGTCATGGTATACTCGTATACCGGGCTGAGTCATGGTATACTCGTATACCGGGCTGAGTCATGGTATACTCGTATACCGGGCTGAGTCATGGTATACTCGTATACCGGGCTGAGTCATGGTATACTCGTATACCGGGCTGAGTCATGGTATACTCGTATACCGGGCTGAGTCATGGTATACTCGTATACCGGGCTGAGTCATGGTATACTCGTATACCGGGCTGAGTCATGGTATACTCGTATACCGGGCTGAGTCATGGTATACTCGTATACCGGGCTGAGTCATGGTATACTCGTATACCGGGCTGAGTCATGGTATACTCGTATACCGGGCTGAGTCATGGTATACTTGTATACCGGGCTGAGTCATGGTATACTTGTATACCAGGCTGTCATGGTATACTTGTGTACCAGGCTGAGTCATTGTATACCGGTATACCAGGCTGAGTCATGGTAGACCAGGCTGAGTCATGGTATACCGGTATACCAGGCTGAGTCATGGTATACCGGTATACCAGGCTGAGTCATGGTATACCGGTATACCAGGCTGAGTCATGGTATACCAGGCTGAGTCATGGTATACCAGGCTGAGTCATGGTATACCGTTATACCAGGCTGTCATGGTATACCTGTATACCAGGCTGAGTCATGGTATACCAGGCTGAGTCATGGTATACCGGTATACCAGGCTGTCATGGTATACCTGTATACCAGGCTGAGTCATGGTATACCGGTATACCAGGCTGAGTCATGGTATACCAGGCTGAGTCATGGTATACCGTTATACCAGGCTGTCATGGTATACCTGTATACCAGGCTGAGTCATGGTATACCAGGCTGAGTCATGGTATACCGGTATACCAGGCTGTCATGGTATACCTGTATACCAGGCTGAGTCATGGTATACCAGGCTGAGTCATGGTATACCTGTATACCAGGCTGAGTCATGGTATACCAGGCTGAGTCATGGTATACCGGTATACCAGGCTGTCATGGTATACCTGTATACCAGGTTGAGTCATGGTATACCTGTATACCAGGCTGAGTTATGGTATACCTGTATAACAGGCTGAGTCAGGTGTTCTAGGTGGTCCCCAGTGGAGCATTTAGAGTGTACACAAGGAACATGTAGGTTTGTACACAGTTAACATGTGAGTGTGTTTAGGCATGTGGACATGTACACGGAGGGCATGTTGCGTGTGGGCGTGTACACGGAGGGGCATGTTGCGGATGGGCATGTACACGGGGGACATGTGGGGCGTGTACACGGAGGGCATGTGGGCGTGTACACGGAGGGCGTGTACACGGAGGGCGTGTGGGCGTGTACACGGGGGACATGTGGGGCGTGCCACTTTGATGGTCGGGCGGCGCCTCGGTTCTGCTGCCCCTCCGGGCCCCGGACACATAAAAGGTATGTTTCAGCTGGGTACACGTGGGTCCTGCCCTCTCCCTTGCTCTCTCTCTGCTCTAAAAGAGCCCTGCTGCTTGCTCCCTTCCTCCCTTACCCAATACCTTCCTGCCCTTGCCTCTACGCACCCTGCCACCTTGTCTGCCTCCCTTGTCGTCCTCTGCTCCACAGATCAGGGCTGACATCACCCCCTGAGCCACAGACCAGGGCTGACATCACCCGTGAACCACAGACCAGGGCTAACATCACCCCCCTGAACCACAGACCAGGGCTAACATCACCCCCCTGAACCACAGACCAGGGCTGACATCACCCCCTGAGCCACAGACCAGGGCTGACATCACCCCCTGAACCGCAGACCAGGGCTGACATCACCCCCCTGAACCACAGACCAGGGCTGACATCACCCCCTGAACCACAGACCAGGGCTGACATCACCCCCTGAGCCACAGACCAGGCTGACATCACCCCCTGAACCACAGACCAGGGCTGACATCACCCCCTGAACCACAGACCAGGGCTGACATCACCCCCCTGAACCACAGACCAGAGCTGACATCACCCCCTGAACCACAGACCAGGGCTGACATCACCCCCCTGAACCACAGACCAGGGCTGACATCACCCCCCTGAACCACAGACCAGGGTTGACATCACCCCCTGAACCACAGACCAGGGCTGACATCACCCCCTGAACCACAGACCAGGGCTGACATCACCCCCTGAACCACAGACCAGGGCTGACATCACCCCCTGAACCACAGACCAGGGCTGACATCACCCCCTGAACCACAGACCAGGGCTGACACCACCCCCTGAACCACAGACCAGGGCTGACATCACCCCCTGAACCACAGACCAGGGCTGACATCACCCCCCTGAACCACAGACCAGGGCTGACATCACCCCCCTGAACCACAGACCAGGGTTGACATCACCCCCTGAACCACAGACCAGGGCTGACATCACCCCCTGAACCACAGACCAGGGCTGACATCACCCCCCTGAACCACAGACCAGGGTTGACATCACCCCCTGAACCACAGACCAGGGCTGACATCACCCCCTGAACCACAGACCAGGGCTGACATCACCCCCTGAGCCACAGACCAGGGCTGACATCACCCCCTGAACCACAGACGAGGGGCCGGATTCACGAAAGCACTTACGCAAGCACTTACGAACGTGTACATCTTTCCTCAATCTTTGGCGGCTTTGGTTACATTTATTAAACAGTTTACAAGCATGAAAACTTCCCATTCAACTGTTGTTATTGTTATAAACAGCCTCCTGGTGCTTCGGAGCTCATTAACTGTTTAATAATTGTAAACACAGCCGCCAAAGATTGAGAAAAGATGTACAGGTTCGTAAGTGCTTGCGCAAGTGCTTTCGTGAATCTGGCCCTAGGGCTGACGTCTGTTATGACATCCATAAAAGTCTGTAACGAGACAGTTCAGACTTTTATGGAAGAGTACCTGCGTGACAGGAAACAGAGAGTATTGGATGAACCTTCAACTGTTGCAAGTCCTACGACCCGTATAGTTAATATGTCTTGTAAGCGACGTTTCCCCTAGAAATAAAATTCACAATGTCGATGTTTGTGGATGAAGAAAAAAATGATGCCAACAAAATTCCGTTTGGGGAGCCGGTCGGCCGAGCGGACAGCACGCTGGACTTGTGATCCTGTGGTCCTGGGTTCGATCCCAGGCGCCGGCGAGAAACATTGGGCAAAGTTTCTTTCACCCTATGCCCCTGTTACCTAGCAGTAAAATAGGTACCTGGGTGTTAGTCAGCTGTCACGGGCTGCTTCCTGGGGGTGGAGGCCTGGTCGAAGACTGGGCCGCGGGGACACTAAAGCCCCGAAATCATCTCAAGATAACCTCAAGATAGGAGGACTTTTTTTCCATACATAGGAGGGTAAAGGAATAAAGAGCCTCTCGCTCTTTGTTATCAGGGCTAAAGCTATCTTTTGTCGCCTCACTTATCCTACTGGTTTCCCGGGAACCTGACCCACCAATCGGTTTACAATCAGATGCCAAATTGCTCCTGTGGTGACCTGGAGGAGGGGGGGGGGAGGGGTCACACCTCTTGGTGCCAAGCAAGCACATGGGAGCATACATCACAGTGTACCCTGAGGCACACTTAAACAGGATAACATCGGCGGAGTGTGAGTAGCTGGCCAGCACATTAACAGCATTCAGAAACTTGAACAGCGAGTCATTCAAGCACAGATGACATGTACTTGACTACTGAACACCAGCCGGGGAGGAAGAGGAGGGAGGGGGGGGGGGAGGAGGAGGATCTTACCTTATCACATAAGGAGACTCGAGACAGTCCAGATATGGTAGGAGATCGGGCCCTTAGCTGAGAGGCAAGAACCACGAGGCTACGTGGGGTTGAATCTCACCCCAGTAAGATGGTTATCTTGAGATGATTTCGGGGCTTTAGTGTCCCCGCGGCCCGGTCCTCGACCAGGCCTCCACCCCCAGGAAGCAGCCCGTGACAGCTGACTAACACCCAGGTACCTATTTTACTGCTAGGTAACAGGGACATGGGGTGAAAGAAACTCTGCCCATTGTTTCTTGCCGGCGCCTGGGATCGAACCCAGGATCACAAGTCCAGCGTGCTGTCCGCTCGGCCGACCGGCTCCCAAACTGGAGCAGAGCTGTGGAGATAAAGATCACGAAGTAGAAAATACTTAGGGAAATGTACAAAGTGAAAGATGATAAACTGTTTATGGGAAGGTCCAGAGAACACCTGAAGAACCAGGACCAGAGAACACGTGAAGAACCTGGACCAGAGAACACCTGAAGAACCAGGACCAGAGAACACGTGAAGAACCAGGACCAGAGAACACGTGAAGAACCAGTACCAGAGAACACCTGAAGAACCAGCACCAGAGAACACGTGAAGAACCAGCACCAGAGAACACCTGAAGAACCGGCACCAGAGAACACGTGAAGAACCAGCACCAGAGAACACGTGAAGAACCAGCACCAGAGAACACGTGAAGAACCAGGACCAGAGAACACGTGAAGAACCAGCACCAGAGAACACGTGAAGAACCAGCACCAGAGAACACGTGAAGAACCAGCACCAGAGAACACGTGAAGAACCAGGACCAGAGAACACGTGAAGAACCAGGACCAGAGAACACGTGAAGAACCAGGACCAGAGAACACGTGAAGAACCAGGACCAGAGAACACCTGAAGAACCAGGACCAACACGGAAGGCAACATGACGAAGGAACTAAGGAGCAGCAGCCCCAACACCAAGACCTAGATGGAAACTGAACACCCCGATGACTCAGCGAGACACCAGGAAGGAAGGAAGGAAGGAAGGACTTTTACAGACTGGCCCGTGAAGGCTGCCTCAATACACGAGCGCCAAAAACACATCAATAATAGCGATCAACACCGTCAGACGATCGAAGGTCAAGACTTTAACCACAAGACCAATCAATACGAGCTCTCCACTAGGCATCCATAGAGGTCTCGATCTCGCCTCGCCGCAAGCGCTGGGAGCCAGACACACATCGAGGTCTCAGTTCGCTGCCGCAAGTTCCCGCCTTCTGCCCTCGTTGTAACGCGTCGAGTGACATCCAGGTGGATTGGGAACTGAACACCGTGACAGCCGTGACCGTCATGACAGCCGAGAACGTCAGGGACAACGTGTTAAGGTAAAGCTTGAGGGTAACGCGTTACCTATGAGTAATAACTACGTGACGTGAGTAAAACGCCAGAAAATGCGTCAAACGGTACATGAGTAATGTTTGAGTAACAGGTGAGTAATACAGCTTACAGATCACACGAACATGTAAATAGATCGAATGTTAACACACACACTTGCGTCAGGTGCACACAACGAAGCTGTTATCATATTTAGCGGAAGATACTCAGAGGAAGGAGATAGCGAGGTGATGGAGATACGGAGCGTAGGAGACCATAGTATGACCACGGTAGAGAAAGTGAAGAGAGATCAGCTACGAAATAGAAGTGATGAGAGAGAGATCAACGATAGAAGAGAGAGAGCGAGCACACGCGCGCGCGCGCGCACGCACGCGCACACACACACACACACACACACACACACACACACACACACACACACACACACACACACACACACACACACACACACACACACACACACACACATACACAGGGGGTCTGGTAGCCGAGTGGATAGCACGCAGGACTCGTAATTCTGAGGCCCGGGTTCGATTCCCGCACGAGGCAGAAACAAATGGGCAAAGTTTCTTTCACCCTGATGCCCCTGTTACCAAGCAGTAATAGGTACCTGAGAGTTAGACAGCTGTCACGGGCTGCTTCCTGGGGTGTGTGTGTGTGTGTGGTGTGGAAAAAAAAAGAAAAGTAGTTAGTAAACAGTTGATTGACAGTTGAGAGGCGGGCCGAAAGAGCAAAGCTCAACCCCCGCAAACACAACTAGGTGAATACACACACAGGGGGTCTCGTAGCTGAGTGAACAGCGCGCAGGACTCGTAATTCTGAGGCCCGTGTTCGATTCCCGGACCAGGCAGAAACAAATGGGCAAAGTTTCTTTCACCTCAGGGCTCCATACTTGGTCCTATCCTATTTCTGATATACGTAAATGATCTCCCAGAGGGTATAGACTCATTCCTCTCAATGTTTGCTGATGATGCCAAAATTATGAGAAGGATTAAGACAGAGGAGGACTGCTTGAGGATTCAAGAAGACCTGGACAAACTGAAGGAATGGTCGAACAAATGGTTGTTAAGAGTTTAACCCAAGCAAATGTAATGTAATGAAGATAGGTGTAGGGAGCAGTAGACCAGATACAATGTATCATTTGGGAGATGAAATACTTCAAGAGTCAAGGAGAGAGAAAGACCTGGGGGTTGATATCACGCCAGACCTGTCCCCTGAAGCCCATATCAAGAGGATAACATCAGCGGCATATGCCAGGTTGGCTAACATAAGAACGGCCTTTAAAAACTTGTGTAAGGAATCTTTCAGAATTTTGTATACCACATATGTCAGACCAATCCTGGAGTATGCGGCTCCAGTATGGAGTCCATATTTAGTCGAACATAAGACTAAACTGGAAAAGGTTCAAAGGTTCGCCACCAGACTAGTACCCGAACTGAGAGATATGAGATACGAGTAGAGACGACGGGAATTAAACCGCACTTCGCTGGAAGACAGAAGAGTTAGGGGGGGTCATGATCACCACGTACAAGATTCTCAGGAATTAATAGGGTAGATAAAAACAGGCTATTTAACACAAGGGGGCACACGCATTAGGGGACACAGATGTCAATCAACTTCAGTGCCCGAATGAGCCACAGAGATATTAGAAAGAATTTTTTTAGTGTCAGAGTGGTTAACAAATGGAATGCATTAGGCAGTGATGTTGTGGAGGCTGAATCCATACACATTTTCAAGTGTAGATATGATAGAGCACAATAGGCTCAGGAACCTGTGCACCAGTTGATTGACAGTTGAGGGGCGGGACCAAAGAGCCAGAGCTCAACCCTCGCAAGCACAAATAGGAGAGTACAAATAGGTGAGTACACACACTGTTTCTGATATATGTAAATGATCTCCCAGAGGGTAGTAGATAAGGATAAACTGTTTAACACGGGTGGTACACGAACAAGGGGACACAGGTGGAGACTGAGTACCCAAATGAGCCACAGGGACGTTAAAAAGAACTTTTTCAGTGTCTGAGTAGTTAACAGATGGAATGCAGTAAATAGGTACCTGGGAGTTAGACAGCGGCTATGGGCTGCTTCCTGGGGATGTGTGTGTGTGTGTGTGTGTGTGTGTGTGTGTGTGTGTGTGTGTGTGTGCGCGCGCGCGCACGCGTGCATGTTAGAGAAAAATATATGTAGTAGATATAATAGAAAAATAGATTGATTAGAAAGGCAGGGTCCAAGAGCTAAATAGTTCGATTCTGCTGACACAAATAGTAAATACACAGACACATGCGGAACAATCGTTCATCGCAAAATGAAACTGGAGAATGTCCAGATTTACGTCACCAGTTGGGATCCAGAGTGGAGAGGTATGAGTAACAAGAAACGTCTCAAGGAATCAGTCCTCATGTTATCAGAAGATAGAAAAGACACATGATTACTACTTTCAACATTATTTTGAATATATCCAAGACACACAAGGGTGGATTATTTGATCAGGTGCTCAACGAAGAAGGGGGCAGGGACCTCGTTAACTTCTTCGTCAACGAAGAAGGGACGTTGACCACGAAGAAGGGGGCAGGGACCTCGTTAACTTCTTCGTCAACGAAGAAGGGACGTTGACCACGAAGAAGGGGGCAGGGACCTCGTTGACTTCTTCGTCAACGAAGAAGGGACGTTGACCACAAAGAAGGGGGCAGGGACCTCGTTGACTTCTTCGTCAACGAAGAAGGGACGTTGACCACAAAGAAGGGGGCAGGGACCTCGTTGACTTCTTCGTCAACGAAGAAGGGACGTTGACCACGAAGAAGGGGGCAGGGACCTCGTTAACTTCTTCGTCAACGAAGAAGGGACGTTGACCACAAAGAAGGGGGCAGGGACCTCGTTGACTTCTTCGTCAACGAAGAAGGGACGTTGACCACAAAGAAGGGGGCAGGGACCTCGTTGACTTCTTCGTCAACGAAGAAGGGACGTTGACCACAAAGAAGGGGGCAGGGACCTCGTTGACTTCTTCGTCAACGAAGAAGGGACCTCAGGTGGACACTAGGCGCCCATGGGAGCTACAGAGATATTAGAAAGCTTATGGAACAAGTCAAATGTGCTAAAAAATGAAGAGGCAGAGTCAGCGTTCATGAGAAGCGAGACCAAAGAGCTGAAGCTTAACTAAGCACAATTGACTCTAATTAGGCGAGCACACGTAGGCGCGCAAATAGTAGTTGGGGGGTTATCTTGAGGTTATCTTGAGATGATTTCGGGGCTTTTTAGTGTCCCCGCGGCCCGGTCCTCGACCAGGCCTCCACCCCCAGGAAGCAGCCCGTGACAGCTGACTAACTCCCAGGTACCTATTTATTGCTAGGTAACAGGGCCATTCAGGGTGAAAGAAACTTTGCCCATTTGTTTCTGCCTCGTGCGGGAATCGAACCCGCGCCACAGAATTACGAGTCCTGCGCGCTATCCACCAGGCTACGAGGCCCCTCAAGCACCAAGCTAGTTGGTGCTTTTTTGTGATACCCGAGGCCTCAAGAGCCTTACTGTGGCAGTTTGTCTGGGGTCCCGGAGCCTTATTGCGAGTACTTTTCAAGTCCCAAACCCAACATTGTAACACAGGTTATGGCCTGAGTAGACGGTGACCCTCATCTGAAGTGACTATGGTAATGTTGAGAGTGACTTGTAAGAGTCCAGGGTATTGGCTGTCTACTGGTTGACTCTCTCAAGAGTCCAGGGTATTGGCTGTCTACTGGTTGACTCTCTCAAGAGTCCAGGGTATTGGCTATCTACTGGTTGACTCTCTCAAGAGTCCAGGGTATTGACTGTCTACTGGTTGACTCTCTCAAGAGTCCAGATTATTTACTGTCTACTGGTTGACTCTCTCAAGAGTCCAGGGTATTGACTGTCTACTGGTTGACTCTCTCAAGAGTTCAGGTTCTGGAATGCTTTTACTCTAAATTGTCTTTCTCCAACCGCTGCTATGAGGCCTGCCTGTTCTACTGTTATCTTGAGGTTATCTTGAGATGATTTCGGGGCTTTTAGTGTCCCCGCGGCCCGGTCCTCGACCAGACCTCCACCCCCAGGAAGCAGCCCGTGACAGCTGACTAACACCCAGGTACCTATTTTACTGCTAGGTAACAGGGGCATAGGGTGAAAGAAACTCTGCCCATTGTTTCTCGCCGGCGCCTGATATTGAACCCAGGACCACAGGATCACAAGACCAGCGTGCTGTCTGCTCGGCCGACCGGCTCACTGGGCATTATCTTGATAGTAGATTGTCCTTGATGGCTCTAGTCAGCGAATGATGGCGCACGGTGGGGCAGAGGTCTGCGCTGACCCCCAGAAAGCTATTTGTCTCCAGAAGACATCCGGCTCCCATTGGTACCGGTAACCAGGGGTTTGCCGCCAGTTCGGCTCCGGTGTAATATTGTGAGAGCAATAGTTTGACCTCTGAGATGTTGCGGGCTTGAGATGCGCGGGTCTGACCCGCATTCCGGCCGGAGGCCTTCAACTCTGACCTGCGGGTTGACCCCTAGCGGGCCTGGCGAGCCGGAATCACAACAAGAATTAACGGATGCCGGATCTGCATGCAAGGTGGGAGGTTGTGTGGCCGGCTGAGCGGCAGTTTTTATTGTTTGTGATTTCTAAGATAATGCATCGTAGTCTGTCCTTCATAGACGGGGTTGTAGATCTATTCTCCTGCATATAGTGACGGGGGTAATTGAGCTCTTGGTTATTGGTAACTAGAAATTGTGATTTAAGAGCTTTTACAAGGGAAAATTGCAAGTTCTAACCACCATCGGGTGTGTGGGGTGGTTGTGGTAGCTGGTTCTTCTGGTGCTGGTAGTTAGAATGACACGTCTGTCATCCAAAAATAATAGTACCTATTTTTACTATGCATGCAAGTACAAAATATGAACTGTTTCACCCCCAAAAAATATAATACATGTACTGAGTTTATAGAGGGTCCGAAAAAGAAGGAAACATCCAAACTTTCCCAGGCACACTATAGCACACATGTGTAGTAATTTAGGCCCAAGATGGTGCGTGATAAACCTAGTGCAGGCGATGAGTCACAATAACGTGGCTGAAGTATCACACACTAGAAGTTGAAGGGACGACGACGTTTAGGTCCGTCCTGGACCATTCTCAAGTCGATTGTCTAGAATTCCTAGAATTCCGATAAACCTAGAATTCCTTATTGAGACCGAGGGACAAATTAAGCTTATGGTAAGTGTTCCACTTTTGGTCATACCCTTTATAGTATTCCCATAGTACAAAACGTGAACTTTTGGGGGTTACAGCAGTCAGTATCCTGTATACCTCGTCCCCAGAAGGTATACAGGGGATATATATACATCTATGGAGGCTGCTATGGATGTATACAGCGAGAGATATGTATAATCGGTGTATATACACACAGGAAGTTTACTTTCGATCTGAATAATGTTCAGGATTAAAGTGTTCTTGCCTCTCCATTGCCTGTATACTTATTTAGGAGTGTGTAAACTTGGATCCACGGGAGAGCATCTTTCAGTTTACTAGGAGAGGGAGTGGGAGCCGCCGCCAGGCTGGTGGTGACCAGAGGGACTGACTGGCAGGTCTTTGTGTGTTAAGTCCTGGGTGGGGTCTGGGGGGGGGGGACGCCCGGACCTCCTGTTGCACATAGCAACACAAAGCCTGTCACGTACAGGCATCCGATATACCCGCATGAGTGTATTGTATGTAACACACACACACACACACACACACACACACACACACACACACACACACACACACACACACACAGTTTTCTTGACTGCCAAAAGGCCTTTGATACGGTACCGCACATGAGACTGCTATACAAACTTGAGAGGCAGGCAGGAGTAAGCGGAAAGGCCCTAGTATGGGTGAAGAACTACCTAACAGGAAGGAGCCAGAGGGTAATGGTAAGGGGCGAAAAGTCGGACTGGCGAACAGTAACAAGTGGAGTACCTCAAGGATCGGTGCTGGGACCAATCCTCTTTCTAATTTACGTAAATGATATGTTTACAGGAGTGGAATCATACATGTCAATGTTTGCAGATGACGCAAAATTAATGAGAAGAGTTGTGACAGACGAGGATTGTAGGATCCTCCAAGAGGACTTAAACAGGTTGCAGAGATGGTCAGGGAAATGGCTACTGGAGTTTAACACCAGTAAATGTAAAGTTATGGAAATGGGATCAGGTGATAGGCGACCAAAGGGACAGTACACAATGAAGGGGAACAGCCTACCTGTAACGATTCGAGAAAGAGACCTGGGAGTGGATGTGACACCTAATCTAACTCCTGAGGCACATATAAATAGGATAACGACAGCAGCGCACTCTACACTGGCGAAAATTAGAACTTCATTCAGAAACCTAAATGAGGAGGCTTTTAGGGCGCTTTACACTGCCTACGTGAGACCCGTCTTAGAGTATGCCGCGCCATCATGGAGCCCCCACCTGAAGAAACACATAAGGAAACTGGAGAAGGTCCAGAGGTTTGCGACGAGGCTTGTCCCAGAGTTACGAGGGATGGGATATGAAGAGCGTCTGCAGGAACTGAACCTTACGACACTAGAGAAAAGAAGGGAGAGAGGAGATATGATAGGGACATATAAAATACTCAGAGGAATTGACAAAGTGGAAATAGATGAAATGTTCACACGTAATAATAACAGAACGAGGGGACATGGGTGGAAACTGGAAACTCAGATGAGTCACAGAGATGTTAGGAAGTTTTCTTTTAGCGTGAGAGTAGTGGAAAAATGGAATGCACTTGGGGAACAGGTTGTGGAAGCAAATACTATTCATACTTTTAAAACTAGGTATGATAGGGAAATGGGACAAGAGTCATTGCTGTAAACAACCGATGGCTAGAACGGCGGGATCCAAGAGTCAATGCTCGATCCTGCAAGCACAAATAGATGAGTACACACAGGCGGGACCCAAGAGCCGTGGGCTAACCCCCCCCCCCCACACACACACACAAACACTGATCCAACACCCGCACTTCTCCCACTCTCGCCAGGTCTCTTATAATAATCTCCCGCTTCCTGTGTGTTGCACAGGCTTCTGTGTGTGTTGCACAGGCTTCTGTGTGTGTTGCACAGGCTTCTGTGTGTGTTGCACAGGCCTCTGTGTGTGTTGCACAGGCCTCTGTGTGTGTTGCACAGGCCTCTGTGTGTGTTGCACAGGCTTCTGTGTGTGTTGCACAGGCCTCTGTGTGTGTTGCACAGGCCTCTGTGTGTGTTGCACAGGCTTCTGTGTGTGTTGCACAGGCCTCTATGTGTTGCACAGGCCTCTGTGTGTGTGTTGCACAGGCCTCTATGTGTTGCACAGGCCTCTGTGTGTTCTCACCTATGTGGCAGGGAGTGAGATCTAGTGCTTGGCCACCGCCTCTTAAACATGACTAGACTTGGTAAAGTTGAGGAGCTGAGCTTCACTCGGTTCAACACCGATGGGTCTGGCTAGTGATTGGTTGGGCCACGAGGCTGCACCATTGGTAGGTATATATCGAAAGGCTAAAGGGGAGAGGGGCGACAAATAACATGTATATGTATTATGTAAACAATAGTCATCTCTATACATGCAGTTGACAGCTTCTTTGTATATGCTCTTGTATATACATATACAGTATATATTGGATATATCATGTATATGCTGATTTACGTGTTTTATCTGCCGTTGTGTACTTTGTCGATGATCCCGTGTATTTTGTATGTTGTCGTCATGTCCCTTTTGCTTCATCCCTCAAGTGTTTGAGTACAGGGAGTAGATTAGTGTTAAAGTTTCCTCAGACCCTGACAAGTGCTTGCCCTCTCAGACCCTGACAAGTGCTTGCCCTCTCAGACCCTGACAACTGCTTGCCCTCTCAGACCCTGACAAGTGCTTGCCCTCTCTGACCCTGACAAGTGCTTGCCCTCTCAGACCCTGACAAGTGCTTGCCCTCTCTGACCCTGACAAGTGCTTGCCCTCTCAGACCCTGACAAGTGCTTGCCCTCTCTGACCCTGACAAGTGCTTGCCCTCTCAGACCCTGACAAGTGCTTGCCCTCTCTGACCCTGACAAGTGCTTGCCCTCTCTGACCCTGACAACTGCTTGCCCTCTCAGTCCCTGACAACTGCTTGCCCTCTCAGACCCTGACAACTGCTTGCCCTCTCAGTCCCTGACAACTGCCTGCCCTCTCTGACCCTGACAACTGCCTGCCCTCTCTGACCCTGACAACTGCCTGCCCTCTCAGACCCTGACAACTGCCTGCCCTCTCAGACCCTGACAACTGCTTGCCCTCTCAGACCCTGACAACTGCTTGCCCTCTCAGACCCTGACAACTGCTTGCCCTCTCAGACCCTGACAACTGCTTGCCCTTTCAGACCCTGACAACTGCTTGCCCTCTCAGACCCTGACAACTGCTTGCCCTCTCAGACCCTGACAACTGCTTGCCCTCTCAGACCCTGACAACTGCTTGCCCTCTCTGACCCTGACAACAGCTTGCCCTCTCAGACCCTGACAAGTGCTTGCCCTCTCAGACCCTGACAACTGCTTGCCCTCTCAGACCCTGACAACCGCCTGCCCTCTCAGACCCTGACAACCGCCTGCCCTCTCAGACCCTGACAACTGCTTGCCCTCTCAGACCCTGACAACTGCTTGCCCTCTCAGACCCTGACAACCGCCTGCCCTCTCAGTCCCTGACAACTGGCATCTCCCATTTCATTTCCATCACAGTGTTACAGTCAAATAATTGTTTGGACCTTCTGCAAACATCTCTAAGTAATTTCCCAATCTTCGTAGTTTACATTTACATAAATTTTGATTTGTGATTTATTTTTTATTTATGATTATTTTTTATTTATGATTTGTTTTAAATTGATTTATTTTACATAAATTTTCATTTACATAAATGAGGAATAGCATGAGTCAGAGCACCAGTCCTTGAAGGACTCTTGCGTGTTATCTTATACAAGTCTGACATGTGCTACCATCTTGAGGTTATCTTGAGTTGATTTCGGGGCTTTGTTTTTAGTGTCCCCGCGGCCCGGTCCTTGACCAGGCCTCCACCCCCAGGAAGCGGCCCGTGACAGCTGACTAACTCCCAGGTACCTATTTACTGCTAGGTAACAGACCATATCTTAGGTACTCTCGCCTATCTCTTATATTTGCGTAGTGGTCGCTTGTGGGGCGCCGAGACGAAAGCTTTTTGGCCAGTCTAGAAATACTGGCCAATACAGTAATGGCCAGTAAAGAAATACAAACCTTCTCTAACTCTAGCAGGTTCGATAGTCTCTTTTTGTATTATATATTTTTTAGGTTCTTGTCATCGTCTGTTGAACCCCGGGTTGCTATAGTCTTTATAACTGTTATCCTTTATTGTTGGTGTGAACCCATTCACCTGGGCTCTTGGAGACTCGAACCGCGGCCCCCACATGTGTGAGCCCGAAGCTCTATCGACCGAGCTATTGAGTGGTCGTAATAAGGAAAATATTACCCTTACCTGATCCATCATTTCCTGGCCTGTCATTTCCCCTCCTAACATCTTCCTTGTATTACACATGTGGCCAGAGTATACACTCTTGCCTTCATGTCATCCCCCTTCCTGTACCCTGCTCTTCCATTTCTGTTTCAGTGACGTTTGGGCATTGATTGATGAAGATTAAGCCACCCAAAAGGTGGCACGGGCATGAATAGCCCGTAAGTGGTGGCCCTTTGGAACCATTACCAGTATCAAGAGCTGATACTGGAGATCTGTGGAGGTGCGACTACACCCTGCGTGACGGGAGATGTCACGCAGGGTCATTTGGGCATTGTTTTGAATTCCGTTATATAGACAAAGCCCAGGACACAGTGGTCGCTGGCTCCCAGTGGTCGCTGGCTCCCAGTGGTCGCTGGCTCCCAGTGGTCGCTGGCTCCCAGTGGTCGCTGGCTCCCAGTGGTCGCTGGCTCCCAGTGGTCGCTGGCTCCCAGTGGTCGCTGGCTCCCAGTGGTCGCTGGCTCCCAGTGGTCGCTGGCTCCCAGTGGTCGCTGGCTCCCAGTGGTCGCTGGCTCCCAGTGGTCGCTGGCTCCCAGTGGTCGCTGGCTCCCAGTGGTCGCTGGCTCCCAGTGGTCGCTGGCTCCCAGTGGTCGCTGGCTCCCAGTGGTGGCTGGCTCCCAGTGGTCGCTGGCTCCCAGTGGTGGCTGGCTCCCAGTGGTCGCTGGCTCCCAGTGGTCGCTGGCTCCCAGTGGTCGCTGGCTCCCAGTGGTCGCTGGCTCCCAGTGGTCGCTGGCTCCCAGTGGGAGCTGTGTTAAGCATTCAGACAATTATTTATTATTTTATGCGTGTATTTATTATTTTATGCGTGTATTTATTATTTGTGCCTGCAAGATTGAGCTGTTAGCTCTTGGGCCCCGCCTCGCTAACCGCTGGGTATCTACTGCACTGATTCCCGACGTAATTTTTCCTAATATCTACTACATATATTTCTACCGAACACACACACATCCCCAGGATGCAGCCCGTAGCCGCTGTCTAATTTAAAAGTAATTATTTGTTGCTAGGTAAACAGAAGCATCAGGTAAATGAGATTTTGTCCATTTGTTTCTGCCTCGCTCGGGACTCGAACCCGGGTCCTTAGGACTACGACCCACGAGCGCTGTCTACTCAGCTGCGAGGCCGGGAGTCAGAGCCCAAACCAATACTGACGAACACAGGAGCGTCCAGATTAGCCTCAGGGCCTGACAGCTGAGTGGACAGCGCTTCGGATTCGTAGTCCTGAGGTTCCGGGTCCGATCCCCGATGGAGGCGGAAACAAATGGGCAGAGTTTCTTTCACCCTGATGCCCCTGTTACCTAGCAGTAAAAATAGGTACCTGGGAGTTAGACAGCTGCTACAGGATTCTTCCTGGGGGTGTGTAACAAAAAGGAGGCCTGGTTCCTTTTGATGATTTCGGGGCTTTGATAACCTCTAGATAACCTGGTCGAGGACCGGGCCGCGGGGACGCTAAACCCCGAAAATCATGTTAAGATAACATCAAGACCACACAGGCTCAAGCCACAAGTCTCTGGACGGGTGATCATTGAATCTATTTTATTAAATCTTACTTGTTTTAACATTAATACTTTAATACAGGCGATGAGACACACTAACGTGGCTGAAGTATGTTGACCAGACCACACACTAGAAGGTGAAGGGACGACGACGTTTCGCTCCGTCCTGGACCATTCTCAAGTCGATTGTCTTAATACTTTAATGTTATTGATTTTGTTCTCTTCCTCTTCCTTCCCTCACACACCCTCCTCCTCCTCCTCCTCCTTCTATTTCCTCTCTTCTTCTTTGACGTTTCTATATAATATTGGTTCATTTTTTTGTATAAGAAACACATGTAAGAGAAATATATAATTTTATTCTCAAAAGATACATAGACACGCACACATAGAGCATAACAAAAATACAATGGATATCAAAATATCCAAAAGAATGTGTAAAGTTGCATAAAACTTCATATATATATATATATATATATATATATATATATATATATATATATATATATATATATATATATATATACACGCAGAACAAGGCTTATCTTGGGTACGACCCCATCACATTATACAAGAGTGTATAGTCATTATAGTGTGAGTGTGTATATATATATATATATATATATATATATATATATATATATATATATATATATATATATATATATATATATATTTATATATATATACACACTCTACTACCTCACTTACAGCGACCACCAGACAAACTGCTGTACCACATAAGAGTTCAGGATTACAGCCAGGCTTACAATTTGCTTTAGTCAGAACTAACCGTGGTACGGATACTTCTTGAACCAGACTGTACATTGAGTCTACCTTTTTTTTTTTGGGGGGGGGGGGGGGGGCTAGAAAAAATGGTACCGTATCTGATTCTACAACCAGGCGGAACGGTACAGTCTGTTTAAGAGCCAGGCAGGATGGTACACTTTGTTCTAGATGCTTAAGAGGGCGGTACAGCTAGTTCAGATACAACAGGATTAGGTGCACACATGGCTGTACCTACCGGGTACACGTAGGTTTATCTACCAGGGTACACGGTACATATGGGTGTACCTACCAGGGTACACGGTACATATGGGTGTACCTACCAGGGTACATGGTACATATGGGTGTACCTACCAAGTAACACATGGCTGTATCTAGCAGGGTACACATGGCTGTACCCACCACGGTGCATGGTACAAATGACTGTACCTACAAGGGTACACACGGGTGTACCTACCAGGGTACAAGGTACACAAGGGTCTACCCACCACGGTACACATGGCTATATCTTCTAGGGTACAAGTCATTAGTCATTAGAAGCGTTAGTACACCTTGGGTACCGTGCTGCCCTCTATATGGAGCGTTAGTACCCCTTGGGTACCGTGCTGCCCTCTAGACGGAGCGTTAGTACCCCTTGGGTACCGTGCTGCCCTCTATATGGAGCATTAGAACCCCTTGGGTACCGTGCTGCCCTCTATATGGAGCGTTAGTACCCCTTGGGTACCGTGCTGCCCTCTAGACGGAGCGTTAGTACCCCTTGGGTACCGTGCTGCCCTCTATATGGAGCGTTAGTACCCCTTGGGTACCGTGCTGTCCTCTAGACGGAGCGTTAGTACCGTGCTGCCCTCTAGACGGAGCGTTAGTACCCCTTGGGTACCGTGCTGCCCTCTAGACGGAGCGTTAGTACCCCTTGGGTACCGTGCTGTCCTCTATATGGAGCGTTAGTACCCCTTGGGTACCGTGCTGCCCTCTAGGTGAAGCGTTAGTACCCCTTGGGTACCGTGCTGCCCTCTATATGGAGCGTTAGTACCCCTTGGGTACCGTGCTGTCCTCTATATGGAGCGTTAGTACCCCTTGGGTACCGTGCTGCCCTCTAGACGGAGCGTTAGTACCCCTTGGGTACCGTGCTGTCCTCTATATGGAGCGTTAGTACCCCTTGGGTACCGTGCTGCCCTCTAGACGGAGCGTTAGTACCCTTTGGGTACCGTGCTGCCCTCTATATGGAGCGTTAGTACCCCTTGGGTACCGTGCTGCCCTCTAGGTGAAGCGTTAGTACCCCTTGGGTACCGTGCTGCCCTCTATATGGAGCGTTAGTACCCCTTGGGTACCGTGCTGCCCTCTATATGGAGCGTTAGTACCCCTTGGGTACCGTGCTGCCCTCTAGACGGAGCGTTAGTACCCCTTGGGTACCGTGCTGCCCTCTATATGGAGCGTTAGTACCCCTTGGGTACAGTGCTGCCCTCTATATGGAGCGTTAGTACCCCTTGGGTACAGAGCTGCCCTCTATATGGAGCGTTAGTACCCCTTGGGTACCGTGCTGCCCTCTATATGGAGCGTTAGTACCCCTTGGGTACCGTGCTGCCCTCTAGGTGAAGCGTTAGTACCCCTTGGGTACCGTGCTGCCCTCTAGACGGAGCGTTAGTACCCCTTGGGTACCGTGCTGCCCTCTATATGGAGCGTTAGTACCCCTTGGGTACAGTGCTGCCCTCTATATGGAGCGTTAGAACCCCTTGGGTACCGTGCTGCCCTCTAGGTGAAGCGTTAGTACCCCTTGGGTACCGTGCTGCCCTCTAGGTGAAGCGTTAGTACCCCTTGAGTACAGTGCTGCCCTCTATATGGAGCGTTAGTACCCCTTGGGTACAGTGCTGCCCTCTAGACGGAGCGTTAGTACCCCTTGGGTACCGTGCTGCCCTCTATATGGAGCGTTAGTACCCCTTGGGTACCGTGCTGCCCTCTAGACGGAGCATTAGTACCGTGCTGTGCAGTGCCTGCTTGGTCTGTAGACATCCTCATGTGCAATATCAAGCTGCCCCCTTGTTGTGGAGCTCTAATGCAGTGCTGTAACGGTGACTGGCCTTACTCCTGCTCTCTCTCACTCACTCAGACGCACTCATTCACTCACTCACTCCCACAAGCACGCACTCATCGAACCGCGAACTCAAACAACAATAAATTAGGCTTTTAACAAGATTTAAAAACACAGACTATACGTATCATATACACATCTACGCACATATATTTACTATACATATACATCTTTTACGATAACACATTTATCTCTGGCGAGGAAGCTAATATTTACAGATAATTATATATATATATATATATATATATATATATATATATATATATATATATATATATATATATATAATGTCAATCGCCAGTGATACAACCTATGTATAACAGCCTCTAATTATATGAATATGGCCAAACAGAGAACTCATTGGCCAAACCGATAAAGTTCCTAAATAGCAGATATTTGGTGAAACAGCTGACACAGCCAGAGAAACACAGCCAATGTCATATATATATATATATATATATATATATATATATATATATATATATATATATATATATATATATATATATATATATATATATATAATATGTATATCACAATCAGAAAGTACAATGCATAAGGGATTGTACACAGTAAACAAGAAGGTAAACAAACTTATGCAAGTTAAGGTATCTTGATTGATGTGTGTGTCAGCCTGGCGACTCCTGACACCTGTTGCACACCTGTGATAAAATTCTTGATATATTCAGCGTATCTGGCCCAAAAACTCACGACACACACACACACACCTGGCATCTTTGGTAATCTTGGCATCTCTGGCACCCCCTAATATATCTGGCAACCTTGACACATCTTAAACCCTCTGACACTACTGACATCCAGACATTTCTGGCAACCTTGACACATCTGGACTAGTGACAATACAATTAAAGTATGCAGGTGTCCATAAGGACACTACCACATGGCTCCAACTGACGTTTTCAACCTTATGCAGTTCACTATATATATATATATATATATATATATATATATATATATATATATATATATATATATATATATATATATATTTACTCAAAGATATCCCCCACTCCCCAATTATAGATATAGATATTTAGTAAATGATAGTGAATAAGACTGTGCAAGTTTTGTCTATTCCAGGGTGGCCTCAGACGACTAGTCAACCCGTCGACCAGTCAACCGGTCGATCAGTCAACCGGTCGACCAGTCAACCGGTCGATCAGTCAACCGGTCGACCAGTCAACCGATCGACCAGTCAACCGGTCGATCAGTCAACCGGTCGACCAGTCAACCGGTCGACCAGTCAACCGGTAGAGTACCGGTAGTCATGTATTTCAAGGATGCAACTGCAGTATTGTAAATACTAGAGCCTTAAGCAATACACCTTGAGATATATTGGTGTCCTTGGTGTAACATTGTGGAACGATACCTGCGTGTATGTGTGTGTGTGTGTTCACCTAGATCTACACACACACACACACACACACGTGTGGTCATATATAATATTCTAATCTATAGATTTCCTCGAATGTTGACGCCCCTCATTTCCACATCTCCGAGTCATTCAACGCTCACAACATCAATATGATTTACTTACGACACGAAGGCCATATTTAATACAATGTAAATGTTTTCCATCTTCTACAGTTTGGTCACGTAAAAGATGTCATCAAGAGCTATAGTGCCCAAACGGTTCAGTGTGGGAGAGAGACACGGGGTGGCGCCAGTGGCCGGAAGCTAGTATTAATGTGTACGACGAGGGGCGCCACTGCTGGCCGCCCTGAGAAACTTCATACGCTGTATTGAGGACGTTGGTGTGAAGGAGTTTGTCGGAGTCGAGGTTCTGCTTCTGTTCGAACAACTATTGCTTCACGCCTCTGCTCATACAACTATTGCTTCGCCCCTCTATTCATACAACAACGGCTTCACTCAGCTCATACACCCACAGCTTCACTCCTCTGCTCATTCAACCACGGCTTCACTCAGCTCATACACCCACTGCTTCACTCCTCTGCTCATACAACCACTGCTTCACTCAGCTCATACACCCACAGCTTCACTCCTCTGCTCATACAACCACTGCTTCACTCAGCTCATACACCCACAGCTTCACTCCCCTGCTTATACAACCACTGCTTCACTCAGCTCATACACCCACAGCTTCACTCCTCTGCTCATACAACCACTGCTTCACTCAGCTCATACACCCACAGCTTCACTCCTCTGCTTATACAACCACTGCTTCACTCAGCTCATACACTTACAGCTTCACTCCTCTCCTCTGCTCATACAACCACGGCTTCACTCAGCTCATACACCCACAGCTTCACTCCTCTGCTCATACAACCACGGCTTCACTCAGCTCATACAACCACTGCTTCACTCAGCTCATACACCCACAGCTTCACTCCTCTGCTCATACAGGCGCCGCAGCAATTCCTGGGAGTAGGTATGAGGGTGCCAAAATAGGTTTGTGCGCGGCAGAACTCTTCCTGGCCCATGAGGCACGGTGCCAACCTCTGATATAATCAGGCATTTCCCTCACAGTTTCCAGCAGTCAGCTTGGGAATAGATGCTATCGGGTGGCTTTAATGTCAGCTGGTGGAGGTTGGTGGAGACTGCTGCTCTATGTACATTGTTTACATCATGTGTGTGTGTGAGAGAGAGAGAGAGAGAGAGAGAGAGAGAGAGAGAGAGAGAGAGAGAGAGAGAGAGAGAGAGAGAGAGAGAGAGAGAGAGAGAGAGAGAGAGAGAGAGAGAGAGAGAGAGAGAGAGAGAGAGAGAGAGAATGTGCACTATGGTTCAGTGTTTGGTCGTTATATGGGCCATAAAGCCTTTCAGGTTCATAAACATTTCAGGCTCAGTTCTGACTTTGACAATTGGTCGTGTAAAGAATTTGAAAACAATGTCACCCGACATTGGCCAAAACACAGGAAAAAGCCAACAACAGAGTTCTTCAAACTCCCATTTATTCATAGCAATGTCTATATATTAGTATAATCCATGCACACACACACATATATATATTTACAGGACACTGAGACACAGCTAACAAGCTGATCACCAAATACGAGCCACTCCATCTTAGGCGGTAGTGTTTGGACCTTCAGGAGGGCCGCCATCGCTTGAGGTAGTTGCTGGTTCCTGCGACTCCGTCTCCATCTTCTCCGTGGAAGCCGATGGCTCGATCTTCTTCTCGACGTCCCCCACGGATGTCGATGAGGCCAGATGAGAGTTTGTGCTCTCGTCAGGAGGCTTTACTGACTGCTGTTCCTCCTCCTGCTGGCGGCTGTTGGTGCCTTCCGCTGGATGCTCTGCGGGAGATTCCGTTGGTTGCTGTTTTTCAGGGACTACTGACGGCTGACACCGATTCGTTTCTGTTTCCATAGACTCGGCAGTAGGTTCCTGCTTCTTGTCCTCCACTTTTGGCTCACTGGCTTTGGCTTCGAGTGCAGATATAGCAGCATTTATGTCCTTAATAACGGCTCTTCGCGCCTTTCGGACTTCGTCGCAGCCGTCTGGGTCGACGTTGTCCAGCTGCAGCAATGCCCGTGTCAGCATTTCATCCAAATAAAGGAACTCTCGGTCTTTTTTGGTTCCCTGGAAGCCATTAACTTTGTCTATATATTCTTCTATTGACGCCCGTACTGCCTCAATCTGTGCCAAACGTGGGTCTTTGGCTGGGGACTGAGTCTTACGCTCAGGCTGTGTGTCTGTCTGGTCCTGAGATTGATGAGGCTGCTGCTGCTGGGAGTGTTGGGGCATGGGCATGGGCATGGGCATGGGCATGGGCACCGGTTGAGGAATAGGTTCTGGATGAGGAGGAGTTTGCTGTGCCTGAGAATGAGGTTGTGGTCTAAACAAGGGCTTCTGTTGCCTCTGTTGTTGTTGTGGCTGTTGCTGCTGCTGTGGCTGGTGCTGTTGTGGCTGGTACTGTTGCGGATGCTGCTGATGTGCTCCCTGATACTGTTGTGGATGCTGCTGCTGTGCTCCCTGATACTGTTGTGGATGCTGCTGCTGTGCTCCCTGATACTGTTGTGGATGCTGTTGCTGTGCTGTCTGATACTGTTGTGGATGCTGCTGCTGCCTAGTTTGGCCCCACTGGCCAGAAGGCTTTTGTGTGTTATTCGAGTCTTCGTTAACTATGGGACCATCACGGCCCTCCACAAAGATGGGAATGTTGCGAACAACACTTGGCCTCTGACCTGCCTGCCTGTTGGGCTGCTGAGGGGGAGGTGGTGGTGGAGGCTGTTGCTGCTGGTAGGAGTACTGTTGGTACTGTTGTGGCTCCTGGTTCTGTTGTGGATATTGCTGGTACTGTGGTTGGGGATGCTGGTATTGCCACTGCGAGTCTGCCATCGGTTGTTGCTGGTGCTGCCACTGCTGTTCGGGCATTTGTTGGGGTGGTTGCTGCTCGACGAACTGCTGAGGCTGTTGCTGGGTTTCTTGTTGCTGTTTATTTGCAGGGACGAAAGGCTTGGGCACAGTATTGAACTTGGCGGGGAGTGGGGACACCGGTGTGGCCTTTGGGTGCGGCGAACCGGGGCTCTGTGGTGCCTGTGGCGTTATGTTAATTTTCGAGACAAACCTTTGTTGGGTTGGTGGCGTCTGTGTATCATGTGTCACAGGCTGTTCGGCCATTTCCGGGGGCGCAGACGCACAGCGAGTCGTCCGAGGCACATTGTCAGAGTGGTCGCTGGCGTCCACTGCGGAGGTGGTGCGCACTGGATACTGATTGCTCTTCCTGTTGCCTCCTATCTTGGAGGAGAGTGGCGCAACGGGCTCATTTTCCTGTTGTTGCTGTTGTTCTGATGACACTGGAGGTGCTGGGGCCTCAAGTCGGATAGGTATTTCGTGGCTGGGAACGTCTGAAGATCCAGCCGAGCCCTGGGATGACTTGTCTGTGGCCCCAGCGTCACAGGAATCATCCTCCGAAGTTGCGCTCATAGCTGAGCCTCCCGAACTGCGCCTCTCCCGCCAGGGGCCCCCACGGCGGCCCAAAGTGGCAAAGTGCGGAGCGTGGGACATTCGTGTGGCCAAGTCACTCATGTCGTCGTCCTCGGACATCCAGTTGGGCATGCGGAACATCTGGTGGCGGCCGCGCAGGTCATCCATTCCTCGGCGTGCAAAGTCTTCTCCGTCTTCAGCCTGTGGGAAAAAAAGGAGTGTTGTTAGGGGCCTTCATTATCCACCCGTGGACGTAATCACTATACCGGGACGGAGCTGAGAATGATAACGGTGATTAGTGTGGGAAAATACTATGATAAAAGAGGAGAATCGCATAGGACCTTAGCTAAGAATTTGCACTTTTTACTTTTTCATTTTAATGAAATATATACAGGACTTTATTTCCAAGTCCTATGTAGTTATCCTCTTTTATCAATCATGGTATTTTTTCCAACAATTTGAACAGAATTTAAAGTGTAGTTGTAAGAATAACATAAATAATAATGAAGATTAGGCTACTATAATAATCATTTAAAATCTTATAATAATAATAATAATAATTAAAATAATAGCCACTGCCCTAGTAAGAAGATAATCTGGGGCCAGATTAACGAAGCAGTAGCTCAGGTACTTACGAACGTGTACATCTTTCCTCAATTTTTGACCACTTTGGTTACATTTATTAAGCAGTTTACAAGCATGATAACTTCCCACTCAGCTGTTGTTATTGTCATAAAGAGCCTCCTAGTGCTTCGAAGCTCATTAACTGTTTAATAATTGTAAACAAAGCCGCCAAAGATTGAGAAAAGATGTACAGGTTCGTAAGTGCTTGCGTAACGGCTTCTCGAATCTGGCCCCCGACACGCTCAAGTGGCCACCCTCATACAAAGAAATAGTTACCAAAGTTCACTACTGTTCATTTAAGAGCCTAGGAGACGCTCCTGAGACACAAGTGTTCATGGAGAAGCTTTTTACCACAACATTCAAAGAGTTTTTTTGCATCAAAATGAAGAACAGACCCAATACTTATGTACCGATAAGTGTATTAATTAATAAACCGAATTTTCGGATGAACCTCCTTTATCAAGGTGGTGAGTAAACACTGTGTACTCACCTAGAATCTTCCCGGCTTAGTGACTTCTTTTGATAATTACTTACTTACTTTCTTTCAACACTACCATACATGTCGACACTAATATACATATCGACACTAATATACATGTCGACACCAACAAACAGGTCGACACTACTATACATGTCGACACTACTATACATGTCAACACTAACATACATGTCGACACCAACAAACAGGTCGACACTACTATACATGTCGACACTACTATACATGTCGACACTAACATACATGTCGACACTACTATACATGTCGAAACCAACATACATGTCGACACCAACAAACAGGTCGACACTTTACATGCCGACACTAACAAACAGGTCGACACTAACATACACATTCTGAAAACTAGTCAACTACCAACAAAGCTGTACATGCTGATGCCACAAATACACAAATACACAGATACACAAATACACAAATACACAGATACACAAATACTCAGCCTGTAGCCTACAAACTCGATTTAGCTAGGCTACAGGCTGACGATATTCGCAATGCATCACCAAAACAAGACACCAGGTTGATCATGCCTCCAGTAAACAATCTTTCGACACTGGAAACGTTAACGAAACCAATAAACCCCATTTTAATATTCTACAGTATGTCCACATTAGAAGAGAAGTTACAGATTTTGTAAACGGTGGTACAAGCAATACAGATACAGGTGTCGACGTTGTACACAGGATGCCAACAGTCACCGCTCCATTGGTGGACAAGGCTGTGGTAATAATGGGGGTGGTGGTAGTGGTGGTGGTGGGAGATGATGGTGGTGGGGGATGATGGTGGTGGTGGTGGTGGACTACAGAGGTGAACGCCCTGCAGGTGGCGCTAAGAGGTGGGGAAGGGGGAGGGAGGGAGATGGAAAATGGTGGTGAGGGAGGAAGGAATGGTGGTGAGGGGGAATGGAATGGTGGTGAGAGAGGAGGGAAATATCGGGGCACGGGAAGGAGGTGGACGGGAACTCGAGATAGGCAAAAAAAAAAAAAATACCAATGTTGTGGAAAGGACTAAGTGGAATAGGTGAGGGGGGGGGTGAGGGGGGGGGGGCGTCGTTGGTGAGACAAGGGGGGGGGAGGGGTAAGGTGGTTGGTGTAAGGTAACCCTGAGATACACACTAGCCACACCTTATACTCCCCCCCCCCTTCACCCCTCGCCAATCATAACCCCCCACCAGTCCCAGGACAGGTGTACACACGGGTACAGGTGGTATAGAATAGCACAGATGTACATAAGTGTACAGGTGTGCACATTGAGACACGCGGACCATCATTTATGAGCCAAAATGACAGGTTATTTGCCAGCATCACGTATGGGGTCGAATCTAATAAACAAGTAGCCTAATATAAGCTACTTTTATATATACACTACATAAACTTTTAAGCTACTTTTATATATACACAAAATGTGCATAAATAGTATAGAAACTAAGCGATTCATAAAAATTAAACATTGGAAACGAAAACTGGGCCTTTTAATCTACACTCAACCATTAACAAATTCAAGGTGAACCTACTCCTAATCCAGTTTTTGGCTTCGATATGCATCTGTTTCAGTAGCAGTATTGAGACGTCCGCTTACCCAAACAAAGACGCATTCATTACGTCATGTAAACGTCCTTAGCAAACTGCGTTCCCTCAGGAGACAGAATTGTATCAAATGACATGCTTTCACCCAGTCCCTCCGAGCGTTTGGACACCCCCGAGTAACGGACGAATGAGAAAAACATTCTCAGTGCTCCACTAACCTCTGAACATTCCACACTAACGGCCATAAACGGTAAAAATAGACAATAATAGAGGGTAATCTAGTGATAAAATATACTATTTGGTTGCAACACTTGGAACACCAAATACAAGCACCTTCTGGAACACCCCCCCCCATCACAATCACCTCCTGGAACACCAAATACAATCACCTCCTGGAACACCCACAACACAAGCACCTCCTGGAACACCCCCAACACAATCACCTGGAACACCCACAACACAAGCACCTCCTGGAACACCCCCACCACAATCACCTCCTGGAACACTCGCAACAGTCACCTGGAACACCCCCAACACAATCACCTGGAACACCCCCAACACAATCACCTGGAACACCCCAACACAAGCACCTCCTGGAACACCCCCACCACAATCACCTGAAACACCTCCAACACAATCACCTCCTGGAACACCCCCAACACAAACACCTCCTAGAACACCCCAACACAAGCACCTCCTGGAACACCCCCACCACAATCACCTGAAACACCTCCAACACAATCACCTCCTGGAACACGCCCAACACAATCACCTCCTGGAACACCCCCAACACAAGCACCTCCTGGAACACCCCCAACACAAGCACCTCCTGGAACACCCCCAACACAAGCACCTCCTGGAACACCCCCAACACAAGCACCTCCTGGAACACCCCCAACACAAGCACCTCCTGGAACACCCCAACACAAGCACCTCCTGGAACACCCCCACCACAATCACCTGAAACACCTCCAACACAATCACCTCCTGGAACACCCCAACACAAGCACCTCCTGGAACACCCCAACACAAGCACCTCCTGGAACACCCCAACACAAGCACCTCCTGGAACACCCCCACCACAATCACCTGAAACACCTCCAACACAATCACCTCCTGGAACACCCCCACCACAATCACCTGAAACACCTCCAACACAATCACCTCCTGGAACACGCCCAACACAATCACCTCCTGGAACACCCCCAACACAAACACCTCCTGGAACACCCCCAACACAAACACCTCCTGGAACACCCCCAACACAATCACCTGGAACACCCACAACACAAGCACCTCCTGGAACACCCCCACCACAATCACCTCCTGGAACACCCCCAACACAATCACCTGGAACACCCCCAACACAATCACCTGGAACACCCCCACCACAATCACCTCCTGGAGCACCCGCAACACAGTCACCTGGAACACCCCCAACACAATCACCTGGAACACCCACAACACAATCACCTGGAACACCCACAACACAAACACCTCCTGGAACACCCCCAACACAATCACCTGGAACACCCACAACACAAGCACCTCCTGGAACACCCCCACCACAATCACCTCCTGGAACACCCCCAACACAATCACCTGGAACACCCCCAACACAAGTACCTCGTGTATATGAACCCAAGAGTGACCTACCGATCTCTTGACGGGAGCTCGCTGGAGGGGCCTGGCGATGTGTGAAGGCCACATAGCGGCAACGGTAAGCCCCAGTGGCTGTTCTTGTGCACCACTCCTTGCTTACGGCCAGCACTGGGCACGACTGGGTAGCCTTCACGGGATGTTGGCACACGGCTATCGTTTTATATACGTCATTAACAAATCGTCAATCTGTTGGTGTTACTTCACTCTGATGCTCTTTATCTGTCAATGTATCATGCTGTGGCAAGAGTTATGGGGGATATATATATATATATATATATATATATATATATATATATATATATATATATATATATATATATATATATATATATATATATATATATATATATATATATATATATATATATATATTATACATTTACTATTTGTGTCTGCAGAATCGAGCTATTAGCTCTTGAACCTCGCTTTTCTAACTAATTTATTTTTCCTCTATTATATCTACTATATATACTTATCTTTAACACACACACCCAGGAAGCAGCCCGTAGCAGCTGTCTAACTCCCAGCTACCTATTTACTGCTAGGTGAACAGCTGCATCAGGGTGAAACAAACTCGGCCTATTTGTTTCTGCCTCTGCCGGGGATCGAACCCGGGCCCTTAGGATTACGACCGCTGTCCACTCAGCCGCGAGGCCCCCTGTGTGTGTGTGTGTGTGTGTGTGTGTGTGTGTGTGTGTGTGTGTGTGTGTGTGTGTGTGTGTGTGTGTGTGTGTGTGTGTGTGTGTGTGTGCGCGCGTGTGTGTGCGCGTGTGCGCGCGCGTTCACATAGTTGTGTTTGCGGGTGTTGAGCTCTGGCTCTTTGGTCCCGCCTCTCAACTGTCAATCAACTGGTGTACAGGTTCCTGAGCCTACTGGGCTCTATCATATCTACACTTGAAACTGTGTATGGAGTCAGCCTCCACCACATTACTGCCTAATGCATTCCACCTGTTAACTACTCTGACACTGAAAAAGTTCTTGCAAACGTCCCTATGGCTCATTTGGATACTCTTTTTTCCACCTGTGTCCCCTTGTTCGCGTAGCACCTGTGTTAAATAGTTTGTCTTTATCTACCCTGCCAATTCCTCTGAGAATTTTGTAGGTAGTGATCATGTCTCCCCGAGACATGACCATGTCTGTGTGTGTGAAGCTAAATATCCAATAGCTGCAGAGATTATAAGCAACATAAACAGTGACACTAGACCAGAGTTTGCCCTGAGGTGCGAGCCTCGATGGTGTTGATTCACGAAAGCATATTAAAGGCTAATTAAACGGGTCTTTAATGGCTGACAAAAGAAGGATCATAACATAAAATGTTAAATATAACTTTTTTTTTTTTAAACGCGACTTAACGCCAGTTTGACTCTTACTAATTTAATGTATCATACTGTTGTCATCACTTGAAATACTTGAATAAATTCAATGAAATATTAAACCTCCAGAAACAATACAATAACACCTATTAATTAGTCCAATAAGAAGCAAGCCAATAAGCCCATCAGGCAATAGAAGACTAGTTCAATAAAATTGATCCTAAAGAGGCGGGACGAGTCGTTCTAGAAGCAGGTGGGCGGGAAGTGAGGCGGGGTACTGGCTTGGCAGGCCGCCCAGTGCCGCCAGGGGAGACGGTGGGCACGGCGGGCAGGGTGGTGGAGGTAGAGCGACGGGGTGGGGGACCGAGGGATCCTGAATAGGGAATTAAGGTAGAGAGATATGGGAACTTTCAGCGAGGTACCCCGCCAGCCCCCACGCCTGAGGACGGCGAGGGGCCTCCTGACCTCAATATGTTGATAGCATTCATCAGCACAAGGTCGCTTTCCATGGGTTGGGCCCCCGAAAGGTCGCGTTGCATGGGTTGGGCCCCCCCCGAAGGTCGCGTTGCATGGGTTGGGCCCCCGAAAGGTCGCGTTGCATGGGTTGGGCCCCCCGAAAGGTCGCGTTGCATGGGTTGGGCCCCCCGAAGGTCGCGTTGCATGGGTTGGGCCCCCCGAAGGTCGCGTTGCATGGGTTGGGCCCCCCGAAGGTCGCGTTGCATGGGTTGGGCCCCCCGAAGGTCGCGTTGCATGGGTTGGGCCCCCCGAAGGTCGCGTTGCATGGGTTGGGCCCCCGAAAGGTCGCGTTGCATGGGTTGGGCCCCCGAAAGGTCGCGTTGCATGGGTTGGGCCCCCCCCCCGAAGGTCGCGTTGCATGGGTTGGGCCCCCGAAAGGTCGCGTTGCATGGGTTGGGCCCCCGAAAGGTCGCGTTGCATGGGTTGGGCCCCCGAAAGGTCGCGTTGCATGGGTTGGGCCCCCGAAAGGTCGCGTTGCATGGGTTGGGCCCCCGAAAGGTCGCGTTGCATGGGTTGGGCCCCCCGAAGGTCGCGTTGCATGGGTTGGGCCCCCCGAAAGGTCGCGTTGCATGGGTTGGGCCCCCCGAAAGGTCGCGTTGCATGGGTTGGGCCCCCCGAAAGGTCGCGTTGCATGGGTTGGGCCCCCCGAAAGGTCGCGTTGCATGGGTTGGGCCCCCCCCCCCCCGAAGGTCGCGTTGCATGGGTTGGGCCCCCGAAGGTCGCGTTACATGGGTTGGGCCCCCCGAAAGGTCGCGTTGCATGGGTTGGGCCCCCCCGAAGGTCGCGTTGCATGGGTTGGGCCGCCCCCCCGAAGGTCGCGTTGCATGGGTTGGGCCCCCCGAAAGGTCGCGTTGCATGGGTTGGGCCCCCCGAAAGGTCGCGTTGCATGGGTTGGGCCCCCCGAAAGGTCGCGTTGCATGGGTTGGGCCCCCCGAAAGGTCGCGTTGCATGGGTTGGGCCCCCCCGAAGGTCGCGTTGCATGGGTTGGGCCCCCGAAAGGTCGCGTTGCATGGGTTGGGCCCCCCCGAAGGTCGCGTTGCATGGGTTGGGCCCCCGAAAGGTCGCGTTGCATGGGTTGGGCCCCCGAAAGGTCGCGTTGCATGGGTTGGGCCCCCGAAAGGTCGCGTTGCATGGGTTGGGCCCCCGAAAGGTCGCGTTGCATTGGTTGGGCCCCCCGAAAGGTCGCGTTGCATGGGTTGGGCCCCCCGAAGGTCGCGTTGCATGGGCTGGGCCCCCCGAAAGGTCGCGTTGCATGGGCTGGGCCCCCCGAAAGGTCGCGTTGCATGGGTTGGGCCCCCCGAAAGGTCGCGTTGCATGGGTTGGCCCCCACCCCCCAAGCGGCTTTGGTGTGACGTCCTTATTTATTTGTCCAACAGCTTGGACATGTAAGCTATGACCTATGCACGTTCACTCGAAGTGGAGCCTGATTTAGATTCAACACTTTTTAGTGTTTAAAGCATTAGTGACTAAATATTAAGAGCTTGACGGTGAAAAATTTATATGCACTGCACTTAATGTAAACAAAAGTAAACTTTTTGTAATTTTTCTAGATTTGATTGTTACCACCGGAGGCGGCTAGTTTACTGTGCACCCCATACTCATCCTGTGAGTGGTAGTTTATTGTGCACCCCATACTCATCCTGTGAGTGGTAGTTTATTGTGCACCCCATACTCATCCTGTGAGTGGTAGTTTATTGTGCACCCCATACTCATCCTGTGAGCAGTAGTTTATTGTGCACCCCATACTCATCCTGTGAGTGGTAGTTTATTGTGCACCCCATACTCATGCTGTGAGTGGTAGTTTATTGTGCACCCCATACTCATCCTGTGAGCAGTAGTTTATTGTGCACCCCATACTCATCCTGTGAGTGGTAGTTTATTGTGCACCCCATACTCATCCTGTGAGCAGTAGTTTATTGTGCACCCCATACTCATCCTGTGAGCAGTAGTTTATTGTGCACCCCATACTCATCCTGTGAGCAGTAGTTTATTGTGCACCCATACTCATCCTGTGAGCAGTAGTTTATTGTGCACCCCATACTCATCCTATGAGTGGTAGTTTATTGTGCGCCCCATACTCATCCTGTGAGCGGTAGTTTATTGTGCGCCCCATACTCATCCTGTGAATGGTAGTTTATTGTGCACCCCATACTCATCCTGTGAGCAGTAGTTTATTGTGCACCCCCATACTCATCCCGTGAGCAGTAGTTTGTGCACTCCATACTCATCCTGTGAGCAGTAGTTTATTGTGCACCCCATACTCATCCCGTGAGTGGTAGTTTATTGTGCACCCCATACTCATCCTGTGAGCAGTAGTTTATTGTGCACCCCATACTCATCCTGTGAGCAGTAGTTTATTGTGCACCCCATACTCATCCTGTGAGCAGTAGTTTATTGTGCACCCCATACTCATCCTGTGAGCAGTAATTTATTGTGCACCCCATACTCATCCTGTGAGCAGTAGTTTATTGTGCACCCCATACTCATCCTGTGAGCAGTAGTTTATCGTGCACCCCATACTCATCCCGTGAGCAGTAGTTTATTGTGCACCCCATACTCATCCTGTGAGCAGTAATTTATTGTGCACCCCATACTCATCCTGTGAGCAGTAGTTTATTGTGCACCCCATACTCATCCTGTGAGCAGTAGTTTATTGTGCACCCCATACTCATCCTGTGAGCAGTAATTTATTGTGCACCCCATACTCATCCTGTGAGCAGTAGTTTATTGTGCACCCCATACTCATCCTGTGAGCTGTTTATTATTTACCTACACTGCTTGCTCCTTACTCTCATATGCCATTTATCAACCTGAAGTGAAACACGGATACAGTGCAAGGATTTCATACATCTTATCATTTGTAATAAGATGGTTTGCCTTTTCACGCAGAATGAGTTCAGATTCATCTTTAAATGACTCAATATTTTTCACAGTCTTAAGATGTAATGCCACAAATGCACATATTGAAAGTGTGTCCCCCCCCCCCCGTCGTTGTCCACACTGGTGGGACGCGAACAAGGGGACACAGGTGGAAACTGAGTACCCACATGAGCCACAGAGACGTTAGAAGGAACTTTTTCAGTGTCAGAGTAGTTAACGGATGGAATGCATTAGGCAGTGATGTGGTGGAGGCTGACTCCATACACAGTTTTAAATGTAGATATGATAGAGCCCAGTAGGCTCAGGAATCTGTACACCAGTTGATTGACAGTTGAGAGGCGGGACCAAAGAGCCAAAGCTCAACCCCCGCAAGCACAAATAGGTGAGTACACACTTTACACTTAACTTTATCAAGCTCCCTATACAACCGAACCGTTAGGGGATACTTCCCTGGAAACACAAACTGAAACTGTCTCTATTTTCCGCTTGTTACAACTTGTAATAAAGTTGTTACATCTTGGCTTAACGTGTTTATGATGTATTAGAACGTTGTTACAACTTGCTATATTGGTTGTTATAACTGGTTAGGAAGTGTTAAAACTTGTTCAAACGTTGTACCAACGTCGTAGTTTCGGTGTGTGTTTGGCGGGTTGTAGCCAAGTAGTATTCGAGCTGTGACAACGTCTGTTAGTCTACTGGTTGTGCTACTTGCCCCATATACATGTTCTGTTTGACATTTCACCGTGATGAATATTGGATCTGTATAAGCTACTGTTTGCACTATTCTGCTTTCTTCAAATTTATCCATGAGTTTTCGGCTTATGATAAGGGATCTACAGTATTTGATAGCTCAAGATTACATTCAACATTGTCTTTATTTACTGCAATCTTTGCAAAGACATCAACTTTATCATTCAGTTCCTGCAGTCTAATGTGAGAGGTAATCCACAATATTTTGATTTTGACCCTTTTATTAAGTATGCGTATACTGTATATTATATATATCTATGTCTGGCTTCGGAGACAAGCACGTTATAATTTGATTGTAAGCTATTAATGCTCGTAGTGAGAAAAGAGAGTCAGAAATAATTATTCTGTCTACTTCAGTATTGTCATGAATTTTGAGTGCCACCAGTTCAATTTGCAAGGTAGATGTCCAGTTACTATCTTGAGGTTATCTTGAGATGATTTCGGGGCTTTAGTGTCCCCGCGGCCCGGTCCTCGACCAGGCCTCCACCCCCTAGGAAGCAGCCCGTGACAGCTGACTAACACCCAGGTACCTATTTTACTGCTAGGTAACAGAGGCATAGGGTGAAAGAAACTCTGCCCATTGTTTCTCGCCGGCGCCTGGGATCGAACCCAGGACCACAGGATCACAAGTCCAGCGTGCTGTCCGCTCGGCCGACCGGCTACCATACTAACTCATATAATACATTATAATATTAACTCATTATAATACTAACTCATTATATTCTTTGAAATTGTGCTTCATCAGGCTGATGAACAATAACAGCACTTCCGATCCTCCCTCTAAGTGAATTGAGTGATCCGTCAGTGTATAGGGTCTGTGTGATGTTTTTAGTTTTTTTTTTTTTTTGTTGAGATATATACAAGAGTTGTTACATTCTTGTACAGCCACTAGTACGCGTAGCGTTTCGGGCAAGTCCTTAATCCTATGGTCCCTGGAATACGATCCCCTGCCGCGAAGAATCGTTTTTTCATCCAAGTACACATTTTACTGTTGCGTTAAACAGAGGCTACAGTTAAGGAATTGCGCCCAGTAAATCCTCCCCGGCCAGGATACGAACCCATGACATAGCGCTCGCGGAACGCCAGGCGAGTGTCTTACCACTACACCACGGAGACTGTTTGTGACTTGTGTATTGTGTATGTGACTTAATTTAGCAGCAAGCTGAGCATGAGGGTTGTTTGTGATTAGTTTCTTGGTGGAGTATGCAGGGGTCAGCATGTCAAAAGGTACAATCTGCCAAGGTCAAAGGAAGAGTATGCAGGGGTCAGCATGTCAAAAGGTACAATCTGCCAAGGTCAAAGGAAGAGTATGCAGGGGTCAGCATGTCAAAAGGTACAATCTGCCAAGGTCAAAGGAAGAGTATGCAGGGGTCAGCATGTCAAAAGGTACAATCTGCCAAGATCAAAGGAAGAGTATGCAGGGGTCAGCATGTCAAAGGGAACAATCTGCCAAGGTCAAAGGAAGAGTATGCAGGTGTCAGCATGTCAAAAGGTACAATCTGCCAAGATCAAAGGAAGAGTATGCAGGGGTCAGCATGTCAAAAGATACAATCTGCCAAGGTCAAAGGAAGAGTATGCAGGTGTCAGCATGTCAAAAGGTACAATCTGCCAAGATGAAAGGAAGTGCTACACACTCTCATCTTTACATACATCGTGCAGTCCCAACATTTTAATAGTTTACTTTAGTCTTGGAATATGAGCCAGACTAAAGCATTTGTGCCGTGTGGTCAATAAGTAATTGTGAGGCTTTAATGACCCTATGCAGGCGATGAGTCACAATAACGTGGCTGAAGTATGTTGACCAGACCACACACTAGAAGTTGAAGGGACGACGACGTTTCGGTCCGTCCTGGACCATTCTCAAGTCGATCTTGAGAATGGTCCCGGACGGACCGAAACGTTGTCGTTCCTTCAACTTCTAGTGTGTGGTCTGGTCAACATACTTTAATAACCCTCTAGAGGTTCCCGGCCTTGAAGCCCAATACCGCACTAAACTCTTTAAGTTTAGCTCAGGTAATGTGAATACGTAATTATGGCTTTGAACCACAATAACGGGGTACAATTTATTTAGATTCATATTTTTAATAAACCAACTAGAGATAGCGCTAACCTACATCAATTATAATCCCGCACCCGCGGAATCATGTTTATGGTCAACCTTAACTTAACACTATATTAAAGAAATATATAAAAATGTTAAGGACTTTTTTATTGCGAAATATATTGGAATTTTTCAAATATAATGAAGTTAACGCATAATTATAAACCAATGACTCTCTATCAATAGAATCAGTTCATTTAAGGAGAAACTTAAATTATTCTGTAAAACCCTTCCCCCCTCCCCCCCCCTCCGTTAGATTATTATTTCAGGCTAACGCATAACTGGAGACATAATCACTGTCTTGGAAACATTCAACAAAACCGGGCTTCTCGCTTGTAGTTAACACCTTTATGAATCACCCAAGTAGCAACTAATTATATATACAATGTAAACTCTGGAAAGGTGAAGCATGTAGTTCGCAGTAGGGGCGCTTGAACCAAACCTCGAGAAGTCGTCAGAAGTAATATTTAAGTATATTCACACTTAGAGCCGGTCGGCCGAGCGGACAGCACGCTGGACTTGTGATCCTGTGGTCCTGGGTTCGATCCCAGGCGCCGGCGAGAAACATTGGGCAGAGTTTCTTTCACCCTATGCCCCTGTTACCTAGCAGTAAAATAGGTACCTGGGTGTTAGTCAGCTGTCACGGGCTGCTTCCTGGGGGTGGAGGCCTGGTCGAGGACCGGGCCGCGGGGACACTAAAAAGCCCCGAAATCATCTCAAGATAATCTCAAGATAACACTAGGTGCAGTACAAGGTGTATATATTGAGTGGTGTAACCCACAGAGCACCGTTCCTGTGCCAGGTAACTCCACTACGGGCTCACCATAAGCTCGTACTACTTGGAACTTTTTCCGAGTAGCTGAATCTATAACTACAACAACAACCCGCATTGCGGTGTACATACACCGAGGGGGGGACTACTTTAATCCTGTAGTATATCCAGAGTTGACGTGTACGTGCTGGTTGGTCAGTAGGAGTTTAGCTTAATAACCTTCCATAGGTTGATATTGGCGCTAAGCCCAATAAAAATATTACAATTTTAAGCATTTACAATGTAAGTACATACGGCACAATTACTTGTAATAAGTGTTTACGTTCTTCTTGCACTATCCACAGGATTAAAGAATACTTGATGGTACTGAGACCACCACCTCAATAAGGGCCCCAGGAAGCCCTTAAACCCATCCATGAAAAGAGACACCGCACATATTGCATTAACTACTTGGGTCACACACCCTTTATTCGCCTGTAACTAGATATAAACGATTCCATTAAGCCTATTCCGCGGTTTCTTTAACTGTGCATGTCTAGTGTGGTGCTTCTGTTTAAACTGTGTAGTGTTGTGCAGTGTTAAACAGTGAAGTGTAGTGTAGTGTTAAACAGTGTAGTGTAGTGTAGTGTTAAACAGTGTAGTGTAGTGCAGTGTTAAACAGTGTAGTGTAGTGTTAAACAGTGTAGTGTAGTGTAGTGTTAAACAGTGTAGTGTAGTGCAGTGTTAAACAGTGTAGTGTAGTGTAGTGTTAAACAGTGTAGTGTAGTGTAGTGCAGTGTAGTGTAGTGTTAAACAGTGTAGTGTTTGTTTGATGTGGCTAAATGTTTTTGACGTTTCGTTCTTTCATTTGATGCTACTTTAGTATTGTGTCTTATCTTGAGATGATTTCGGGGCTTTAGTGTCCCCGCGGCCCGTTCCTCAACCAGGCCTCCACCCCCAGGAAACAGCCCGTGACAGCTGACTAACTCCCAGGTACCTATTTTACTGCTAGGTAACAGCTAGCTAACAGTCTACCTATTGTTGTTTTAGATTCAGTTGCTTGGAACACAACGTTCCAAGCAGCATGGAATATGTTGAGCGTGTAGTGGACATTACGCAGTCTACCGGAATATGTTGAACGTGTAGTGGACATTACGCAGTCTACCGGAATATGTTGAGCGTGTAGTGGACATTACGCAGTCTACCGGAATATGTTGAACGTGTAGTGGACATTACGCAGTCTACCGGAATATGTTGAACGTGTAGTGGACATTACGCAGTCTACCGGAATATGTTGAACGTGTAGTGGACATTACGCAGTCTACCGGAATATGTTGAGCGTGTAGTGGACATTACGCAGTCTACCGGAATATGTTGAGCGTGTAGTGGACATTACGCAGTCTACCGGAATATGTTGAACGTGTAGTGGACATTACGCAGTCTACCGGAATATGTTGAACGTGTAGTGGACATTACGCAGTCTACCGGAATATGTTGAACGTGTAGTGGACATTACGCAGTCTACCGGAATATGTTGAACGTGTAGTGGACATTACGCAGTCTACCGGAATATGTTGAACGTGTAGTGGACATTACGCAGTCTACCGGAATATGTTGAGCGTGTAGTGGACATTACGCAGTCTACCGGAATATGTTGAACGTGTAGTGGACATTACGCAGTCTACCGGAATATGTTGAGCGTGTAGTGGACATTACGCAGTCTACCGGAATATGTTGAGCGTGTAGTGGACATTACGCAGTCTACCGGAATATGTTGAACGTGTAGTGGACATTACGCAGTCTACCGGAATATGTTGAACGTGTAGTGGACATTACGCAGTCTACCGGAATATGTTGAACGTGTAGTGGACATTACGCAGTCTACCGGAATGTTTATATTTTAGTACGTGGTCTACTGCGTACCTAAATATCCCCTTACGCTCTGTGTATATACCTTCGTTAAAAAAAAAAACGAATGTTTAGGCAATAAACACACTACTTCTTAAACAGGGTTCTGTTTGAAGCATGGACGTCCAATCTATCTTATAGGCTTTCTAAACCCCTATCCTGGGTTAAAATAAACATTTTCTAAACAAATATGTACGTTACATCCAGCATCATGTCCTTGAACAAACGAACGTGGATTTGTTCATTTGATATATCACTCTATTGTGATTTCTGTGTATCGTGTCTTGAGCTAGGTAAGAATATAGGAGTGTTCTTAGTTAGGTAAAGTTTTTACCCAGGTTAGGTTTAGTCTAGGTACGGCCGGGTGTTGTCTTCGAAGTTTCTGATTGTGTTGGTTTCAGGCCTATACAACCTCTGAGGGTTATTAGGATCACTACAATATCTTACTGAGCAATCAGCGAGTATACAATAGTCCTGAACATTGTCCAGGACTTTTGTGCCCTCTGTAATGCTTTTGCGCTACCGCTCACAGGATGAGTATGGGGTGCACAATAATAGGTGTATACCCACCGGGAAAAGGGGGTACACCTTTCGATGTATATATCCCATCTCTTACGGTAGGTTGGATTATCCCTAAACTTTTCCAGTTAATGGACATAAGATAGACCGCGTACTATCGTGTATAAACCCCGGTAGATCACATACAATAGCAGCAATGTTTCACATTTCTCACTTTTTTTTTCACTTGTGGTATCGGATACCAGGGAAAAAACTCCTGAAATATTGGTTTGAATGTTACAGGATTTCAACATATTAGAAATTAACACTTCAGTCATAGTCTCGGAACTTGTAATAATTTGTTTCAACACGGTGACTCCAAGTCCATATTCACTCATCAGACACTTTGTATCCTATTACAAATTGGCGAGACAATTTCCACACACAAAAAGTCTTACTATTTGAGTCATGTTTATAGCCATATGACAGATATCGACACTGCTTTTTATGTTTGTTTATGTCCATGCTTTGCTTTCCACGAAACGTCTTTTTATCACACGGACCTGAAAATAATCAAGGTACATTGATGTACTCGTTCAGCAGAGCTGCTCCTCGCTGCCGTGTACAGGTGGCCACTATAAGCGCCGACTAGAGGGTAGCGGCGATGATAGAGCCGGTAGCCTGAGCGTGTGTGTGTGTGTGTGTGTTTATGTGTTTTACCCCTCTGTGTGCCCGAGGGGTTGGCACGAGCACCACCAGATCACGACTGAGGGGAAGGCCGCTTCATCCCCCGCCCTACTTCCACCCTTCTGACGCACACCTCCTCCAGAACTCACCAGAAGAAACCCCCCTCCCAACCCCCCTTTTTTACATAAACTCAGTTTACCATATATGCACTCAATCATTTATATTTTTTACGGATGGCTATCGTACGTGGCGAGTAGCCAATTTCATCAGATTCAGTGAGAACACAAATCTCCAACGAGAATTGCAGCTCAAAGTGAAGTTGGCGAGTACAGGTGGGTGTAGGCTACCAATCCTCCACCGCATCATGCGCTCAATTTAGACACATTTACGCCACCGCACTGGAATTCTCAAATGGTATTTATGGTGAAACTTTGAATTTCCCACCTTGAGCCACTTGGCTGCAATAATGCGTTCATTAACTGGAGACAGATGTTAAAGTTTAGGTTAGGAGCTTGAGGAAAGGGGGGGGGGCGCCGTCCTCTGAATGTCACAAGCAACTAAACAATAATTAACATTATTCAGTTACTATGTTTGTGGGGGAGGAGCGTTAACATCTGCACGAAGCGGCTGTAAATGTGAAGGCTTTTTTGTGTATTTACTATTTGTATCTGCAGAATCGAACTATTAGCTCTTGGACTCCGCTTTTCTAACTAATTTATTTTTCCTGTTATTTATTCTCTCTCTCTCTCTCTCTCTCTCTCTCTCTCTCTCTCTCTCTCTCTCTCTCTCTCTCTCTCTCTCTCTCTCTCTCTCTCTCTCTCTCTCTCTCACTCACTCACTCACTCACTCTCACTCACATTCTGGGGTCTGGTAGCTGAGTGGATAGCGCGCGAGACTCGTAATCCTGTGGCCCGGGTTCGATTCCCGGACTAGGCAGAGACAAAAGGGCAGTTTCTTTCACCCTAATGCCCGTTACCTAGCAGTAAATAGGTACCTGGGAGTTAGACAGCTAATGCGGGCTGCTTCGTGTGTGTGTGTGTGTGTGTGTGTGTGTGTGTGTGTGTGTGTGTGTGTGTGTGTGTGTGTGTGTGTGTGTGTCGGAGCAGCAACTACCCGACATAAAGCCATCACACAGCCACTCAAGCCCAGGCTGCGTGTCATATCTAATATTTCCTGGGTGCCTCCCGGGGTCCTCCTCACCTTCTTGGGACGCTCATTCATCTGGACACTCGTCTGGTGTTTATTCTACTTAAGACAGTCGTCGTGTTGCACAACGCGGCTCACCACTGGTCACTTTGTAACACTAACACATGACTGATGACTTACCGTTCTCTCTCTCTCTCTCTCTCTCTCTCTCTCTCTCTCTCTCTCTCTCTCTCTCTCTCTGTCTCTGTCTCTGTCTCTGTCTCTGTCTCTCTCTGTCTCTCTCTCTGTCTCTCTCTCTGTCTCTCTGTCTCTCTGTCTCTCTGTCTCTCTCTCTCTATCTCTCTCTCTCTCTCTCTCTCTCTCTCTCTCTCTCTCTCTCTCTCTCTCTCATAACACAGGTAATTAAAAAAATGTTCCAAGTGTATATGAACATAATAAACTTCTACAGTTACATAAATGCTCATATAACTTGTCCTGGGTTTATCCTTCACATAAGTTAACAGAACGTTTTCTAAATAATGGAATTTGCATTGTGTACTACAGTAACCAGATTCTTTTTTTAAGAACAAAAGAAAATAAGAATATGTGAAACTGCAGAAGTCCTATTGACCCAAGTGAGGCAAGTGTTTATCCTTCACTTGAAACAATCCAGCGATCCCACACCTATTATGTTAACCGGTCTTTCCTGAATCTAACCTTATTGTATTTGTATATATAGGTTCTATGTAAATATTACATAGAATATTACATAGAACCTTAATATTACATAGGTAAATATTACCTGCCCGTAATATTATCGTAATATTATCATTAGTGATAATATTAATATCTTGTAAATATTAATTATTATCTTGTAAATAATATTATCTTGTAAATAATATTAATATCTTGTAAAGCCACTTACAAGAATGTTATTATCTCACCTATGTATCCTCACAATCCCAATGTACCTTCTTGTATATATATATATATATACAGTATATATATATATATATATATATATATATATATATATATATATATATATATATATATATATATATATATATATATATATAAATAAATAAATTATTTGATGTGACGTTATCCACTGATATACTTTTGACAAGAACAATGGACTTAGGAGGTCTTAGTTAATGTATATTGGTGAAACAGTCAAAGCCTAGGCCTTCAAACTGCTCTGCCATTATGTGAACAAATATATATTAAGGCAATTTTTTTTTCTACCACAAACGTGGCCACACATTTACAATGCTAACCAGCATATATACATTTTTCTAGTCCCAGAGGAGCGAAATCTTATTGTGCATTTTGGTTTCACAAGGTGGCCAACTCCATCAATTGAGGCAGTGGGTGGTGGAACTGTAGGGACTGAACTCCCTTCTCGGGCCTTCCCACACCGTTGCCCTTTAATATTTAATCGTTGATACATCACGCTAGTGTGATTTCAACACACACACACACACACACACACACACACGAATATGATGACCAAACCGTACGTCAGAAAATGGAGGAACTACTCTTTTTCTCCATTTTCTGTGTGGTTTGGTCATTATGTCTTCAGCAACATTATCATGTGTATCATAATATACATATATGCGTAAGTATCCGTATAGGAAAGAAAATCGAAAATATTCCGTGCGTTTTCGTGATTGAACACATTTTCAAATGTGAGTAAACATTCAGAATCTGTGATTAAGCCTTCAGCATCTGAGTAAACATTCAGCATGCGTGAATAAACATGCAGCAACTTATATGAGAAAGCGCCAAGTCAGACTATAAGGAAGGAACTCGGAAGGAACGTGAGGACAAGGATAGGAGGGTGGAGTGAGGGAGCGGTGTAAAATCCCTTCAACCATCGGAGATCGAGCAGCGACCTGCAGGAAGCGAGAACACTCAGGTCTAATAGGTGAGAAATGGACTTCCAAAGGCTTGAAAGCACCAGTATTAAAAATGATGATTTGTTTAGATCAGAAACCAATGTTGATGGGCAGCACAAAACGTCGACCAGACTGTGCGACACAGTGGTTGCCAGGATCAGGTTGGGTTATCGTTACCTGTGGCAGGTGGCTACAGGTGACGGATCTCCCAATCCTGAGCACTGCAGGTGCAAAATCTGTGACTAGGAACTGGAGCATGATTTCACTCAGGACAGCCCTGAATGGCCAGTTATTAGACCCTTCAGACCCGCCAGTATGAGGTTCCATGGTTCTTTGTAATAAATTTATTAACTCTCGTGTTTTTTGAGGATATCTTCATAAGGTACTAAAATTGGCCAGTGCAGACTACTGATCACATAGCCAAGTATGACTAACCATCCTGTGTGATGGGGATGTTTAGCATCACGTAGCTAGTTCTTGACACACTATACTCCCTTTCAAATAGTCTAGGGCAGCAACTGAGCAAATGCAGATGCACCTAAATGTCTTGTTAATAATAATAAATAAAAAGCTCGTACCGATCAGACTAAGTGGATGGTTTGATCCTAACATCAAGAAACTTTTCAAAAGCTAATCTTTCAATATTAAGTAAATTGTTTTATCTCGCTATATAAACTGATGTGAAAAGATAAATGTAATTCATTATATACTGAATAATGACAATTGCAATATTGGCGAATCTATCGTAAGAAATCAAATGTATCTCATCAATCAAAATGTATAATATACGAGCAATGAGTCACAATAAATGAATAAATGACTTCTCAATCGACTTGAGAATGGTCCAGGATGGACCGAAACGTCGTCGTCCCTTCACCTTCTAGTGTGTGGTCTGGTCAATATAATATACGATTTAAGTGAAAAAAAATACTGGGATCCTCATAAGTGAGATCTTCTGATGGCGGCCTCGGAAGTGAAAAAGGTCGTGCATCTCTGCCTTAAACCTTAACACTTAACCCAATTTTCAGACTGTGTGGCAATGCGAATGCCAATTAAGATAGACAAGTACCGAGGAAGTGAGTAGTTAATAATGTACTTGTGAGACACACGGGGGAGAAGACCCTGAGATAACACATACAACTTGCCATCGCATCCCCGTGTTATCTTCACCGTGTTGAACCTCTCTGACTACGGGAGACATCTCCCGTTACGCAGGGTGCAGTCGCACCTCCACAGATCTCCAGTATCATCTATTGATACTGGGAATGGCTCAGAAAGGCCTCCACTTACGGGCTATTCATGCCCGTGCCACCTTTTGGGTGGCTTAATCTTCGTCAATCGTCAGTCTCTCTGTGACCATTATCATTAACGTATTAAATTATCCGAAGGGAAACCTAAGCCTTCTGATAATATATATTCTTAATATATCTTAATATCTGCCCAAAACGCTGTGCGTGTTAGTGGCTTTACAAGAATGTAAAAACATTAATCTACTCTCAAAAACAAAATGTACCTTCTTGTATATATAAATAAATCAATACAAATAATGAAAGGATTTTAATAGGTTGGTTAAAACAGTCATGACCCAGAGCAAATAAAATGTCAGTTCCTCTACGAGTCCACCTTCAAGATCTATAATATCTGTTTTCAAGCTTCGTTTAAAGTGTCTTTTGAGCGAGCTTGACCTTGGGCGGACCTCACCCATAATCAATAGGCCTCCAAAAACGACCTTACGGAAGCGAGGCAGGAAATGTGCGTGTAATTTTGTTCGTTCTTCTGTTGCCGTGTTAAATTGATAAATACAGCCTCGTGAAGGGTGACTGAGGTCTTCTGTGTGACCTTCAGCAATATGTATTTTAATCAAGAAACAAACGCTAGTCACTTGCGTTTGTCTCTTGTTTCAACAAACTTGAAGTGTTGCAATTATGTTATTTCCCGAGGTTGCAACCTTAAGACTTTAGCTAACCAGTCCCGTCAATAGCTTAGGCTAGGCTAGCCAATCTGGGATTTGGCCAGTTTTATTGCATCAGTGGTGAGGGTTTGAAACTCACGGGTTACGCCCACTTTGACTAGTGCCAAATTAGATACGTTGGCCCGGTCCTTCTGTAGTCACACATACACAGCCTCGCTCCTGTGCCAGGTAAGTCACGGGCTCACCATAGCCCGTGCTACTTGGAACTTTTGTTCTGAGTAGCTAAATCTAAAACAACATTCTGTAGCCTTTCAGTTCAGCAGCAGCCCATTCTCCCGTGTGTTCCCAACGTCTCTAAACTCTTGTACTAATTTATCCGAACCTAACCTACCCAAAGAGCTACCAACAGAAAAAGGGAAAATACGTCAATTTCGTGAACTGTTGGTCATTTTTAGTGCATCAATTGTTGGTCTTTATGGAAATTATACGTCAAAATGCGATGTACTGTTCAGAAGAGCGGGTTAGGTGATGCCCAAGAGATGGCATTCGCTGTCAACACATTTTTATACCTATTCTCCACTGGCCGGGGTACACTAGCCTAATGCAGTTCATGTTAACTACAAAGCCACTTTACAAGAATTTAAAAATTTTGACTAATTTTATTGTTACCAAGCTTCAACAACAGTTGGGAGGTTCAAGCTTCAACAACCGTTGTCAAACGTAATAAAAATGAAGACGCCGTGATGGAGGCAACACAGTAAATAGTGAAAGTAAGATGGGGAAAGCTCTTTGACCCGCCTCACCTCTTACATTGAATAATTTCACTTCTCAGTCGAATGACGTTTCCTGTTTTTCCTCCTCTCTCTCTCCACATCCTCCTCTTCCCCACTCTCCTCTTCCTCCTGCTGTTCTACCACCACCGCATTCTCTTCTCGCTCTCCTCATGCCCTTCTCTTCGTACATGCTTGCCAAGTTTCGTTAAATATACACATGAAAAATTAATTCCTCATTACGAGTTTACCAGGCTAGCGAGAATTGTTGAGTCGTGTTGCTAAATTGCATTTAATTCTCAGAGTTTAGGAAAGATATAAAATCGGTTATCCCGAATGTCCTGGATTGAACAAGGATTATTCCTAAAGATCTGGAGGGAACAAAGTTCATTCCTCAAGTCCTGGAGGGAACAAGGATCATTCATCAAGTCCTGGAGGGAACAAGGATCATTCATAAAGTCCTGGAGGGAACAAGGATCATTCATCAAGTCCTGGAGGGAACAAGGATCATTCATCAAGTCCTGGAGGGAACAAGGATCATTCATCAAGTCCTGGAGGGAACAAGGATCATTCCTCAAGTCCTGGAGGGAACAAGGATCATTCATCAAGTCCTGGAGGGAACAAGGATCATTCATCTAGTCCTAGAGGGAACAAGGATCATTCATCAAGTCCTGGAGGGAACAAGGATCATTCATCAAGTCCTAGAGGGAACAAGGATCATTCATCAAGTCCTAGAGGGAACAAGGATCATTCATCAAGTCCTAGAGGGAACAAGGATCATTCATCAAGTCCTAGAGGGAACAAGGATCATTCATCAAGTCCTGAAGGGAACAAGGATCATTCATCAAGTCCTGGAGGGAACGAAGATCATTTCTCAGGTCATGGAGGGAGCAATGATAATTCCTCAAGTCAAGGAAAGAGCAATAATCATCCCTCATATCCTGGAAAAATACAGTGAATATCCTTCAAATCCTGGAAATTAATAATGATCATCCCTAAAGACCTTGAAATTACAATGATCACTCCTCAAGTTCTGGAAGAGAACAGTCCAATGTACAATGTTTTTAAGCTAGTGCCTGCTGAAATCTGCCTATCTCCTCCCATTTGATAGACTTAACAACAAAATCTACCAAATCTGCATCTCAAGCATCACACTAGGCTACTTTTATATTTCACTTGGCCTAGGCTTACATTAGGTTTCATTAGTTTCTTATAGATTTTATCTTAACAACTCGATTGTGCCCGTAAGACTAGCTCATCGAGTAGATATATTTTTTTTGGCTTGATATATACCAAGGAACACTAGACGGTCGGAAGTCGAGAGCGCCAAAACATTTGGGACGAAAATATCAGGAATGTAAACACACCAAGTGCATGCAGAGGGGGTGTTAGGTCTTGGTCCTGTGCTGATTATCCTCGACACCCCTTGTCCTGAGGGCGTTCTGAGCTGTAAAATTCCCCGTCTCAAAATTGTCCTCGTTCCCGGGAAGCCCATGCAGCCAGCGTGGGCTACATGGGTGAACATGAAAACATTTCTCAAACAAGAGAATAGGTGTACTCTCGATGACTAGAGGTAAACTTCCCACACACACACACACACACACACACACACACACACACACACACACACACTAACTATAGTTTCGTGTTATATCAAATCGGGAAAACACGGATATCATAAAAAAAAACGTTTTTCTTGACTTCTGATGTCTCGGCATTTACAAGTTAGAGCATAAACAAGCTTCAGCAACATCAATACACGAGATAAGGTATAGAAATCTCGACCCTAATTTACGACAGACCCCTGATACGACACATTTATAATACGGCACAGACCCCGGAAATATACATTCATACACAGCTTCACATTCGAACTTTTACGTGATAAAAATCAACTTATCTCTCTCTTACCGGAACATATACAGCGGTACGTGAATACAATAATACCACACACATCAACGAACTATAATGTGATCTTTACCATAACTACACACAAGAAAACGAAAATAGTAACCGCAATTAGCGTTCTTTAGTGATTTTTCTGTTAAGTATACTCAAATGAATACAGCAGAAGTGTACAAAGGATGGCGTGAAGGGGAAGGACGGGGGCGGGGGGGGGGGGAGGAGGAAGATAGACGCATTTGGTGGTAGTTAATTTGGCCTTTGACTAAGCTATATAGGTGGTGTAGGTAATGTAATCTCCATGTTCCTCCTTTCGTTGCTCGCCTGCGAGTATATTAATTTTACATATAATAAGACGACGGATAGGTAAGAGGCTTTGTCTCAACGCTGAAAAACTCTGCGGATCTCCTGGCATTCTTCCTTTAAAATCTACGTAACTGTCAAAAGTATTATTGCGTCTTCTACCTCGCCAGCAACTACGCACTCTCTCGACGCACTTCCTCTTACGACATCAACCTACCATCTCCACGACATCAACCTACCATTTCCACGAGATCAACCTACCAAGTTCAAGTATGTTTGAGACAAGAAAGAAATACATCTCAAAGGGATAGAGTAGCTTAGGCTATTTCTACCCCCCCTTTCAACCTACCATCTCCACGACATCAACGCACCACCTCAATTGCGGCCATCAAAATATATATTATATAATCTCATATATTTTGAGAAGCTACGAAATGACACGATAAATCACAGACGTATTTATGACGTTCACGGACCACCAATAAATAAATGTAACAGAAAACGGACCTGGTATTTATCTGTGACTGTACCGCCGATCTCAACATTAATTCTCTCGTTTATCTTTTTTTGGGGGAGGCTGGGGGTTTCCAAACAACACTGTTGCCAGAAATGTTGCACAAAAATTACCTTGAATTGTTAAGAACATGGGAGGATGCAAGAATGTCATCCATGATCAAAGCTCAGCTTGCTCCATCCATCCCGCTGTGGGCTAACTTCTCTCATCCCAGTATGTGTAGGCTAATTAACTTACCGCATCCCAGGTTAACTAACTTAACCCATCCCAGGACAACCTAACTTAACCCATCCCAGCACAACCTAACTTAACCCATCCCAGCACAACTAGTCACTTTCCCAGCTTAACTAACTTGCCCAAATCCAGTACTGTGTAACCACGAGCCCTTCTCTCAGCATGCCTGACCTTCGTCTTCTCAGAATTACTTGCCCCTTTCCCAGCGTATCTTCCTCCCTCCCATCTTGGCTGGCTCCTGCATACACGCCCCTCATGGTCACGGCTGATAGTGTGTGAGGTGAGGGGTGGCCGCCTGTCATCACCACTCTCCCTCACCGACACTTACTCAACGGTCATGATAACAAAACAAATTACTAAGCGCCCTTTAGAAATTTTGCTTCACCTAATATTTAATATTTAGCGTGTTAAAAATAGTGAAGCGTTTAATACAACCGTGGGGGGGGGGCAATTATAGTGATTCGGTAAAAGATGCGAAGGGGCGTTGATACAATCATGGGGACAACTGTATTCACCTAGTTGTATTCACTTAGTTGTATTCACCTAGTTGTATTCACTTAGTTGTATTCACCTAGTTGTATTCACTTAGTTGTATTCACCTAGTTGTATTCACCTAGTTGTATTCACCTAGTTGTACTTGCGGGGGTTGAGCTCTGCTCTTTCGGCCCGCCTCTCAACTGTCAATCAACTGTTTCTAACTACTACTACTACTACTACTACTACTACTACTACTACTACTACTATTTTTTTCACATCACACACACACACCCCCCAGGAAGCAGCCCGCTACTACTATTTTTTTTCACAGCGCACACACACACACCCCAGGAAGCAGCCCTTAACAGCCGTACCTATTTACTGTTAGGTAACAGGGGCATAGGGTGAAAGAAATTCTGCCCATTGCTTCTCGCCGGCGCCCGGGATCGAACCGGGGACCACAGGATCACAAGTCCAGTGTGCTGTCCGCTCGGCCGGCCGGCTGTATGTGTGCGTGTGTACTACTCACCTAATTGTGCTTGCGGGGGTTGAGCTCTGGCTCTTTGGTCCCGCCTCTCAACCGTCACTCAACAAGTGCGCGCGCGTGTGTGTGTTTGTGTGTGTGTGGCTTCAGTAAACGTGTTGAGCAGAATACAATGACTTGAAAGCTAATGAATTTCTTCGCAGATGCAGTGACTAAAATTATCTGGAGATTTTGTAAATGTTTCAGTGATAAATAAGCGTGGAATTAAGTAGGCTACCTTGCTTAGTCAGGATAATAGTAATAATGAAAAAAATCTATTGGGGCTGTGAGGCGACGCAAACCTGCAACCAAGGCATTGCCAGCCGCATACTCTACCACTGCACCTCCACTGACTAATATAAGTCGTACAACCGGTTTTCTACTGAAATCACGGGAAGTCTGGAGACTCGTCTCCACTGAAGCCAGTCCATGTTTAGACTGGCTTCAATAAGAACTTCCAGGCATATATCACGTTAGTGTGATTTCTGTGTGTAAATAATAATAATAATAATAATAATAATAATAATAATAATGGCCATTAATAATATACTGTATTATTATAAGTTATAAACTTGAACATTATTTAATTTTCATCTATGTGAGAAAATTCCAATAATACAATGTTTTGATAAATAGCATAGATACTGATAATTCATAGCCTACCTAACCTATCCATCGTGTTCTGTAAATCAGATATTTGATTTAGTTTTATGTTTATTCCTGCTGTTCCTAAAGTTAGGCCTACTCGTATCTGCTAAGCAAAGCTATTACTACAGTATGTTCATTGTGAATATCATACATCTTGGTAAAGATGACAATTAAGTAGTCCCATTTGTATTGGTCACACGTCTGAGATTCTATACAACCTTGGTAGCCTAAGTACAGGATACGGAATATTTTGGCTAGGTTTAAATAAGAATAAGCCAGCCTATGCTCGGTATTTTAAAAGCAGCTATAAAATATTTAACTAGGTACCTCATAGAATCTTAGCAATCAGAAGTGTAATAAGTGCTACATCAGTGCAATTAACTGCCCTAACTCGAACAGACAGAAGCAATGTACTCTACATACCTAGGCTTACTGGTTGAAACGTGCTCAAGAGAAACGCTATGTCAAGATCATTAGTAAATGCTAGAACAAAATTTAAAGAGGGTCTAAGAGATAATTTTAGCTGGAGCACAGTGAACATAGTTTATTTTCACAAGAATATTGGAAACTGTAGAAGGCATAGTGGACTATATGAGGCAGCTCCAATTTGTAAACCCACATTTATGTGTTAAACCTACGTTTGAAACAATCAAGCGAGCGTACATATGTTTTAGCACCTATCAAAGTGTTCCATATGTCTAGAACCATATTTCCAAACCAGTATTTTCTCACCTCATGATTAAATATAAACTTACCTAATTTGTAAATAATCGATCATGCAGTATAAACCTCAGGAATCTTTTAGCTACACTAATTCGGAATTTATTGTAACACCTAACGTGAAGGTAGGTACGTATACCTATGTATAAGTATATAACGTATATACGTATATAATATACGTATATAACGTATAGGTATTGTCTTTAATACCAGACAATCTGTGCTTACTGTGAATGTTTAGTTTGGAGGCTATCAGGCTATATCCCTTTAAGGTTATCAACTGCGAGAGGGTTATTGAGGCCAAACCACAATAGATTACTGACTAACCATGAAATATATTTTAGTCATATGCTTAGTTTACATCTAAAGTAATCGCTCAAGTGTATACACAGTGAGAAGCGAGATACATATATAGTTGTGTGTGTAAATCACGAGAAAATAAACACGTGATTAAAAATGTGACAGTGTCAGACCACAGAGGAAAATTGAAACAGGAATTTCCTTAAGTACTTTCGTATATTAATACATCTTCAGAAGGAGTCTTCTGAAGTTGTGTGTGAATAGTTGGTGTTGGGATTATAAGCTGTCAAACGCAAGAGTATTAAGACTGCCATAATAACTTTCTGACCAACAAACAAGCATAATTTATTGTACAAAAAAACAGGTTTGATATATCCTCATAGAGTAAAGAATACCAAGAAGTTACACATACTTGTAAACGTTTCAATTCCAGGATGTAAAAAGGTTGCTTTGCCGCGAGATCCTAGCCAAACAAGACTGTTGACTTCGCGGTACCAGTGACTCAGAGGGCGGAGGTGACCACACATAATAGACCGTCTTAAGCGCGGTCTCCCTTCAAAAGGAGAGTCTGCCTTTCTGAGCCCATATTTAGCAGAGACAAATCTCGCCCTAACACGCCCTTATTTTTTTGTATACGGTTTGTTTATTGTCCTCTTATATGGATCTTTTCTCTCCTAGTCCGCCTAACTTGTTTTTGCATCGACTCGCAAATTAGGAATCAGTGTATTGCATTTATATCATTATTTCACAATGGGTTTCTTTTGTCTATTGAACGACGAGTTCTTCATGGTTGTTTTAACTTTGTGTTTATATTGTGTTTTATACACTTCGTGCTGAATGGCAGCAAGAAATTATTAATACTAAACGTCATTAAGATTCTCTAAGTTGTGAAATTTGAGGAAAACGTTCGATATAGTAAAGTTTATGTGGTATTAAAGACTTTGTCTAAGGTGGATCTCAAGGATACGTGGTAGATGTATTTCCCAAAATATTTTTTGTTTTAATTACTCAACATTACAGATTTACGAAAACAAATATATATGTAACACAAACCCTTTCAATAGAATACTTTCTAATTCAATGTTTGTCAAATGAATACATAGTAAAATGAGATATACTACTCATATATATATATATATATATATATATATATATATATATATATATATATATATATATATATATAATTGGCCCTGAAGACAACATCTCAGTCTTGGTCCTAAAGACCATATAAAATACTAACAAGACTACATTAATTTTGATAAATACAAAAACTTGTTTGTGAAATCAAGAATAAGGAACGTTTGGTCATTTTTATACTTCATCTTATCTTGCGGGCATACAAGGTTACGTGAGAATGGGCATTCATGCCCAAGTGGTGGAGTCGATGGGTATTCTGGCAACAATTGAGGCCAGGGAATATTCAGAACCCTGAACTAGTTTTATCCCTGAAGGGAATACTTTTTCTGTATAGTGGTGACGTCAACATGCCTGGAGGAGGTAATGTGTGCCACATTAACACAAAGGTCACAACAAATTGTCGCAGTTTTGACTCGCGCAGCGAGGCTGGTGTCCGGAGAGAGAGGGGGGGGGGGGGGATGGGGTACGGATAGAGGGGGGAAGGAGAGGTCCGCAGGCCAAGGACGCTATGGCAGGGCCTTCCACTGACACCTGCTCTATCCTCCACCTCGCCCACCTTCCCCATAACTATCTATCCCTACCCCAACATAATTCCAACAGTAATCCACAGCTATGACGGTCATTTCTCATATTAGTATTAGTATTAAAACTGCTCTGCAAATATAATTTGCGAGAATAATTTAAGAGTCCTCCGTAAATGAGAATGGAACATCGAGTCTTCAGAATAAATACATTAATTACATACACGCGGGATACAAGCGTATACAACAGGATGCAACGTGACAAATAACTTGTCGGAAAATCCGACACCATTTAATAATCATACAGATAATAGCTGTATTGTATAAACAAGTTAACCATAGAAAACGTAACTTGTAGTGGAATTACCGTCTATAGAAAACAGGATATCATCACCACATACTATTATATTCACCACCTATTATGGTGGGAATTATTCTTAAATACATTAGTCTTTGGACTTTACCATCATAAAACATTTCATATAAATTAACTTAATTATCAATATTAAAGTAGAGTAAATGTGACCCTTCTATCACTTTCTGTCATCTGGACAATGTAGGCCAGGCATCAGGGAGGAAGGAGGGGCAGCCATTGTTATTGTCACCTCCGAGACGCGTGGAGCAAATTTGGCTCCTATTATATCTGGACAATGTCGGCCAGTAGCGTCAGTAGTATGGAGTGTTAGACATTGACATTGTTTATATTAGACCAGAGGCTCACGGGAGCAAATTCGGCTCCTGTTAATTTTACTTGGACGTAGTGTTATGGAAACCAAAGGTGTACCATTATCAACACGCTGTCAACAAATCAAGTTAAGTGTTCTTCCGAAACCCATGTATCTTTCATTTATGGCCATTAATGTCATTATATAGGGTGAACCGGTTAGAGCACGTGGTAGCCTCAAACTAAAGGTAACTAAGCCAGGTCTTCATTGTTCCATGTACAGTATTTTCTCTGATATACCTGTCATATATAGGATTCTGGCTTTACAGCTAGCGCCCTTTTGACAGGTCAAGACGAGGAAGCATGCTTTGTGCATCAGTTACCAGGGTGATGGAAGCTACCTCAAAGAGGGAAAATGTGGTGTCTACACCCTAGTTATACCTGGTGGACTAACCTGCTGTACTATAAGATAAGGAACCTCTTCAATGTGTGTAGTTAATACTGTAGTTTGATTGGCTGCATATATATAAATTCATTTAATATAAACCCCTCCTAATGTGTAGAGGATCGATTTGTGAGATTATGAGATTATTGCAGAAATACAGTCCACTTATCATTATACAAATTGCTATCGAAGTATACGAATTAACGTAAATATAAATTCATATAATTTAAATAAATATAAATCTCACAGGTCGGTTCCCACATAACTGTATGCAATACTGTATGCAAACAATAACTGTTTGCATTCTACGAAGTTTAGAAGAAAATTAGGCACAGTGGAAACATCGCATAAAAGACAATTCGAGGTCAGTTGCCTAAAACTGGTTGCTTATCAGTTGGTGCATTTATCAACATTGGTATAGGTGCATTTACCAGACCCTGGAGTGTCGAGCCAAATTGCCTGCTCTCTGACCCTAGAAGCAATTAACACGGGCAGATAAATCTTAATTCCTGCCACGTGACGGGTCACTGTCAACAATGCCTAAGTCACGCTAAAGACGCCTCAGGAAGTAACGAGAAAACATCAGCGTACGATCCTGAGAGAGAGAGAGAGAGAGAGAGAGAGAGAGAGAGAGAGAGAGAGAGAGAGAGAGAGAGAGAGAGAGAGAGAGAGAGAGAGAGCAAAACAGCCCTCAATATAAAATTGGACGCGGTCCACTTAAGAACCCAGGTTCAGGGGCATGCACCTATCGCGACAGACGACGTAGACGACATGTGGCGCGTCAGATGTCACACAAGCAATATTTGCCGGGCGATAGACGTCACACCCCCAGACTTTGCGACAATTGTGCGAGGGTGGAGGCACGACACCGGGCGTGGCAGACAGCCGCGCCAGGCACTAAGCTAACACGCCTGTCTTCCCTCCACGACACAACACAGACCAGGTCGTCAACCTCTACAGACCTGTCGTCGACCTCTACAAACCTGGTCGTCAACCCACACAGACCCGGTCGTCAACCTCTACAGACTCGGTCGTCAACCCACACAGACCTGGTCGTCAACCCACACAGACCTGGTTGTCAACCCACACAGACCTGGTCGTCAACCCACATGGGAGAGCTTGATTTAGAACCCCTGAAAAGAAGCACTACCAGTAAGTGCCTCCCAACCCCACTCAACCTATCATTGACTATGGCGAAGTGAGGGCTAGCTGGAGAGTCGAAATAGCCTAAGCTCCTCTATCTTTTTTTGTGATGCATTTTATTATATTAATAAACTTAATTGAACTTGAAGTCTAGCCTCCTAGCCATGTTACACCTAAAGGGTTCCATCTAGCCTTTCCTGACGTTTGAAATCTTTCCACTTGTACATAATAATAATAATAACAATAATAATAATAATAATAATAACAACAATAAAATAATAATAATACACAGAGAAATCATATTATCGTGATATATCAATGAACAAATCCACAGGGGCTGTGATAAGGGCTCGAACCTATGCACTGGGTGTTCCCAGGCGAGCTCTAGACAACTGCACCACGACACCACGTCGTGGCGCAGTCGAATAGAGCGTGGGAACACTCTGCACACAAGTTCGAACCTTCATCACGGCTCTTGTGGATTTGTTCAATAATAATAATAAAGTGCACTGAATTCGCAATAGTGCAATGAAAAGCATATATGTATATAAAACACATACACAGGTTATATTACATTGTATATATACGTATCACATTTATATATATAAGGCCTCTAATGTGGTTGTATGAATGTTTGACAGCGTGTGGTTGTATGAATGTTTGACAGCGTGTGGTTGTATGAATGTTTGACAGCGTGTAGTTGTATGGATGCTTGACAGCGTGTGGTTATATAAATGTTTGACAGCGTGTAGTTGTATGAATGATTGACAGCGTGTGATTGCAAGGATGTTTGACAACTTATAGTAGAAGGCCTAAAGATGTCAACAAGCGTGTAATTCAAAATATGTTGGACGGCTTGAGGCTGTAAATATACGCAACAATGTATGCTAGACACACATTAATTAAACAGACAGACAAGAATTTAGAATATAAAAAATATATAAAAAGATAAAATAATCACCTATAGGGCAACAAAACGCACGAGACAGATACACAAATAGATTTTGGGTATCCAAGCCTGATGCGATGTAAGTGTACTTCTGATGTTCTACTGCTCCCTTTCATCAAACCAAGTGGTTCGTAGGTGGATACAAATAGATGTACGACTTGTTTCAAGGAATGAGAAGTGCGGAGGTTAAGGCTTGGGGCGACGGGCAGCTGGCTATAGTGGGTATTGATCGTCATGTCTGGGATGAGGTGTGGCACCAGCGTGGCCCGGGGCACTGTCTAGCCAAGTTAGCGATGCCAAGCCTCACCATAACACAAGACATCGCACCGCTAGCCTCGCCTAGCTGACCACAGATGTAAATTGTCTTGTATAGACACTGTTGTGGGCCACTTCTTGGCATACTTGTGATAGAAAAAAAGACTATATATATATACATATATATACAGTATATAGATTTAACCACCTTTGGTGCAACTGTGGGGACCCCATAGCCTTGGAGAAGGAAATAAAGAGCATTCAGTCTTGTTATTTATCTTTAAATTCATACGATTATTTGCTTCTCCTGCCACCTTTTTAAGAAATATATTTTACAGCTGCATAGTTATGCAATTTATTGATTATAAAATCAAAACATTACAAATAATAAAAGTTTGTTTCCTAAAAAGTTGCATTATTTTAACTGTTGTGCAGACACCGAGGATGCCATGTGCATTTTCCCTAAGGATAGCCCAGTTCATCCTCCTGTTTACACAATACTTTTTATAACTATGTGGACAATCGTACATACAGACATAATGACAATTAGATAGTAGAAATGGGTACTATTCACTTTATAGTCTGAAAAAAAAACTAAAGCTAAAAACAAAACTTAAATATTCCTAGGCTTAGTATAGCACATATATATTTACTATATTACACCTCGGATAGTGTGTATTATGCCTAGGAAGGTTAGGTTAGGTTAAGTTTTCTTTGCAACGTCAGTACAACAACTTTTTCAGTTTGTCAAGAATACGATTTCTACTTTCTAATTGCCTTTTACGTGAATATATGTACGATGGTCCTCTTCGTTAATGTAAGTACTTCCTAAACAGGAGACTGGGCTTGATAGCCACATTGAAGTGCTAGAATAAGAAACTGGCTGCTCTAGGGTCTCGTTGTTTTGATGAGCCTGGATGGTTAGAAAAGGAGACTCTCCCTCTGCTGGACACTGGGGAGAGGGCAGGCTCCTCTTAATAATATGGTTACCTATAACAAACATTAATCTTTCATAATTCCATTACATCATATTACACTGGTATTTTACATACGTCGCTTTCTAGCTGTAAAAATTGCATGTATCATTAGATGAGGCTAGGTTGACTTTTCAGTTTTGAATAATTAGGTTTTAACAGCGTGGTTGACAAGTCAATAACTCGGTTAAAGCTAAAGGTAAAAAACTAAATGGTTGATTTGATAAGAGACTCAAGGCTTGTAGCCTAGTAATGTAATCTTGTGATTGTCGAGTGTTCAGCGCTTATACTGCAGTGTTACCGAAGTGGGGTAGGAAAGACGGTTTGGTGTTGGGCATAAGGCTTTTCAATCAACCTCTGGAGGTTTAATAGCTTACAATAGCCTACAGATCAACCATTAAATGTATATACTTTAGGCATGAACATTGTCCAGGAGTATAGTAAACTCTCAGTTTATATACAAAGAAGAGGGATACACCTCTCAGTGTACAGTATATATTTCCCTTGAGGAAAGACGGAGTATCCTGGAGATAAAGCATGTGAAGAAAAGCAACTTGAAACGTTACAGAAGAAGTTTGTCCTTAAATGTAGTATATTGTCCACAGACAACACCACACTGGCTGGCCTGTCAATTTCAGGCCAGCGCTGGGTAAATTAAATGCAGATAAACATTCTCTCTCGACGACCAAATTAACTGCTCTAAAATGAATACCAAAAACTGCGAACGATTTAAGCGCTTGCTTCCACTTACTGTATTCAAGGAGGGATGGAAGCAGGTGATTTACAGGCAGTGATTCGTGAGGTCGGGCCTCAAGCGTATATATACTTGACCGGCCAAGTGTGGACTCGACAAGCAGGTTGAGTGTGGTCTCATGGGGATATATATCGCCTTTCCTCACCTGCTGTGTTCAACGTTATGTGACGTTACAGTCTTCTGAAAATGATTGTAAACTGTTGTTTGAGCATAAGCACTAAGTGTGCCTTTCTGTATGTGTACTGAAATATCACTATCATCAGTATCAACACTATTGTAGTAGTAGCAGTAGCAGCAGTTAGGTTCAAACAAACTGGATGTTAAGAGATCCAAAGCATCAGTAGGTCCAGCCTCATCAGTAAGTGTAAGTCTGTACACTGAGAGCTGTGCCCCGACCGGGAACACTTCTTAATAAGCAGGCGATGAGTCACAATAACGTGGCTGTAGTTTGACCAGACCACACACTAGAAGGTGAAGGGACGACGACGTTTCGGTCCGTCCTGGACCATTCTCAAGTCGATCGACTTGAGAATGGTCCTTCACCTTCTAGTGTGTGGTCTGGTCAGACCTCTTAATAACCTTTACGCATTCAACAGGCCTTTAAGCCCAACACTGTTTACTAGTTGTGTTTTTGCGGGGGTTGAGCTTTGCTCTTTCGGCCCGCCTCTCAACTGTCAATCAACTGTTTACTACTTTTTTTTTTCCACACCACACACACACACACACCCCAGGAAGCAGCCCGTGACATCTGACTAACTCCCAGGTACCTATTTACTGCTAGGTAACAGGGGCACTTAGGGTGAAAGAAACTTTGCCCATTTGTTTCTGCCTCGTGCGGGAATCGAACCCGCGCCACAGAATTACGAGTCCTGCGCGCTATCCACCAGGCTACGAGGCCCCACCCCTGTACCCCTGAGGCCACTGTACCCCTGGGCACAAGCAGTGTGAGTGGAGGCCACATCCCGCCTCCGTGCAGGCGACACCCCGGGGTCACCCTAAGCCCCAACATGGCCAGGTAAATACTGACAAGCTGAAATATTTACACTTTGTGTTAATTGTCTGGGATTTAATTATTTTCGTTTCACAACTTATTTTCGAGAGTCTATCATTGTAAAATTCTGTGTATTATTGTAGTATTATCATTAACATATATACATGAATAAAGTCAGTTTCACTCATGAATAAGGTTAGAGTTTTTCTGTTCATATTTAACCAATTTTAGGGTTCAGTTCTCGGACCTATCCTGTTTCTCATACATGTAAATGATCTTCCAAACGAAACAGAATCATTCCTCTCAATGTTTGCGGAAGATACAAAAATTATGAGGAGGATCAAGACAGATGAAGACAGTAAGAGAATGCAAGATGACCTGGACAAACTAAATGGTCCAACAAATGACTGCTTAGGTTTAACTCAAGTAAATGTAAAGTAAGGAAACTTGATGTAGGGAGCAGAAGGTCGGACAAAAGGTATCATATGGGAGATGAAATTCTTCAAGAAACGGAGAGAGAGAAGGCTCTATTCGTCTATGGGTTGATAACGCACCGAACCTGCCTCCTGAAGCCAAATTCAAAAGGTTATCATCAGTCAGGGAGAGAGAGAGAGAGAGAGAGAGAGAGAGAGAGAGAGAGAGAGAGAGAGAGAGAGAGAGAGAGAGAGAGAGAGAGAGAGAGAGAGAGAGAGAGAGAGGGAGTCAAATGCGACGTTGACCAATAAAAAACTGCCTTTAGAGCCGTGTAAGGAATCATTCAGAACCATGAATATCACATGTTAGACCAATCCTGGGGTATACAGCCCACAACAGCTGTAATTTCCAGGTACCTATGCATCAATTGAAATGAACTCAAGTGTGTGTGTGTGTGTGTGTGTGTGTGTGTGTGTGTGTGTGTGTGTGTGTGTGTGTGTGTGTGTGTGTGTGTGTGTGTGTGTGTGTGTATTATATGTCGTACCTAGTAGCCAGAACGCACTTCCCGGCCTACTATGCAAGGCCCGTTTAACCTAATAGGCCGAGTGATTTTCTTTATTTTCAATAAATTGTTTCCAATTAGTTTATTTGAATTATTTTTATTATATTATATTAAGAACATAAATTACTGACGTAGTTGTGTTAGTTTAGGTTAGGTAGGGTTGGTTAGGTTCGGTCATATATCTACGTTAGTTTTAACTCAAATTTAAACAAAATAACTTATACATAATGAAATGGGCAGATTTATCATTTCATAAGAAAAAAATCGAAAAACATATAAATTCAGGAAAACTTGGCTTATTAGGCAAATTGGGCCTTACGTAGTAGGCCGAGTACGACGTTCTGGCTACTAGGTAGTATACCAGGTAGTATACCTAGTAGCCAGAACTACTAGTTCCCATTACAATACCCATTTGTGACAAGTGTAAGTTTTTCAGGATCACATTTAAACCGAGGAAAAATTGTCTAGTCCGCAGTACGTGAAATACGTTCCTGGTTAAACACGGGCGGATCTGGTGAGTTACTGGACGGGTTATACCGGCCAAAACAGAGCAGGTAACCTAACCCACCTATCCCTCCCCCCCCTTCCCCCATGAGCTTCTTAACCCAGTTTTCCCACGACGCCCACATGACTGTATCACGTGTTCACCTCACCATAGGAAATGTATATGTTTATCTCTCAGAATGTTCGGTAATACGTTTATTGCTTGTGATATGTGTCTATGTATGTATTAACACGTTGTACTGAACGGGGGTGAGAATAGCTTGAGCTACCTCATCCATTTGTGTGTATTTTACCTCAATAAACTTATTTCAATTTCACCTCACCGTGGCTATGCAGGTTCATTTTCTGTGTAAATGTACTCACTCGGTCAGGTCTGCAATATATTGAGGGCTGACTGAAATATTGCTACTTTGCAGTGCTAGAGAAACTGGGTATCATTGTAATGTAGGCAAGTGTAGTCTGTGGTCTACCAGGGGCAGTATATAGTGTAGTCTGTCCAGGGGCAGTATATAGTGTAGTCTGTCCAGGGGCAGTATATAGTGTGGTCAGTGGTCTACCAGGGGCAGTATATAGTGTAGTCTGTGGTCTACCAGGGGCAGTATATAGTGTAGTCTGTGGTGTACCAGGGGCAGTATATAGTGTAGTCTGTGGTGTACCAGGGGCAGTATATAGTGTAGTCTGTGGTGTACCAGGGGCAGTATATAGTGTAGTCTGTGGTGTACCAGTGGCAGTATATAGTGTAGTCTGTGGTGTACCAGGGGCAGTATATAGTGTAGTCTGTGGTGTACCAGGGGCAGTATATAGTGTAGTCTGTGGTGTACCAGGGGCAGTATATAGTGTAGTCTGTGGTGTACCAGGGGCAGTATATAGTGTAGTCTGTGGTGTACCAGGGGCAGTATATAGTGTAGTCTGTGGTGTACCAGGGGCAGTATATAGTGTAGTCTGTGGTCTACCAGGGGCAGTATATAGTGTGGTCTGTGGTTTACCAGGGGCAGTATATAGTGTAGTCTGTGGTCTACCAGGGGCAGTATATAGTGTGGTCTGTGGTCTACCAGGGGCAGTATATAGTGTAGTCTGTGGTCTACCAGGGACAGTATAGTGTGGTCTGTGGTCTACCAGGGGCAGTATATAGTGTGGTCTGTGGTCTACCAGGGACAGTATATAGTGTGGTCTGTGGTCTACCAGGGACAGTATATAGTGTAGTCTGTGGTGTACCAGGGGCAGTATATAGTGTAGTCTGTGGTGTACCAGGGGCAGTATATAGTGTAGTCTGTCCAGGGGCAGTATATAGTGTAGTCTGTCCAGGGGCAGTATATAGTGTGGTCAGTGGTCTACCAGGGACAGTATATAGTGTAGTCTGTGGTCTACCATGAGACGTATATGGTATACTCTGTAGCAAACGTGGTATAATCTGGCATGTATGACAGGCCCCAAAAAACTGCATTCCAGAGATAACAGCGACCAGCCCCCCACCCCCACACACACACTGGGTGGCCAGCTTATAGTATCTCCCCTACCCCCCTACCCCCCAACACCTGCCAAATCATGGCAAGTGGAGTGTATATTATGGCTTAAGTGTTACCTATAGTTTGACAAGTGTTACCTGTGTCATAATCACCGGTGGGAGTGGAGGTACAGCGTATCGAGTGCTGTTATATGGGCGCTTGGTGGGAGGGGGAGGATTGGTGGGAGGGTATTTGCATTGTAAAGCGATATGACCTTCCCGCAGTGTGTGTGTGTGGGGGGGGGGGGAGGGAAGTGTGGGTCTGCACCACATTCCTGCGTCCCCACCACCCTCACTATCGGCTCCTTACCAGTTTACCCATCCATTACCCCTCCCTCCCTTCCCTTCCCCCCTCTCCCACCCCCCCCTCTCCCACCACCAGCCACGTCTACCACTACAACACAGCCTCCTCCCCCCTTCCTTCCCCCATCTCTCTTCACCAATAACACCTCTCTCCACCACACCCATTCACCAAGCCCCAGAACCCCATTACCTGAGTTTACCTGAGAGAACACTAACGCTAGTGGCCTCGACCAGGACAGGCAGCCGGCGGCTTGTCGAAGGTCCAAAATGCCCTACGTTGTGCTCCTGACCTGTTGTACACCTGTTTGGTCTTACACAACGTGTACATAATACCGGTAATCGACACTGAACACATGAGGTGTACACTGCACACATTTGTGTATTGTGTGAATTTAGTACTCATTCTGATAGGTCTATACAGGGTGTACAGTGTACCAGTACAACACTGGTATACCTGTTTACAGTGGGTAAACCACGCTACACCACTAGGAATATGTTGAGCTATTACACAATACTGATACACTGGGTAATTGTACAACTACACAATAATAGTATATTGATGTAGTAATACTGGTAATACTGTAGTAAGCACTAACACCTCATTGTTCACTACAGTATTATGAACACTACGCCAGTATATTATACATCACTCCAGTATACTGTACAACATCACACCGTACAACTTAACCGAACTGGTTGGTATACAATATTACTATGATATACTGCAATAGTATACTGTACCACTCCAGTATTATGTAAAACAACACCAAAGTGGTATACTTTAATACAATATCACACATTATTGTCCTATAACACCTCACTATTGAAATACAACGCCACACCAGTAGTCTATACTGAAATACAATTTCAATCGTGTAGTCTACACCAGTACACCACCCTCCTGTAGTATCTTGTAATACTGTACTATGCAGTCTGGTGTATGCTGTACCATGCTGGCTTATTCTCTAGCATGCTGGTGTATGCTACACCATGCTGTGCCATGCTGATGGAGGCTGTGTCATGTTGGTGTATGCTGTACCAGGCTAGTGTATGCTGTATCATTCAGGTGTATGCTGTATCATTCAGGTGTATGCTGTATCATGCTGGTGTATGCTGTATCATTCAGGTGTATGCTGTATCATTCAGGTGTATGCTGTATCATTCAGGTGTATGCTGTAACATTCAGGTGTATGCTGTATCATTCAGGTGTATGCTGTACCATGCTGGTGTATGCTGTGCCATGCTGGTGTAATCTGTACCATCTTGAGGTTATCTTGAGATGATTTCGGGGCTTTAGTGTCCCCGCGGCCCGGTCCTCGACCAGGCCTCCACCCCCAGGAAGCAGCCCGTGACAGCTGACTAACTCCCAGGTACCTATTTACTGCTAGGTAACAGGGGCATTCAGGGTGAAAGAAACTTTGCCCATTTGTTTCTGCCTCGTGCGGGAATCGAACCCGCGCCACAGAATTACGAGTCCTGCGCGCTATCCACCAGGCTACGAGGCCCCTTGTTAGCGTATGCTGTACCATGGTGGTGTATGCTGTCCTATGTTAGTGTATGCTGTATCATGCTGGTGTATGCTGTGCCATGCTGGTGTATGCTGTACCATGCTGGTGTATGCTGTACCATGGTGGTGTATGCTGTCCTATGTTAGTGTATGCTGTATCATGCTGGTGTATGCTGTGCCATGCTGGTGTATGCTGTGCCATGCTGGTGTATGCTGTACCATGCTGGTGTATGCTGTACCATGTTAGTGTATACTGTGCCATGCTGGTGTATGCTGTATCATGCTGGTGTATGCTGTACCATGTTAGTGTATGCTGATGTATGCTGTACCATGCTGGTGTATGCTGTATCACGATGGCGTATGCTGTATCATGCTGGCGTATGCTGTGTCATGCTGTTAAAATATGCCACTATACTGCTTCTGTAATGTATTAATACACCACAATGTTTTACTGTAGTGAAAAATGCATTGCACCATAATGGCATGCTGAACTACTAGACCTTCACCATACTGCTCAACTACACCATGCTAGCATAGGCCTAATACACCATATAGGCCTACTCTACTAGTATATAATTCTGGAATACTGTTTTTATACATTGTGCTAGTAGAGGCAACCTGGTATCAACCAGGCCTAGTGCATTAATACACCACACTCTACTGCTGTATACTATACTACATAGGAAAACTGATATTAGGATATACATGAGTGTGTGTGTAGAATTCATTGTATCCGGGACAGACATCATGTGTATGAATATACGTTGACTAATTCCAGAAAACGTGCCCAAGCGTTGCTGTCCGGCTCGCGATTCGGACCCGGTATTCCCTATTGTGGGTAAAGAATGACACTATAATAAACAGCCATGAACAGACTTAGTACGTACGTATGTATGTATGTATGTATGTATGTATGTATGTATATGTGTGTATGTATCCATATGTGTGTGCGTGTATGCACATACATGTGCGTGCGTATGCATGCTTGCAAGACCTGAATGTTCATTCCACGCCACAATAATTGCCTCAAACCGGATTAAGTGTGGGCTGATTACCGGACGAAATTCTACATCGGCTTCCGATTAAGATTTTGCGGATCATTTGTAAGCCTGCAAAGTTCCCCAGACGTTGAAAGTGGCAGGTGTACTTGGCCACCTCTAAAACACAACTACTCAGAACACAACTACTAAGAACACAATGGAACTCGGAACAACTTCCACTATCACACACACACACATCACAACAACGGTGGAAAGGTGGAAAGTCAAGCGCAAAACTTATTAAAGAAAGAGTTTAACTCACCTTAGAAAACATAGATTTCGGACTAAATCCCCAGTCAGGCGACGAGTTGCTGAAGAACATGTCCCCCTCCCGTCTCAATTGTTCCTTAAGATCTCTCAATATTTCTTCCCCGGATTTTCTGGCACTTGGGGAAAGGCTTCTGAGCCTCTCACTCAGATCAGGCACCCTCCTCTCCCACGAATGTCTAGATCTGGCGTCCTCCCCGAAGCTGGGTATTCCCTCACCGAAGCCGTGGCCGGCGGCAGTTCTCGAGTGTGGCTTGGTGTGGCTACTGGGCGAACCGTGGAAGTATGACATACTGAGCCGGGTACACCGGGGGTTTCTAATATACTGAGCGGCACACTTCGGCCCACGCACCCGACCCAACACTAGCGCCAGAGAACGCTCGCCTCCAGAACTTGCCAGAGAATCCCACACCCGTCTCTCTCCACCACAATGGCTACTCAGCAGTGCGGGCTGATTTTCCCCCCCGATAGCCTCCGCCTCTGGGCCTCCCGTGCAGTGTTATCAAGGGACCAGGCGGGGGGAGACACATGAAACTAACATATTTCTCAAAATGGAGGAAAAAATCATAGCGCCGTATTTTAGGAAAACCACTACGTGGAAACTCCTCCCCTCCAAGTCATGCTAACAGTTACCAGCTCTGGTTTTAGCGAGAGTTTTCGTAATGTTCTGGGGATACTAAAGTATCTTTACATGGCGAAGAATATATATATACAGTACGTTATCTACAACAATTGATTACAAACTATGCTATATTATCACCAGCATAATGATTATTATGTACTGTCACTTATCTGAGAGGATAACAAAATCATTACATGCAACTCAAGTGTCTGTTATTCTGGTGAATTACAGAAAATACAACGGGGCTGCAACATACATAAGCACACACACACACACTAATATATATATATATATATATATATATATATATATATATATATATATATATATATATATATATATATATATATATAATCAATAAATTGACATAACGTCAGCATGTACAAAACTGACGATGTACTCTGACGATGACAACCTATCGAGACTGTAAAATAGGATAGTGTATTTATAGAGCGTAATCATGCCAGACGACTTGCTCTTTACGTGATCTAAAAAAAGGTAGCAACCTTCCTTGCCCTCATGGACAATACCAGGAGGCTCCAGTGACGTTGTAAACGCCAGTATGTATGCTGCTAATGTATATATAGAATATAACATAAAAGGTGGTCACTGATGTGTATGGAGGGGGGGGGAAGATGTTAAGGTGACATTTAATTTATATTATATTCTCTCCCTCTCTCTCTCTCTCTCTCTCTCTCTCTCTCTCTCTCTCTCTCTCTCTCTCTCTCTCTCTCTCTCTCTCTCTCTCTCTCTCTCTCTCTCTCTCTCTCTCTCGCTCATAGAAATATGTCATTATTTTTTAAGAGTGAATTTGGTCATTTTGATACGTGGTCGCAAGTGAAGTTATTTAACAGTCCATGTCTAATCTCGTATGGGACCTACAAAATGGTGACCTTGGCCAAGATAACTGTGTATTTAGGGAAGCTCCGAGGCGTGTCTTGGACGTTCACACTCCGTGCCGTCGCCTACCCTAGCCTCATGTCCTCATTCACAATTGAAGAAATAATTTACAAACGAATGATATATTTTTTGTCTGAAAGAAATCGCCCATCCAAGAAACTCGATCAACTCTGTTTTTCAGGCAATCACTTATCACTCCACTACATCCACAGAAGTATCAACTTAATTGTGAGGAAATACAACTTTAGACTGAGTGATGTATATTAGAGTGCAGCAGGTATACAGGATATAATACAACAATTAGTCAGCAGAGAAAGTAGGGCGACCTCCTGTGGCTGGATATTTGGTATTATGAAGGAACTACAGTCATTAAGACATGACATACAGGCGCATTTTAAAGTCCTATTGAAGTCAGATCTATGCTGATGTATAGTTTACCTGTAGGCTACCATCTCTCTAGACGGAAATATATATGTTTATCTCTCAGAATGTTCGGTAATACGTTTATTGTTTGTGATGTGTGTATATGTATGTATTAAAACGATGTACTGAACGGGGTGAGAATAGCTTGAGCTACCTCATCCCTGTGTGTATTTTACCTCAATAAGAACATAAGAACGAAGGTAACTGCAGAAGGCCTATTGGCCCATACGAGGCAGCACCAATTTATAACCACCCAATCCCACTCATATATATGTCCAACCCAAATAAAGAAATTGAAATAAACTTATTTCAATTTCAGTTTCAATCTCTCTAGTGGTTCGACGGGGGACGGGAATGCAGCAGCTTATCTAAGGTCTTCCTGGTGTTCCTGAGGATTATTTTTTTCCAGTTGGATTTTGAAATGAAGTAACGTCTTAGCATTTATGGTTTCGGCAGATTTGTGAGAGCATCTCTGTCATGTATGGTTTGCAGTGTTGTCAGTTATGTAGCCCGCAACACTTTCTGGTATGAGAGTTGACTTAGTTCTGGGATTATTTTTTGGCTGAGTTGTACTTTCTCAAAAAGCAGATATGTACTTTTGAAAGTAAGATCTCGATAAGGAAAAGGAATGATGGAACAGCCTAAGAAAAATAAACTATCCACTAGGGATGGCAGTGTTCAACCCAATGTGCTGGAAAAAAAATTGAAACAAAGGCTAAGGAAAATAACTTTACTAAAATAGAAATTGAAGACATAGCGTTATTTTTGACTGTAGTGGCTGTACAAGTGTTGAGCAAGAAGAAGTGTCAAAATGTTAGGCGTCTGTTTCCAAGTAAACAGACTTGGAGGCCTGGTCGAGGACCAGGGTGCAGGGACGCAAGGTCCGGAAACCATCTCAAGGTATCTCAAGATAAGGCGCTATTGCTTGTCAGTGAAATACTCAGACAGCGGCAGAGATAAGAGTCTGAAAACTCGCCATGAAAGAAAATAGAGGGAATAATTACTACATCTACGTTACATTCCTCCCATGGTGGTGTTAATTGTTTCTTTGACAATGCAATATATTAGAACATAAGAACATAAGAACATAAGAACAAAGGTAACTGCAGAAGGCCTATTGGCCCATACGAGGCAGCTCCTATTCTATAACCACCCAATCCCACTCATATACTTGTCCAACCCGTGCTTGAAACAATCGAGGGACCCCACCTCCACAATGTTACGCGGCAATTGGTTCCACAAATCAACAACCCTGTTACTGAACCAGTATTTACCCAAGTCTTTCCTAAATCTAAACTTATCCAATTTATATTCCTGAAAGACATCATGATTTGTAATATTAGGACATAAGGATCTCATATATGCTCTCTTATTATATTTTAACATGTATTGTTCATTTCTTCCCACCTTTGGAACTGAGCGGATTAATTCATTAGCTCCCACGCCTCTCATTAATCTAATCACCGAAGCTACATTTATCTCAGAAATTCTATCCCCAATATTCTGTCAGTTCAATTCCATCCTCATTATATCAATCGCAGCATTTCTTGGGCATCCCAAGATTATTCTCAAGGCGTCATTTTGTACCTTCTCCAACTTGTTTAGTCTAACTTTACTAAAACCAGTAATGACAAGTGCAGCATGACCAATAAGAGAACTCACAGTATACCACATCATTACTATTGGAATGTGAAATGAAAAATATGATTAATGAAGAAATCCACAAGAGCCGTGATGAGGGTTCGAACCAACGCCAGGGATGATCCAAGAAGCTCCTTAGTCGACTATGCCACAACATGGTTAAAAGAATTGCAACCTGGAGTGCTACTGCCCTCACGAGGCTCCCGTAGCTTCTCCGAAGCACAAACTGGGGTTTTACACATCCCCCCCCCCCCCCCATGCACCCGGGCTCTGTCGCTGTTGTTGTAGATTCAGCTACTTGGAACAAGTTCCTAGTAGCACGGGCTATGGTGAGCCCGTAACTTACCTGGCACAGGAGCGGGGCAAGTAGCACGGGCTATGGTGAGCCCGTAGTGGACTTACCTGGCACAGGAGCGGTGCCTGTCTGTGTGTGTGTGTGGCTCTGTCAACCAAATGTTCCTTGTGAGGGCAGTAGCACTCCAGGTTGCAATTCTTTTAACCATGTCGTGGCATAGTCGACTAAGGCGCGTCTGGAATCATCCCGGGCTTAGGTTCGAACCCTCATCACGGCCCTTGTGAACTTGAGAAGGGTCCAGGACGGACCGAAACGTTGTCGTCCCTTCACTTTCTAGTGTGTGGTCTGGTCAACATACTTCAGCCACGTTATTGTGACTCATCGCCTGCATTTGGATTTCTTTATTTGATGCATCACGCTATTGTGATTTCTGTGTGAATATGATTAATATTTGTGTACTGTATGAATTCGTGAGCCCCTTGAGGGACTTTAAATAGACGAGGGTAGAAATAGCCTAAGCTACTCTATCCTTTTGAGATGTATTTCATTATCTCAATAAACTTACTTGAACTTGAAGTACAAATAATCCATGGACCCTTGGTTAGGGCCCACTGGCCTATGGGGACCGCAATAAGCCTAACAGGAGACAGTGCTGATCCCTTGCTGTATAGAACTTTGCGCCATATAGAACCCCTGAGATGTTGGTCATGGTGACTGATTGATTGATGAAGACTATGCCAACTTAGAGGTAGCACGGGCACGAATAGCCCATAATGGTCATGATAATTCATAGCAGAGTATATATGCAAGGGATATACACACTGTGAGGCTTACGGGCTATTCATGCCCGTGCCACTTTTTGGGTTGCTTAATCTTTATTAATCAATCCATCAATGATAATAGCGTTACAAGATACGAGCTAGATGGTGTTGAGATTGCGAAGTCGGATTGCGAAAGGGATCTGGGAGTTATGATTAGTAAGAATTTAAAACAAAAGGATCAATGCATGAATGTTCGTAATAAGGCAAATAGGACACTGGGATTTATTAATCGAAGCGTTAGTAACAAGACACCTGGTGTGGTTCTTCAGCTATATCTTGCTCTGGTTAGGCCCCATTTAGATTATGCAGTTCAGTTTTGGTCGCCGTACTATAGAATGGATATAAATTCACTTGAACGTGAGTAGGCAATTAGTTCATATATTTAATGGGTTAACAATATTAAACGAGAAGAAACCTGCAGTGCTCAAAAGGTTGATAATTGTTTTTTATTAACACATTTAAGTACATCTGCATTTGTGCAGTTGCCCCTAGACTATATGAAGGGGCGTGTAGTGTGTGTCAAGAGGGGTACGGGAGACATCTCCCGTCACGCAGGGTGCAGTCGCACCTCCACAGATCTCCAGTATCAGCTCTTGATACTGGTAATGGCTCAAAAGGGCCACCACTTACGGGCTATTCATGCCCGTGCCACCTCTTGGGTGGCTTAATCTTCATCAATCAATCAGTGCGTCAAGAACTAGCTACGTGATGCTAAACATCACCATCACACAGGATGGTTAGTCATACAAGGCCTTGTGATCAGTAGTCTGCACTGGCAGACTCCGGCTGCATTATGGGGATAGCCTCAACTACACGGGAGGTTTAGTTTAGTTCATTTATTATGCACCCCATACCCATCTTGTCGGCGGAAATGGAAAGGGTTACAAAGGCACATACTGGGCTCAGGGACTGAACCCCACAATTCATAATGCTACGCAAGTTACAGCCTTGATGAACTATAGTTACAAAACTCAATGCACTTCGTTACATCAACAATGGGCTCGAGGCCGACCACAAGTACAGTTTCTAAACTAAGGAACTGACAGGTGGAGAGCTAGTGTCACAATTGATATGTTTATCCTGCACTTCGCGACCCCCACCCCCCCCCCCCCCGCAATCCAATAGGCAGCGGTGGATAGGTTACAATCACTTAGTTAATACCTACAGTTAGCAAACTGGAGATATTTGGTTAAGATTTAATTGCAAAGCTCCAGGTACCTCACACCAGCGGGTCTGAGTAGGTAATGACTGGGTACTCAGTGATAGGCTTGACGCCTGATACCAAACTCGTAACTTTTGATACTGCCAGATAAATATTACTCTTGCAGACACCATATTAAGTTTGAATTTGGATACTGGTGTGTTTGTATAAGGAGGAAGATGAGTTTATTGAAATATAAATTCGAAGAAATGAGATAACTCAAGCTATTGTCACCTCGTTGTATTGGGATCGTCTGGTAATAATAGATAGAAGCGTCAGAAAGTTGAGTCACACCGAGAGAAGATGGAACGACCAACACAGAAAATGGATATGGGTAGACTTAAGTAAAAATGAAGATATCCTTGGGATACCGAAATTTACTTTACTTGACAACCATCATATCTGGAGGCCTCGACGTGGACAAGAAGGCGGTGGCTTGTTAACAAACACTCCTATTATTCGTCAAGATTTCTTCAAGTTGTATTTTTAACTAACATACTGTATAATGGTGGTTGTTGTTGTATAATGGTGGTTGTTGTTGATTTAGACGCGCCGACAACCCGTGGATATGATGCGTCCAGTATAATGGCAGCTACATCTTAAGAAGGTAGACGATTGTATGGGTATATGTATACCCATACAAGTTCTCAATGTATACGACAGAGAGCCTACAATGCTTATCGAGGTCTCCCTAGACCTCGATAAGCTTGACCTCAGATCTTGTAGATCTGAGGTCAAGCTTGATCTTGATCTTGCAGATCTTTGCCTCAGATCTTGTAGATCTGAGGTCAAGCTTGATCTCAAGTAAAGATCTTGTAGATCTTTGCCTCAGATCTTGTAGATCTGAGGTCAAGCTTGATCTCAAGCAAAGATCTTGTAGATTTTTGCCTCAGATCTTGTAGATCTGAGGTCAAGCTTGATCTCAAGTAAAGATCTTGTAGATCTTTGCCTCAGATCTTGTAGATCTGAGGTCAAGCTTGATCTCAAGCAAAGATCTTGTAGATCTGAGGCAAAGTGAAATCGACACCAGCAATTCCATCTATCATAATGCTATCATGCAAGAGAAGCCACACATCTATGGATCATCCAATAAAATCAGCAGACTTCTAGATGTTACTACGGTTCGGCTTAGACTCGGTTACAAGTATCTCTGGGAATTCTCATGATCTCCTGATGTAGACCTGACCAAACGTAAATTGTGTCAACAAAATTATTCGCACACTCTCCGTCACCATGTGATAGAATGCGAAAAGATACGTGAATTCAGAGACAAAGTTCCAAATGTTCATATAACAAATGAAGGAACATAAAATCTCAGTAAATTTCCCGGACTTTGAAACACATAACAAATGTACCAAAGATGTGTCAATATTTCATTTAAAATGATCTGCTACCAAATATTTTAGCCAAATATCCCCAGTTTGCTAACTGTAGGTAGTAATTAAGTGATTGTAACCTATCCACCGCTGCCCACTGGATGGGGGGCCGTGTGCAGGACAAACATATTAATTGTGACACTAGCTCTCCACATATGTCAGTTGCTTAATTTAGAAACTGTACTTTTGATTGATCTCGAACCCATTGATGATGTGACGACGTGTATTGAATTTTGTAACTAGCTCATCAAGATTGTAACTTAGCTAAATAGTTGTGGGGTTCAGTCCCTGAACCCCACAACTATTGAACCCCCATATAATGGGTTCAGTCCCTGAACCCATTATATGTGCCTCTGTAACCCTTTCCACTACCGCACACAAGATAGGTATGGAGTGCATAATAAATGAACTAAACTAACTAAAAAACTATTTTCAGTCCTACATTGGGGCTTGTTGAGCTTGAAACCGTTGCATCTTGTCTGTGTCACACAGGCTCTTTTGAAGAAATTGTCTGGATCAACAACCTTCAAATTGTTCAGTATTTTAAAAGTTTCGATGAGATCAGCCCTGTCATGTCTGGTTTGCAGTGTTGTTAGCCCTGTGGCCCTCAACCGTTCCTGATACGTGAGTTGACTTAGCTCTGGAAGGAGTTTTATCGCCCGGTGATGCACTTTCTCGATAACAGCTATGTCCTTCTGAAAATGAGGTCTCTGTGCTAGGATACAGTACCCCAAGTGGAGGCGCACCAGAGATTTATATAATTGAATCACGATCTTCTTTTCCTTAAAATCAAAGGTACGATTGATTATTTGTAGATTTTTTTTTTTTTTAGCTTTTTTTACTGCTGCTCCTACCTGGTGTGCTACTTTCAGTGCTGGGATCTACAGTGCTCCTGGCAATATGGGTTCGAGTCACTTCTGGGGTGTGGCGTTTTCAGTTGCATATACGCCGGTCGTATGGGAGTATGGGAGTACGGTCGTATGGGAGCCGGTCGGCCGAGCTGACAGCACGCGGGACTTGTGATCCTGTGGTCCTGGGTTCGATCCCAGGCGCCGGCGAGAAACAATGGGCAGAGTTTCTTTCACCCTATGCCCCAGTTACCTAGCAGTAAAATAGGTACCTGGGTGTTAGTCAGCTGTCACGGGCTGCTTCCTGGGGGTGGAGGCCTGGTCGAGGACCGGGCCGCGGGGACACTAAAAAAAAGCCCCGAAATCATCTCAAGATAACCTCAAGATAACGCCTGGGGACCATTCAGGCTTGCTCGCATTTGTGTTGCTCATGTGGCCCCAAAAAATGAGGTGATTTGATAAAATATCATGCCCAAGATTACCATCAGAGCGCCGGCGGGATGATGGGGAAATAGCCTCGGCTACCATCATCTACCACGGGGACTCATATTAAGTATCTTCGTGGTACGTAGGCAACCAAGTCTAATCCTCGAGGCTTCGTTCTGCATTTTTCCAAGCCCAGCAAACTTTCTTTCGGGCTCGAAAGCAAGCAGAAGTGCGGAATAATCCACTGAAGATCGATGTATGCAAGCTACATCATTTTAAATATATTCATATTTTAAATATATTAACCAATATAACTACCTTGAGCCTCGCGGTATATTGGCGACAGTCCTATTACAACAGGGCAATGCAATGGGTCAATAGGAATATTCAGTTTGATGAGGTTGAGAACGCTTTAAGGTGTTGGGCTTATGGTCTATCAACCTCTGGAGGATAATTAACTAATTTATTTATAAATACAAGAGTTCTTACATTCTAGTACAGCCACTAGCATGCGTAGCCTTTCGGGCAAGTCCTCAATCCTAATTTTCACACACACACATTCCCAGGAAGCAGCCCGTAGCAGCTGTCTAACTCGTACGTATTTACTGCTAGGTGAATAGGATGAAAGAAACTCAACATTTGTTTCCGTTTCCGTTCGCTGAGGCGGAAAACACCCCGAGTACTGTTCACTCGGCCGTCAGACCCTCTGATTAAGGTTCCCACAAGAGCTTACTGACCACACAGCACAAGTATACTTTAGTCTTGAACATAGTCCAGAACTAAAGTAAACTCTCAATGTATATACACCAAGAAGCAGGGTACACCTCTCAGTGTATAACACCAACAAGCAGGGATATAATTCACAGTATACATCCTCTCAGAGGATGTTGATCCGGACAATATCTTCAAAAAGTCAGATGTAGCACAACCCACAGTGTAGGACTGAGAACAGGAGATGCTTTTTCACCCTCAAGGTTATAAACCCATGGAACCGCCTACCCACCGAAGCCGTAGATGCCAAAACTCTGTTAACTTTTAAGGTACAATTGAAAAAGATCATCAGGGCAAATGGGGGAGACTTTTGACAAGCCGCTGGCTTCCTCTCCTCGTCGAGGCCACTAGTATTGGTGGCCCTCAGGTAAATTCAGGAGTACATAAATAATTCAAACAGTACTTATATTTGTATTTACTGCAGATGAGGAGTCACGATAACGTTGCTGAGAAATGTGTTGACCAAACCACATACTAGAAAGTGAAGAGACGCCGACGTTTCGGTCCGTCCTGGACAATCAACTTGTATTTACTATTTGTGTCTGCAGAATCGAGCTATTAAGCTCTTGGACCCCGCCTCTCTAACCAATCTATTTTCAGTGTGTGTGTCATCATGTTGGGTAATACCCGCGCCAGACGTTGAAAAGCTTAATGGTACATGCATGTTACGTTTGCCAGGCGCTCTATAATCATGAAAAGTTTTAATTTACGATCCGTTATTTAAATATAAAAAAGTAGCTAATGAGTATAGAAGAAGCATAATTTGAATTCTAATCATATATTATACATATATTAATATTATCTATACAAAATTAAGGTTTAACCTGTCCTCATCGAGGCTATTAGTGTTAGTAGCGCTAAGGTAAATTCAGGTAATTATTTGTAGCATAAAGATAATAAAGCGCTGACATGGAATTGAACATATGGTAACAGCTTGTTGTTTTTCTTATTGATGTACGATAATATTTAAACATTCTTGGTTTTTGAACGGTTATGTATTTATTTATTGTTAGCCAATATTTTACATTTTTATTGTGAAAATAAAGATGTAATACTTTCAGGTAAAGTATAATCTGTATTATAACTAATGACGATTTATTTTATATAAATATATAGGTTTCATCGAATGATTTTATAATAATAGTAATAATAATACTAATTTATTTAGGTAAAATGACATTCAAACAAAATGAATTACAAGCAGAATATTGGATTTCTAGATTGAGCTGGTATATATATTATTATGCCTAAAGTAACTAATACTCACAGAGTTCTGGGCAAAATTTTTAATTTTAACTTGATCCTGGATTTTATACCAAGTTCTAGTTACTTGAAATATCTACCCAAATGTATAGATTTATTTCAGGTTACAAGAGGTTTAGTATATAATATGTGAGGGTTTTGTGCAAGTAGAATCCAAATTTAATAAAAAAAATCCTTCCATCTGAAAGAGTAAAAAATAGTACATTTATTCAGTGATACATGGAGACATGCCTACAATTTATAGTTATAAATCAAACAAAATAAATAAATATTTTTTAATAGATTAAAACATATATGCGCCAAGAAACTAAATTTCATTTCTGAAGCCTGCCTTTGTGGAACGATAACTGTGTGGTCCGGGACGACGCGGACAGTGGGCTGTATACATCCTTCATAGGACTTGTGAATGGGGGGGGTCGAGTTTTCCCTGTTATATATTTTCCCTCCCTGATCGGTGCTAGAGTTATACGAGGGATAAGAGAGCTTGGACTCGCCACTCCTCGCTCTAGGAGGGGGGTAAGTTAAAGAGCTACGTTTGTCTTGTTATATGGCGAGTGTGTTGGGGGTTGACTTCAGCTGGTGACATTCTTGTGGTACTGTACATCTCTTTTTATCTTTCCCTGAAGTACAGTAGCTGTGGTTAGGTGTTGGGCGTTGGCTGTTAGGCATTTATTTGTTATGACAGTTTCGTGAGTCATTTAGGTTGAGTTTGGGAGTGTTTAAATTAATCCTAGGGTTTAGAAAGTTTAAGCTTGACTTGGTATTAATGTTTGCTGAAGGCGTAAAGTACCTAAGAAGCTGATACTACATTGCTTTGACTTGTGTTAACTGATAAAGTGGCTAAAGTTGATGTTGTGGCATGCTCTAGTTGCTTGTAGGGGCAGACACTATCATTGACATATTTCCATTCTTCTGGTGTTTGTCACTTGCGACAAGTAAGACCCTAGAACAGCGTTTTCACAACCTTTTTACCATTGTGGCACCCTTGAAATAATATTCATGTCTCAAGGAACCCCCTGAATAAAAATAATTATATAATACAGTGGTACCTCAGTTTTCATATTTAATCCGTTCCCAGAGACGGTACGAAAACCGAAAAATATGAAACCGAAACGAATTTAAATAATGTAAATTGAATTAATCCGTTCCACACCCCCAAATATATTAACTACAAGGTACATTTTATACAGAATAATACTCTTAGGTTTACGTTTGCATGTTACGATGTGGGGGAGCCGGTCGGCCGAGCGGACAGCACGCTGGACTTGTGATTCTGTGGTCCCGGGTTCGATCCTGGGCGCCGGCGAGAAACAATGGGCAGTTTCTTTCACCCTATGCCCCTGTTACCTAGCAGTAAAATAGGTACCCGGGTGTTAGTCAGCTGTCACGGGCTGCTTCCTGGGGGTGGAGGCCTGGTCGAGGACCGGGCCGCGGGGACACTAAAAAAAGCCCCGAAATCATCTCAAGATAACCTCAAGATAGGTACCTTATCTTTATTGAGGACTCTTGTTGGCATATGGAAGGCAGTGAGGAAGGGGGTGGGGAAGGAGAAGAGGTTTTAGTGTTTGGAAGGGGGGAGGAGGAGAGGTTTTAATGTTTGGAAAGGGGGGAAGGAAGATTATTATTATTAACATCTTTATTGACAAAATTAATTACATTTTTGCCTAATCTGAGGATTTTAATTAAGTCTTATTAAAGTGAGGATAATGCTGGTATTCACTGTCACGCAGGACAGAGGGTCATACATAAGACAATGAGAGGTTTTAATGTTTGGAAGGGGGAGGAGGAGAGGTTTTAGTGTTTGGAAGGGGAGTCCCCTTTCATTATAACAGCAGTGATGACATTTCTGGGGTACTCTGTCATATGTTTTGCTGGCATACTACTAGGACTTGGTTGTGGCTCACTGCTTGCTTGTCTTACTAAGAATGTCTATAGATACTTATAGACAGTTATTTTTCCCTACATTTTAACACTTGTCTGTAGTGAGACATCACTTTGTCTAACTGTGAATGATCTCTTGTTTTTCTTCTATCGTCATCCTCACAACTATTTTCTTAGGTTAAACATTTCCACTGACTTTTCTGGGACTAATAATAAGAATTATGTTCAGAAATAAAAAAAGCACAAACAATGAAATTCCTCACAAAGAATTCAAACGCGATCATCACTAGGTGGGAGACACTGGTAAACTGAAGCGCCATGCGCTAGGTGGACCCGTATGTGTATAAACAAATTCCAAAAACCAAGGCAAACAACGAGTACCGAATCAAATTTTTCGAAGAAATTGAGTACGAGAACCAAAAAATATGAAAACAGGCATACGAAAACTGAGGTTCCACTGTATATCAATACTCTTGATACTTGTATGTATTAATCTAAAAAAAAAGTCAACCATATCTGCAAACACTAAAAAATATATATGGACAATGTTGTAAAGCATAAGATAAATCAAGGCACTATGAAAATATATGTGGGTCAATACAATGTTTTTTTTAAGCTAATTTAGATAATGAAATTTGCATCTCGTGTGAAACCTGTGCTTGTCTTAATTTGGGGTCAAACTGTAGGTAAACACACATGGATTTAATTTTCAGCTGAAAGGAGATGATATCTGTCTTTGCTCTTGATACTGGTTAAATGAGAAAAAGATTGCACACACATGTAAGGTGTTGCAACCTGCAAATACTATACTATATTGCTTTCCTATGAATGGCAGGATAGTCATCTTTCACAGAAATCCAGAACTTATTCTGGGATAGGTCAGTAAATTTCGTCTCTAGTGTTTTGATCAGATTGCACCTCGCACAGTTTTTCCTCTTCTCTTAAATGTCGAGTTCTCAGGTTGAGCAGAAGATTCAGAGTATGGATCTGTCACCAAATCATATACTTGTGTTGAAAGGGAGGGGAAAATAAGGTTTCAGTTTGATAAGTGTCAATAAAATGCATCTCTTAGTGTCAGGCCTCAATATAATTGTACTTAAATTTGGGAGAGTTATATTTTCAACTTTTTTCTCAAGTGGAGAAAAATACAAGACAAATAGGAAGATTCGTGCTAAAGTCATTGATCTCACCCTTTTGTCATATTCATTATTATATACAGGCATATATGTACTGTACCTATTTCTTATTTCTTCCTAACAAGTTGACCTTCTGTTATTCATTTTTAATATTTCCGTTGACTATTCCATCAATCTACTTTTTACACTACAACATCTTTCTAAAATTGCTTTGAGGATAATATTAACTTAATTTTTTGTCTGAGCTCCTTGTTCACTATTTTTTCTGCTTAGCAGATCTGTTAACTTATGGTTTACCCACATTATTTTTCTCTTTGTATCCTTTTCCTTCAGTTTGCATCCACAACATTCACTTAATTTTCTTCTCAATTGCACTTACTAATTTGTTCCACCAAGCATGTCTTTGTTGCTTGTCTTCCAGTTTGTTAACACTGGATGTGCTTGGCAATCCAAATCAAGCACTCCCATGTGACATCATAAGTCTTCTTGGTAAATTCTCTTGCCCCTAGATGATGGTCAACGTTCCTTTGACACACGTCGGGGCAACTCTTGTCTCTCTTCACACTTTCGCGCTCTGGGCATGTGACCTCCCCATTACCCCAGGTGGCTTTGGGCGTTTCACGGGGGCGCGCGGTAATTCCGAAAAGTGCATACTCTTTTCAACTTTGTCACCTCAATTCTCGTCCTAGGTCTTTCATTTTGGTATCAATGGGTTCACAATAGAATTCTCTAGAGTATATGCACATAAAATAAAAAACCGGGTCACACTCTACCCACGGACGAGTTGAAGACGGGCCACGCGTTAGCCGCGAGGGAGCGCCCAGACGCCCACCCGCTACACCCCCAATTCCCACCCACAAATGTTTAGTATATTTTCCGGTTGCTAACGTCAATTTTCGTGTTACAATGCTCATTTTGGTATGAAATTGTTCCTAATAGAATGCTTTAGATGGATATATGCATATAAGGGCAAATTGAAGATCAATATTACAAATACAATACAATAAAGTATAAAAAAGAATATAAACTATATAAAAAACTAAAACTTTTTGTACTTACCAATACAGTGTTGTTTGTGGAGCATGACATGGGTTGAACATTAGTTTTATCCACTTCACCTGCAGCAGGAAAACGGTTCCTGAAGAGTTAACCGTGTTTTTTATAGGTGGAGTGGATGGTGGGCAAGCATTACTGCTTATCAGCCCAGAATTGTTTCTTGTGATGGTAGTTGGTCTAGCATGGTCCAGGACACAGTGCCACATCGCACGTCTTGCACTTATAGGTGTGTCCCTCCTTTTACCAGACAATTTGCAAACATGACACTTCAGACACTTCTCTATCTTTAATTGGGCATGGGACAAGTTTCTGTTGAGACGTTCTGGATTATCCACAATACGGGTCTTTTTGAAGCAGCAGCACTACTAGGGATAATCAGCATCTCGTCTTCTGACTTAGACAATGAAGGTACAGCTACAGGTACAGGTGAAGTGAATAGTGGGCGCCTCACACCTGATGGTCCTGGTGTTGATGGTCCGGGTGTTGCAACATTTGCTCCAGCGGCATTTACATCAGGAGCATGTGGGATGTCATCATTTTGCTGAGGCCATTTATTTTGATGATAGAACAGTAGTGCCGAAATGACTTCTTCGTGGAAATGGAGTAATGAGAGTTTCCTTCTATCTGTTGTGTAGTATTTGTACATCACATAAGCTTTATGGATAGCCATTTGCAAAAAATAGGTCATTTTCTTCGTCCATTTGAGACTTTTCCTTGTGAAGTGATAATATTTGACCATTTGGTCAAAGTGATCAACACCTTTCATGTTTGAATTGTAGTCACAGATTGCGTTTGGCTTGTTGACAGTTACCTGTTTCACTGAAGACGTTCCATCATGATTCCGTACTCGTTTTCTACGTTCAACTTGTTGTGTATCTGCATTGTGGCAAGTTGTTATGAGTGAAACAACTCGCTTATCCTTCCACAAAATTATGAAAGTATTGTCCCTCCGTTCGAATACAGTTGTATCTACCGGCAATTTACCCTTTGCTCGGATCTGAAGGGTTTTAGGTGCACCACGTTGCATTCTGATGGTACCACAGGTGTATATCCCTACTTCAAACAGCAATTCACTCAATCGAACCGAATTATAATAGTTGTCCATATATAAATGGTAACGTTTGTTCTTCAGTAGTTCAATCAAGCCCATTACCGTTTCAATCGTCGTTTTCCCAATTCCGGCATAAATTTCAAAATCAAAGATGTAGCCAGTCTTTGATTCAGCTAGCATGTAGAGCTTCATTCCATATTTATCAGGTTTATTGGAATTATAGGTCTTGAAAGATAGACGGCCACGCCATGCCATTGTGCCTTCATCCAAACTCAAATTTTTCTGAGGAATGTATAATATCTTGAATTTATTTGTGAGATATTGCATGACTGATCGAACTTTGAATAGTCTGTCTAGAGTGTGGCCTTGTGGAATGGACTTACTGTTATAAATATGGAAATACTTTCCAATCAATTCATATCGTTTACAAGTCATAAACGTATTGAAACAAGGTATATGCCAGAATCTACCTGTTTGCCAGTACATTCTAATTCTTGGCAACGGGCAAATACAGTACCCATCAAGATCATCAGTCCCAAATATCGTGCCATGTCTTTCACTGTCATTGGTTCCCATCTCTTGTTTGTGTTGGTCCCAGTACGTGCATTGCTTTGGGAAGCATACAAATTAGTTTCATAAGTCATATATTTCAGCAAACTTTGAGTGAGAAATAATTGAATAAATCCCAAAAGAGTGCTAGGTACAGGAACATTCAAGCCTGGTATTCCTGTAAAACTGTCTACAAAGGTTGGAGTATTGTCACTACACCACCCTTCACCAGAATCTGTTGGTGTTGGGGTACGTGTGGTATGTTTGGGTCTGGCACGAGCCCCAGTACCTTGCTTTGCACGTGAGGCAGTCTCAACCTCAGACTCCTCACCTCCATCACTATCAAAATCCTCCTCTGCTGTTTCCGTTGCAATACATTCACTAACTTCATCAATGTCAGTCTCAACAACACTTTCGTGACTAGATAACTCAGATAAATCATCAAATACAGCCTGAAACTTAGAGGGTGTGAGTCTCACTCGCTTGTACTTCAGGTGAAAACTACTTAGCTTCTCCACCTGACGCGTTGTTTTCGTGGATTTCTTACTGGAAGGGTCTTATTCATGATCACTATCCATTGTGGAGTAAGCCCAAATAGTATCTAAAGTCACACAAAGAAATATAGCCACGGAAAATAGCTGAAATGTTCACACATTTGAGACGCGAGGGGAGGCGACACCGTTCACAACCATGGAGCATAAACAATGGGCCTACGGCGCAGGCCGAGCCGCCTGGGTGCCACATGGCCTAGCAAAGGCAGCGTGTGCCGCTTTGGCATGCAGTTTAAAATCAGTCCCCCCAAAATCGGATAAAAACCAGATTTTTGGCAAATATTTTAATGGAGGCCTCGATGATGAGTCCTCGCCGGACTTGCCCCTGTTTCACGGATGACTCAGCATTGAGTCCTCGCCAAGCGAAAGTGATAATTATTAAATTAACTTCTCAACTTTTATTCTTTCACCTTTTGCATGTTCAGGAAGCGTCATTTGCCATTGAATCTCATCTTTGCTATAACACACTATAACACACTTTGCTATAATGTGATCAAACAAGCTTTCATGTCACTTTATTGCTTTTGTGTCATAAACATATTTGATACTTGGTAATTGGTAATACTGTGCATAACTTTCTTTTATTGCACTATGCTTCTCAATCTGAAGCCGTTATAGTTGCAAAGATGCAGTTTCTTAATATTTATTTATATTTACAATGGGAAAATTTGTCAGCTATGATTATATATGAGACTTTAACTTGCTAAAGAGTATAAAATTTTGTATATGTGTTTTACATGGTGTTTTATAATTAAGAAAACTTGATCTATAGCCATCTGGCCAGATTGTGACTGGATATAAAAATAAATGTCCTGTGAATATGAATATGGTTATGTAGCATTTATAAGGTAAGGAACTTGTAATAAATTCTAATATGGGATATTTTTGCTCCCCAGGCTAGAATTGAAAATCAGCATGGAGTCTCAGAGCACAGTAGTTGAAGCAGATTCGACATCAATCATCCCAACTCTAGAATCTCTTTCAAATGCAGTTCATTCTTCAGTGTCTCTCCCAGATGGGGTTAATTCCTCTCAGTCACTTTCTGCTTCATCATCCCCTACACAGTCTCCACTCACTGTTATTACATCTTCAGGTTCCTTAACAGTGTGGCCCCCATCACAATATATCCCAACAGATTGTCCCCATTCACAGTCTCCAATATCAGAATATCTTCTTTCAAACTCTCCTCCAGTCGAATCTTTGCCAATATCTCCCTCACAGTCATCTGTTTGGAGTTCTATTCAAACTGTGTCAACTGCCTTACCATCGTCACAATCCACAGCCAACATATCCATCTTAAATTCATCAACAGGACCTCATTCCATGCCTGTACTGTCCTCTACTGCTTTACCTTCTTCCCAACCCTCATCAGTCTTGCCTCTCCTCCCTTCAGCAGTAATTTCTCCCTCATTGTCATCCACAGAGTTAACTTCATCACAGTCTCTACTCACAGAGTTGCAAACTTCGCAGACTCAGTCTACCTCTGTATCATCTTTCGACTCGGCACAACAATTATCACCATTTCAACTCTCCCTCTCTGCAATATCCACTGTATTATCACCACTTTCCCCACCCTTAGTGTTATCCAACCCACAATCTCCTCATGCAGTGCCAGTAGACCAAGAATCATTCTACCTGCCAAGTACTTCTTCAGGAAGTTGGCGATATGACCCCTTAGCCTCTCCAGACTGGGATCGTGCAGGCCCACCTGGAAATCTTTGTGCTGGTCGTGTAAAGAAGTAAGTAATATCTTGCTTGCAATATTATAAACAGCTTTTCTGGGGACAGCCCCTATGGCTTCCTGGAGCTATCCAGGCTGATATGATTATCCCTAACTTTGGCACCAGTCGATGTGGGTGGAGTTCTAGGCCTACCGGGACCACGAGCCAGAACCTGACCCCTCTCAGAGAGGCACGAGGAGCAATGGCCTATCGAAATGCACATGTGATTTTGGAGCATTTTATATCTGCCATTGACCGGGACAGGCACCCAGTAGGTAAGGGCCCCAATACAAACCCATATTCTGGTTAAAAATGACAATAATAGACAAACAAGTGGACAGAACTCCCAAAATGAAAATGAGCAAACAAGCATGATGTCACAAGAGCTGTGCCACATGTCTGCTCAGCCCCCCCTCCCCTGGAGATTTTAAGGGGGAGTCTCAGAAACCCCATGCCGGCGATCCACCCTGTAGTTCTTCGGCTGGTGTGAGGCACAACGGTTGAGAGGCTCCAGCTCCAGATTCTTGTTGTGCTGTGCCTTGTTTCAGTACTGCTCTTTCGATGGCGTGCGAGAGAGCCATCGAAAGAGCAGTAATAATATTCTTAATAATATATAAGTAATATTCTTAGGTACTCGGACTGCATGCGCTTAGGGCTCCTTTCCCTAAGTGCCCTGTAAGTAACCCTAGGGGCTTGGGGTTCTCTTCCACAAGTCACCTTGGGACTACCTCTGTTGGTTTTTTGCTGCTTGGCAATTGACCGCCATGAGTGTTTTGGGAGCTTTTGCCTTTGTTTACCTTGGGGTAAGTGGTAGTTTTTTGCACTGGTAGGGGCACTGGGTATTGCGTAGCTAGTTTTCACCTATAACAGCGGTCGGCTCTGTCTGGGTACGCTGTCTTCTTGCGAGGTTTTCTTTTCTTTTTGTCTGGGGGGAGGGGGGCTGCCTTGGTGTTCCTCCCCTTTTATACTAGGGCTGTTTGTGTTTGGTGGTACCCCTCTGCTTCGCCCTTGTGAGTGGACACGTCCCGGGGGTTCAGCATTAGCAGTGTTGATTGGTAGCTTGGGCTCCGGTTAGCAGTACCCTGCCTGGGATTACCCTTAGTATAGACTCAGACTAGGGGCCCTGGAAAACCCTGTGGGGTCACTCGGGTCCAATGGATGTGACCCCTGAGTCCCCTCTAGCTTTTTGCAAGTTTGAGGGTTGCTCTGTCCCCTTGTCTCAGGGCGACGTTCATTGTTTTTGCCTCCGTCATGCTGCCTGTTGGGTCGGTGACACATTTGACCCAGAGTCCTGCGATCTTTGTTGCTTGTTTGTGACTCAGTTCACCCAATCTGATGATGACATTATTCGGGTGCAGGCCGCTCGCACGTTGCAGGATAGGTTTAGGTTGTTGCAGCGCACTAGGTTGGTTGCTTCCCTGGATGTCCCGAGGCTCCCCTGTTGGGGGTTTGGTCGCTTCGGCCTTGGTTCCGTCCGCACCCCAATCGTTCTTCGCCTGCTGTGGTTCATTTGGTCTCTCCCCCCTGCTACCTATTGGGGGGGGGGGTGATAGGTTTAGGTTGTTGCAGCGCACTAGATTGGTTGCTTCCCTGGATGTCCCGAGGCTGCCCTGTTGGGGGTGTTGGTTGCTTCGGCCTTGGTTCTGTCCGCGCCCCCATCGTTCTTCGCCTGCTGTGGTTCTTTGGTCTCTCCCCCCCTCCCCCTGCTTCCGGCTCCTAAGCGTCTGAGGGCTTTGGGTCGGGGCGGGGTTTAGAGGTTTCTGAGACTGGCAGTTTCGGGGGTTGCCCCTTCTGGGGTGGCTTCGGAGGCATTTGAGTCCGTTCCTCCAGCCGTAGCTCCAGTGTCTGACCAGTGGGCCCATCCTCTAACTGCTATTCTGGCTGCCCCAGAGTGGGGTTTTCCTTTCCCCTCCTCTGTGTACGAGTTGGATTTGGGTTCGACTCCTCAGCAGGTTCAGTTCCGTCCTTCCAGAGGTTCTCGGCTTTCCGCGTCTCTCCGACTGCGGTGCGGGCTGCCATTGTGGCTTACCTCCTGTGCAAATCTGAGCATGTCTCAATAATGGATCCGTCTTCCTTCAGGTTTGGGTCTTCGTCTCCATACTGGGTTCGTTATAAGGTTCCGAAGTCATCCTGGCTTGTGGACTGCCCTGTTTTCGCTGGATGCTTGAGACACCTTCTGTCATACCCGCACTCTTGAGTGGCACGAGGCGTTGACTGTGGTCCAGGTTTACATATTGGGGCGCGACTTTGCACACCTTAACGAGTGCCTTTTCACTCCAGCTCTTCTGCGGGATGTTGGCGTTGTTCAGCTTCATGTGCAGGCTCCTTCCCTGTTGGCTGCGCTTGTGACTGAGAACTTGTGCGCGCAGGGTTCCTTGACTTCGGTCCTGCATTTCTTTTCCCTCCTTGAGCTATCTACTGATTGGCTTGTGGATGTAGAGATGCTTGGGGCCGTTCCTGGATCTGGCGCCTTGGTCTCGGCTGCTCGTGCGTCTGTGCTGTTGAAGATGTCTGCGCCGGTTCTGCAGGATGCGCTGTTGCGGTTTTTCGCTGCGCACCTCGCGTATCGGCAGATGGTGCTCGCTTCCTCCTTGGAATCCGCTTGGGCCCTGGCTCTTAGAATGTCTTCGCCCTGTTGCCCCTTGTTGTTTGGGGCTTCTGTGTTCGAACAATATATGCACGTGGCTCCCTCCAGCTGCCGCCCAATGTCTGACTTATTGATTCTTATTGGTATTGAGGTGGGCCACAAGTGCCAGTTTCGGAGCCGGTGCCACCTTCGGTCCTGGCTGAGCCTGGTCAGCACGGTGCTCGCTCTGTGCGCAGGTCGGGTTCTTGTAAGGGGCGTCGGCCCTTTTGCGGTTCGCCTCATTGATGGGGAGATGGGGGGGGGGAAGGCTTGCTATGTTCGCTTTCTCCTGGTCTCACCATTTGTGGGCTTTTCGGGTCGTTTCTCACAGCCTTCAGTGGCGTTGGGTGGCTCCTCCTTCGGGGTGTTCGGGGCTGGCAGGGCAGTCCTCTTCTCCTGCACGCTGTCAGGTCGTTTGGAGTGGATGCGCTTGGACGTGGTCGAAACGGCGACATCCCTCAGGTGGGTTTCCCGCCTGTTTCCAATTCTGAAATAGGACTGAGCGGACCTGCGGTTCATTCTGGACTTGTCCCGTCTGAACCCCTGGTTTTTTTTGCCCCTCCTTTCGGATGACCACTCTGTCCCAGGTCTGGCTTCTGTTGGAGCCAAATGCTTGAATTTTGTCCCTGGACCTCAAGGACAAGAATTGGCACGTCCCGATTCATCCGGGGTCCAGGAACTGGCTGGATTTTGTTCTGGGGTGTCAGAGTTACCGCTCTCTTTGTCTCCCTTTCAGGTTGAATCTTTCACCTCGTGTGTTCACACGCCTTACCCGGGTCGTGGTGGCCTGTCTGCGTCTGTTAGGTGTTCGAGTGTTGGCTTACCTCGACGACTGGCTGGTTTGGGCTCCCAATCAGTTCTCATGTCTGCTTGCCAGGGGTTTGGTGCTTTCCCAGCTAGCCGGGTTCGGGTTTCTTGTGAACTGGCGAAAGTCCCATCTGGCTCCCTCCCTGGTTCAGACCTGGCTGGGTCTTGTGTGGGACTCTCGGACCACTTCCTTGTCTCTTCCTCCGGAGTCTCTCCTTCGGCTGCGTTCCCGCATGCGCTTGTTTCTGGGGGCTCCCAGGTCACCTGGCGGTTGCTCGAGGTTCTGTGCGGGCGCCTGAACTTTGCGATGATGGTCTACCCACCGGATCGGGTTTGGCTTCGTCGGCTGTTCTGGTTCCTTTGGGGACATCCTTTGACTCTCGCGCGATCGCTGGGTTCGACCCCCAGGGGCGTTTCATCAGCTGCTGCTGCGTTGCTGGCTTCCTCTTCGGGTTTTTTAAGGTTCAGTGCCTTGATGCCTACCTGAGCTCTCGCTCGATGTGTTCACTGACACGTCGTCTCTCGGCTAGGGCTTTGTGACCAGTGCTCACCAGGCTGGCAGGGGAGTTGGGGTCTGTCCTTCCGTCGGGCCCACAGCACGGTGCAGGGGTTCACAGTGGTGTGGTTTGTGCTTCGGAGGGTTCAGGTTGCCTGCGGATCGACGCTCTGGCTCTATTCGGACTACTCCCCGGGAACCTTTATCATTGCCTGAACTGAGCGGGTTCAATGCGGTCCTTGGCTCTTTGGGTTTGGTCGCTTCGGATGACTCGTCTGCTGAGTTCTCGGGGTTTGGCTTTCCTGGCGGTTCATGTCCGGGGGTGTCCAACGTCCTGGCGTACGACTTGTCCCAGTTTGTTCCCCTGTCCACAGACTGGACGATCGATGCTGACTCATTCGGTTGGCTCTGCCAGACGTTCGGGTGCCGGAGGTGGACCTCTTAGCGTCAGGCATGGTCGAGGCATTTTTCGGTATATGTGGCGCTCTTCCCCAACTTCAAGGCTGTCAGGATTGACGCCTTCTGGCAGGACTGAATAAGGTGGGGGTTCCTGCACATCTTCCCCCCCGGTTCAGCTGTTGCTCCAGGCCCTGGCTCGCTTGGAGACTTACCAAGGGCTGGTAGTCCTCTTGACCCTGTGGTGGCCGGCCCAGCCATGGTTTCAGGTGCTGCTTGCCCGGTGTCCGAACCCGAAGTTTTCCATGGCCCTGTCTCTTTCAGAAGATTGGCCCAGTCCGTTACGAGAATGGTTCGCTCTTCACCTTACGTCTTCGTGTTTGGTATTGTTTACCAAATATTGACCAAGTTTATCACCATCTGTATGGTGATCAGGTGGCTTCAAGGATGGTGTCCCACCTGCGGGCTTCGTCTTGGCGGCAGTATGAAGTTTCCTGGCAGTCCTTTAATTTCTTTTTGATGCTTCGTCATTGTACTTCGCTTTCGGTTCGGGTAGTGTTGTCCTTTCTCTCGTGGTTGTTCCAGGACCGTCATCTTGTGCCGAATACACTACTTTCGCTTCGTATCGTGCGACGCTGGCATAGCTGCTTCAGCTTGTTTTCGGTATAGGTGTTACTTCTGCTCTGTTTCACAAACTGTCTCGTGCATTCTTTCACCTTCGGCCTGCTCATGTGCCACCTGAGCTGTCCTGGTCTTTAGATAGTGCTCTCCTATCTCTCCTCTCCTCGGTTTGTTGTGGCCCCTTCGGTTTAGGATTGTTTTTTTGAAGGCTCTTTTTCCTGTTGGCATTGGCCTCTGGGGTCAGGTCGCTGAGCTTCATGCTCTCCTCCGCCGCAAGGGTTTCTGCTCTTTTGGTCGTGGAGATAGGTTTGTTCGTCTGCAACAGTCTCCTTCTTTTCTGGCGAAGAATGAGACTGCGGCTTTCCGGAGTGGTCCTTGGGTTGTTGATGCTTGGTTAGTCAGGCGGGGGGTGCATTATGTGTTGTGTCCGGTTGCGGCTCTTCGCCGTTATTTGCGCATCACGGCTTCTGTGTCCGAGGACGTGCTTTCCGTTGATCTGGTTTCCCTTCTTCCCTGTTTGTAGGTACGGGTCTCTCAGGTCGTCTGCAGAGTTATTAAATCTAGCCAGCCTGCGGTCTATCCCCGTACCCATGACATTCATAAGTTTGCTGCTCTTGCTTACATCTTTGGTAACATTTCATGTTATAACATTTGGGGGAGCTGGTCGGCCGAGAGGACAGCACGCTGGACTTGTGATCCTGGGTTCGATCCCAGGCACCGGCGAGAAACAATGGGCAGAGTTTCTTTCACCCTGTGACCCTGTTACCTAGCAGTAAAATAGGTACCTGGGTGTTAGTCAGCTGACACGGGCTGCTTCCTGGGGGTGGAGGCCTGGTCGAGGACCGGGCCGCGGGGACACTAAAAAGCCCCAAAATCATTTCAAGATAACCTCAAGATAACCTGACCCGTACCGGGCACGGGGTTTTTGGTGGTCGAACAGGGTCCTGGCTGCACGCTACCGCGTTAACGTTCCTGGGCTTAGTCGAACCTGTGTTGCTTTGGGTCGGCGGCTTTAGCCTGTCTCGACTTCGTGTTGAGATGTGGAGCACTGACTGCCTCCCGGGTAAGTCCCCTTCTTTATTTTTAGTCTTTGGTGACGTAGCTCCGGGGAGTCGTAGGGGCTCCCGCCAGAAAACCAGCGTTGAATGTAATGAAACTTCATTTTCTGGGTGAGTACCAGAGGCTCCCCGGCAACCCTCCCTCCCTCCCTCCCTCCTGGTGGTTTTCACTTTTTTTATATCCAGCCTCAGAACTGCAGGGTGGATCGCCAGCGCAGGGGTCTGGGGCTTCCCCTTTTCCCTCCCGAGGAGGTGGGAGCTATGCAGACATGTGGCCCAGCTTGTGTGATGTCATACTTGTTTACTTGTTTTCATTCGCAGAGTTCTGTCCACTCGTTTATCTATTTTCGTCGTTTTTAACCAAAATAGGGGTTTGTTTTGGGGCTCTTACCTTTCTGGGTGCCTGTCTCAGTCGATGGCAGATATAGAGTGCTCCAAAATCACATGTGCATTTCTATAGGCTGTTGTTCCTCGTGCCTCTCTGATGGGGGCCAGGTTCTGGCTCGTGGTCCCCCGGTAAGCCTAGAACTCCACCCACATCGACTGGTGCCAAAGTTAGGGATAATTATATCAGCCTGGATAGTTCCGGGGAGCCTCCGGGACTCGCCCAGAAAATGGCGTTACATTACATTCAGCGCTGGTTTTTTTAACAGGTATAGTTATAAACAAAATCCTTTTGAATTTATAATGTCTATAGCTTATAGATTTGAATACTGTACATGAAGTAGCAACTGCAGAATCATTCATCCTATTCAAAGCTATTTGCTGTCTTAAATGGAAGTTGAAAGCACTGTATCATTTTTGTAATAGTAACTGATATGCCTAACAGGATTTAGACTACAGTAATTGTAACTAAAATTCAGTAAATTTTGGCTGGGCTTGGCCACCTGAGCTTATGGGTATTTATGCTCGGAAGGCCACAGAGGTGGGGGGGAAAAGGGCCACCTTTGTGGCCACCTGAGCTTATGGGTATTTATGCTCGGAAGGCCACAGAGGTGGGGGGGAAAGGGCCACCTTTGTGGCCTCCTGAGCTTATATTCCCCTACAAGGGTAGTCCCTGGAAAATAGAGTTGGAGCATGTCTGTTAACAATATTCAGTCTTTATGATTGTTTGAATTGTGAGATGTCTAATTATTTGTAGATATTCAGATCCTTCCCTTTATAAATGTTGTTTGTGTCTTCAAACATGTGAAAAGTTGCATATTTTTCTCTAGCTATTTGCTCTGGTTTTTTATGTTAGATGATAGTTCGTACTCACATTTCAAGTGACGATGACAAATGTGTGTAGTCTAAGAGCTGTGTATTTACAGTTTAAAAGTGCACTTATTGTTGGCTTGAACGTTAATTATTTTTTTCAAGCTAGCTTATTATTCTCCTTATGTTAGGAAGTTTAAATGTGTACCATAATTTCAGGGACCTCAGCAGTATTTTTACTGAGCCTTTGCCGGGGATTTTTGCAGCGCCTGAGGAAGACAACCTATTCAAAGTTCACTGCCTTATCATTGGGCCATTTGATACACCATATGAGGGAGGATTCTTCCATTTTCTTGTCCGGTTTGGCCCACAGTACCCTCTTCACCCACCCAGAGTGCGACTATTGACGACTGGAGGAGACTCGGTTAGATTCAATCCCAATCTCTACAAAAATGGCAAAGTTTGCCTCAGCATTTTGGGGTACGTGGGATCCCATTTATAGTCTTTATAACACTATATAACTTCTATAACATCACTTCTATAACACTATAATTGCATTCCTGGGATATGGAGTTTTAAATACAAATGTGTTATGAGCTAAATAACATGCAAAAGAAATAATCAAGTTTCCAGATATGGTAAAGTTGTACATTGCAGGAATACCTTAATTTAAAATAGTGTGTAGTGTGTGTGCATACCTATCAGTGCTTACCTATCATGCTACTGTGGAGTGAGACCTAACTCTTGATGCCCCGCCTCCTAGCTGTTTATATCTGCCACACTAATGACCTCTATCAACATCAATGTTTTCATCTGTTTTCTGGGGGGAGCCTCGTCGGCTACCTGGAGCTATCCAGGCTGAATGGATATGTTTAACTTTCTGGCATCAGTCAATGTGCATGGAGTTCTTGCCCACAAACCAGAACCTGGCCCCCCCTCAGAGGCATGAGAAGCAATGGCCTATAGAATCTCCATGTGGTTGGGAGCATTGTCTGCCATCGACCAGGTCTGGCACGTAGGTTTTTATAAGTCATTGCTCCTCGTGCCTCTCTGAGGGGGCCAGGTTCTGACTCGTGGTCCCCGGTAGGCAAGAACTCTTTGCACTTTGACTGATGCCAGAAAGCTAATGGTTACATATCAGCCTGGATAGCTTTGGGGAGCCGACGGGTGGCTTCCCCCCCCAGAAATACCAGTAATCTCATAAGATTGTGGGAACACATTGTCTATTATATAACCATAATTTCTGTATATAATCCAATCCACGTGATGTCACTAAAAGGAGACACTCTAAATTTCTCTAAGCATAGGTAAGTCAACACCATACTGTATTTAAACACCAGTTGGGTTTCACCAATATAGGAGGATCTAATATGACTAAACATTTCCTAGTTTAATAAATGGTGAGCTAGAGATCAGTATCAAAACCTGGGTTGTACCAGCCTGAAAACTACCACCACGACCACAGTAGTAAGAAGTGGTGTTTGATATCAGGTTCTTAACTTGGAACAACACAATGTGAAAAATTCCATGAACATAGGGATTAAAATATGGAGATAATTTTTTTTTGCACAGCCTGTCCAGGCACCTCTTGCTGCTGTTATGACGATGCTCGACCCCACCGAAAGGTGTGGTCTCAAAACTTTCCCCCATTCAAGTTTAAATGTAGTCTTATGGGCGCTTGAAGTTTCAGAAGTGGAAATTGGTTGATCTTTGAATGACTAACATGGACTACCATCCCTATGTCTGTTAAAAGTACAGTGTTGTACAACCTGATTAAAGTTGGACATCTTGCATGTAGGAAAGGCAACTGTGACAGCATGTTTGCATCTCATTTCTGCCTAATTTTAAAACCAGTTTGTTCCAACTGTCTATCAAGTTGGTGATGTGATTTTTTAACTAGAGAAGAATCATGAAGACTCATATAACATTCATCAAATGTTATAATCTGGTAAATTTTGCTTGCAACTGACTGAAAATGGCTTGCAGTAACTCAAGTACTCTTCATGGCCCTGCAAAAATGCTTGTCCCTATGGAGCTGATCCCATATATTGCTTGTGTGACATACTGAGAGTTTTCTAGGTGTGCTGGATGTACTGTACCTATATTCCTTTTGGTAGCAGCAGTATAAGCAGGTCTTAAAAAGTATTAGTGGTAGATGCACAGTTCTTGTATAAATTGGAATAATGTATCTCTCATCTTACTCTTGCAGTACTTGGTCAGGTCCAGCGTGGAGTCCGGCCTCCAATCTCTCGAGTGTGTTGTTATCTCTCCAGTCTCTCATGAATGAACGCCCATACCACAACGAACCTGGCTATGAAGAGGTAATGGGTCTTGGTACCATTATTAGCAATGATTCAAGTGAATTCACAAGTTGAGGGATTAGAAGAAAGGAAGTATGAAGAGATGGTGAGTGTAAGGCTGAATAAATTTATAGAAGAGAGTATAGAGGGGTTGATATGTTTTGGGAGGAATCTAGGGACTGTTCTGTGTGTGTAGTGAGAAGGGTGAGTGGATTAAAGAGGAAATGAGTGGCAGAAAATGTATTAGTCAGAAAGGAATGCTATACTGTATCATAAAAAATTTAGACTCGATGCTCCCATCTTGACCTTTTAAGCTTAGAACACAGCCAGTTTGGCAACTTGAAGAACAGAGTAATGGATATCAGCTTTATGTGCTGGGCAGGAGTTACAAATGAGAAGCTGCACTCTACTAAGTAGCTGCAAAAAGTTCAAAATTATAATAAAATATAGCGAGATTATTGAAAAAGAATTCATACTTAAACAAGTTGCTTCTATTGCCAATATTAAAAAAGGTGGAGCATAGATAAGGACAATAGCCAGAGTGCTCGGTAGAGATTCTGCATGTTGTCCTTTGTCTACATATTTAGGCACACTGATGCAGATAGAGAATGCATTTTTACCATAGTGTTTTTGGAAATATGTATTTAGTAGATTACAGACATGTAAATATTGGGAGAAATGATCATCTATATATTGCGTACAGCCTAAAGTGGTATATTTAGGAGATATTTGCACTTTACACATCAAGTGCACTTAGGTAGTATCTAGAATATGAATTTGTATGGTAAATGGAAAGCAGTTGAGAATGCATGTGTCTGGGTTTTTTCTATGTAGCTATGCATGAATTTAGTGTTTTGCTAAAATAATGGTTTTGGTTAGCCTAAATGTAAACTTCTTGTTAATGGAAATAGAGTACTTTTGCATCTCTCTCTGAGTATTGTCAAACAGCCAGATGGCACCCAAGGGCCAGGAGAGAGAGAGAGAATGAGTAAGAGTACAATCTCATTCTAAACACTTATGCAAACTTCCTACACATTAAATGCATGCAATTAGTCTTTTAAGAACTAGAAATTAAACCAGAAGCACGGCCTCCACACTGAATAACAATGTCCAAAGAAATGCGAATACCACATAGAAAAGAGCCTAGTGCCGGTTTAGATACAGGTAATGTCATAGTTGGTGCCAGGTATATGACTGAGGGTGTTTGCTGGCTGTACTCTGTGGGTAACATGTTTGGCTACCTGTTGGCATGCATATTTAGTAGACAAGGGATATTTACCATAACAAAACTGCCTTTTCTGGGGGGAGCCCCGTCGGCTCCCCGGAGCTATCCCAGGCTGATATGCTAATGTCAAAGTCTGACATTAGCTCTGAAAAACAAAGAAAAACAAAACCCCGCAAGAGGACAGCGAACCTTAAGAAACAGAGCCAGCCGCTATGTCGGGAATACAAAGCTGCGCAGCACCCTGCGCCCCAACCAGTGCAAACTGCCTCTTACCTGCAGGTAACAAGGGAGAACAGAACACCCAAGAACCCAATAGACGGCCAAAAAATTGAACGGTAGAACGGACCAGCAGAGGCAGGTCCCGAGGAGCCTGTGGAAGGTGGCCCCAAGCCCCAAGGGCAGTACTTACGGGGCACCTAGGGAAGGCAGCCCTAGACGCATGCAGCCCGATTACTGAAGATAACTCCTGGTTCTCGCACCCACAGAAAACAAACACCACACACGAAGCACAGTGCTGTAGCGAAACCGGAGCCAGAGCACACGACCTTCGCCTATAGCATCAGCCTCAAGAACTGAGGTGTAGGTAGCCGGCGTGAAGGGTCTGGGGCTCCCCCTTCCCCCTCCCGGGAAGGGGGGAGCTGCGCAGACAGCGGCGTGGCGACGTGTGACATCACACTAGTTTGCTTGTTTTCTGTTGGGGAGTTCTGTCCACTAGTTTGGCTTTTGGTAGCAATTTTAACCAGAATAGGGGGTTTGTTTTGAGGCGCTTACCTTTCAGGGTGCCTGATCCTGTCGATGGCAGACATAGAATGCTTCCAACCACACGGGGGTTTCTATAGGCCATTGCTCCCCTTGCCTCTCTGAGGGGGGCCCGGTTCTGGCCGTGGTCCCTGGTAGGCCTAAGAACTCCATACACATGACTGATGCCAAAGTCTGACATTAGCATATCAATTTGGGATAGCTCCGGGGAGCCTCCGGGACTCACCCAGAAAATGGCGTTTCATTACATTGAACAATGGTCTTTAACCCATTTTACCTATTTTCTGGGGGGAGCCCCGTTGGCTCCCCAGAACTATCCAGGCTGATATGCTAATGTCAGACTTTGGCATCAGTCATGTGTATGGAGCTCTTTGGGCCTACTGGGGACCACGTGCCAGAACCTGGCCCCCCCCCCCCCTTCCGGCCTCTGGTGGCGTCAGGCGGCTTCTCCCCTTTTGGGAAGTTCGGGGCTGGCGGGGTGTGCTGCTTCCCCTGCGCTTCGTCATGTCATCTTGGTGTGGGTGCGTTTGGATGTGGTCGTTCCGCCCCATCCTTCCGAGGTTCCCACCTGTTCTAGTGCAGACATGGGCCTTGCGGTTCTTCTGGACTTATGCAGTCTGCGCCCTGGATTCTTTGCCCTCTTCGGAAGACTGTTATCTCCGGTCCGGCTTCTGTTGGGGCCGGGTGCCTGGATGGTGTCCCTGGCCCTCCGGGTCACTTCTTGGCACGTTCGTCTCCAGGGTTCCGGGACTGGCACGGTTGGTGGTGGGGCTTCAGGCTTGCCGCTTTTGTTGCCTTCCCTAGTTTGTCATTGGCACTTAGTGTATTTACGCATCTTTACTGGATCTTGGTGACCTGTCTGTGTCTGCTCGGGATTCGGTTTCTGGCCTACCTCGATGACTGGCTGGTGTGGGCTCCCAGTCGGTCCGCTTGTCTGCTTGCCAGGAGTGTGGTTCTTTCCAGATTGCCGGGTTCGAATTCCTGGTGATCTGGAGGCCACTCCATCTGGTTCCGTCCCGGGTTCGGACCTGGCTGGGTCTTGTTTAGGACTCTTGGACCACCTCTTTGTCTTTCCCTCCAAAAGCATTGCTGCGGCTGTGGTCCCGCCCTCGGCTGTTTATGAGGGGGGGATCCTTGGTCATTTGGCGGTTGCTCGAGCGGTTGTGCGGGAGTTTGAACTTTGCCATGCTGGTCTGCCCGATGGATTGGGTTTGGCTTCGGCATTTGTTCAGTTCCTTCAGAGACTCCCCTTCCGCCTCTCACAATCGTTGGGTTCATCCTCCGGGGATCTTGTGTTGGTGCTGCGTCACTGGCTTCCTCATTGGGGTTATCAGGGTTTAGTGCCTTGGTGCCTCCCTGAGCCTTCGCTTGATGTGTTCACGGAGGGGTCATCTCTTGGCTGGGGCTTTGTGGCCAGTGCTCACCAGGTCAGCGGGGGATGGTGGGGTCCGTCCGTCTGTCGGGCTCACAGCACGATTCGGGAATTTGTGGCTGTCTGGTTTGCGCTTCGGAGGGTTAGGGTCACTCGGGGCTCTCCCATCCGGCTCCATTCGAACTGTTTTTTGGTGGTTCATTGCCGGAACCATGGGAATTCTCTTAGGTCCTTGACCTTTGGGATTGGTCCCTTCGAGTGGCTCGTCTGCTGGATCCTCGGGGTTTGGCTAGCTGTGCATTTCATGTCCGGGGGTGTCCTACGTCCTGACGGACAGCCTGTCTCGGTTCATTCCTCTGTTCACAGTTTGGCCGGTCGTTGCCAACTCGTTTCGTTGGCTCTGCCAGACGTACGGACTCCTGGACATGGACATCTTTGTGTTGGCGTGGTCTCGGCGTCTCCCATTCTATGTGGCGCCCTTACCCGCCTGCAAGGCGTTCACGGTGGATGCCTTCGGCAAAACTGGTCGAGGTGGAGTTACCTGTTCCTCTTCTCCCGGTCCAGCTGTTGCTTCGGGTTCTGGCTCGGTTGGAGTCCTTCCCAAGGAGAGTAGTTCTCGTGGTCCCTTGGTGGCCAGCCCAGCTTTTTTTTCAGATGCTGCTTGATAGGTGTTCGAACCCCGGGGCGTTTCCCGCAACTTCGCCTCTTTCGGCAGGTCAGATTGGTTCGGCCTTCTCCTCGGCTCTTCGCGTCTGCTCTGCTGACGCGGGTGTATCACCATTTCTATGGTGATCAGGTGGCTTAGTTGATGGTGTCCCACCTGCAAGCTTCGTCTTGGCGACAGTATGACGTTCCTGGCATTTCTATTCGCCATTTTCTTGCTCTTCGTAGGTTGTCTTCTCTTACGCATCAGGTTGTCTTCTCCTTCCTTGGTTTTTTCAGGACTGTTAATTGATGCTTCTTACTGTCGTCTCGTATTGTGCGGTGCTGGGGGAGCCGCTCCGGGTTACATTCGGGGTGGACGTCACATCCGCCCCGTTCCGTACGCTTCTCGTGTTGTTTCACCTCCGGCCTGCTCATGCACCGCCTGAGCCGTCCTGGTCCTTGATCAGGGTGCCCTTTTATCCTTCGTCTCCTCAGTTTGTGGTAGCGCCTTCAGTTCAAGATTGTTTTTCAAGGGCCATACTTTGTTGGCATTGACCTCTGTGGGTCGGGGAGCTTCCGGCTCTCCTCCGGCGCAGAGGTTTCTGCTCTTTTTGTACTGGTGGTAAGTTTGTACGCTTGCAGCCTTGCTCTGTCCTTCTGGTGATGGTCGAGACGGCTGCTTTCCGGAGGGGTCCTTGGTTATTGATGCTTAGTTGGTTTGGCCAGGGGTGCGACATGTGTTGTCTGGTTGCGGCTCTTCGCCGTTACTTGCGTGCCGTGGCTGGGGATGCACTTTGGGTTGATCCGGATCTCCTCATTCTCTGTTTCAGGGCTCGGGTCTCCCAGGTCGTTTGCAGTTTTCTTTAGTCTACCAGCCTGCGGTTTATCCTTGCGCCCGTGCCATTCTGACGTTTGCAGCTTTCGCTGCCGTGTTTGGTGACGTCTTGAGCTCAATTCAGGCGTGTGGATTTGGAGGTCGCACAGGTTCCTGGCCGCCCGTTCATTTGTGAGTGTCTGCTCCTGTGTGTTCTTGTGTTGCTTTGGGTTGCAGGTTGCTGCCTGTTGTCTCAACTTCGCGTTGCAGAGTTTGTAGCGGCCGCCTCCCAGGACAGTCCTTTCTTTTCCTTCTCTTTGGGTATGAAGCTCCAGGGAGCCGTAGGGGCTCCCCACAGAAAACCAGCGTTGAATGTAATGAAACGCCATTTTCTGGGTGAGCCCAGAGGGTGCCTGGCAACCCTACCTCCCACCGGTCAGCATTTTTTTCACGTTGGTTGAAGCTTAGCTTCCAAACTGGTGCTAGGCAGCTGGCACGGTGAGGTCCAGGGCCCCCCCTCCCCCTCTCAGGGCAGGGAGGGCTGCACAGACAATTGGCGCAGCAGTAAAGTGTGATGTTTAATTGTTTCCTTGGGGTTGTATGGAGTTTCTACCTCTATGTTCATTTTTGGTTTTAGTTTCTTACCATGTAGGGTTCATTTTGTTATGCCTACCTTTCTGGGTGCCTAACCCTGGCCGATGGTAGATAAGGAAAAACCCCTAACCACAAGGGGGTTTTCCAGGGCCATTGCTCCCTGAAACCTCTCTGAAGGGGCCAGGTTCTGGCGATGGTCCCTGGTAGGTCTGAACTCCATAGCTAATATCCCGGTCTAATATAACATACATTAGCCCGATAAGCTCCAGGGAGCCTCCGGGGCTCACCCAGAAAATGGCATTTCATTACATTCAACGCTGTTTTTTTTCCTTCCCCCCTATGCGTACGAGTTGTTGGGCGTCGGCCCCTCCCCGGGTTTGGATCCTTGTCCCTTCGGTTCCGTTTGGTTCCGTTATATCGGTTAGTACTTTTCTCTGGTTCTCCCCCCTTTTCTCTGGGACAGGACTTCTCCGTCATGTCAGGGGTCATGTTCCCCTATTATTGGGGTTCTGCATGACTTTTGGTCTCGGGTGCGACTGTGCCTTTATGAGCCTTTGTGATTTTGTTTGCTTCTGTGAGATCCCGGGGGTTCAGGAGGTCTTCGATTCTTGGAATGTCTGTTGTCTTCCTGTGAGGCTTTCCTCCAGTCCTTTTTAGACTCTTTGGTCCTCTTCCGGTCTTCTTCTTGGTTTTCGATACTGTCTGATTCTTTTGTCATTATATCTTCTTTCTGTGCTCTGTCCAGGCACTGCTAATATTTTTGCAATACTCCTTGTTGGTGCCCTCCCCGCTGGGCTGGGTTGTGCGGTTCGGGCCTTATGCATCCTGCGCATGTGCCGTGGGAGTTTTTGTTATGGACGGTGTACACAAGTGCTGGTGTTCTGCGTCCTTTTTCTCTCAGGTGCTTCGTCTCTCCAATCCATGCCCTGTAGATGCTGGGGGTGTTCTGGATTGCCGCTATGGGGAGGACGCTGAGTTTTCCCTGCATATGGGTGTGGGGTGCCTTATTTGCCTCTACCCTACTCTTCTCCTGCAGGTGCAGTTCTGGCCTTCCTCTGGCGGTGCTCCCGGAATCCTCTCGTCTACGTTGTGTCGTGACACGTTCGTGCCTTCTTTCCCGGCTTGCCAGATTTGGGATCCTGGTTTCCTGGCTTACCCTGCCAGTTGGCATTTTCCGGATCTCGTGGTGTCATTTCTCACGAGTCTCGCATCGGAACCACAGTGTCTCCGATCCCCTGGCGAGCTCGCTAGCATTGGGAAGTTTTCTGTATGGCAGACGTTACTTCTCATTCTTTGCCAGTTTGGGTTCCGACTCTGCTTGCTTGGTGGTCGCACCCGAGGTTTTCCCGCGGCTCCACCTCTTCCTATGCTTGATCGGTCCATGGCGGCACTGGTTCGGTTCTGCCTCAAGTATCTGTTGGTGGTCAGGTGGCTTCGTTGATGGTGTCCCACCTGCGTGCTTCATCTTATCGGCGGTGTGGGATTTTCTTTGGCAGTCCTTCCTTTTTCTTTCTGTCCCTTTGTCGGTTTGCTATGTTTTCTTGGCGTGGTCTGGTCCTTCTCTTGTGGAGGTTTAGGGCCGCCATTTTGCCACATACTGTACTGTCGCCTTGTCTCATGCGGCGCTGACGGAGCCGCTTCGGGTTGCTTTGGTTTTGGAAGTTGCCTCGGCACCAATTTGCGAGCTGTCTCTGGCGTGATTCACCTCCGGCCTGCTCTTGCACCCCTTGAGCCATCCTGGTTCTTGGATTGGGTGCTCTTTTCTCTTCTCGTCGGTTTGTTGTGGCCCCCTCGGTTCTTGATTGTTTTCCAAGGCTCTTTTCTTGTTGGCATTGGCTTCTGGGGGTCGGGTTGGAGTGCTTCATGCCCTCCTTCGGCGCCTAGGTATCGGCGCTTTTGGTTCTCCTGATAGGTTTGTTCGCTTGCGGCCGTCTCCTTCTTTTCTGGCGAAGACTGGCACGGCCGCTTTCAGGAGGGGTCCTTGGGTTGTTTGATGCTTGGTTGGTCTGGCCGGGGGTGCATCATGTGTTTTTTCAGTTGCGGTACTGCGCCGTGCTTGGCGTGCTACGGCTGCCGTGACTGGGGTCACGCTTTGGGTTGTTCCGAGTTCCCCTCTTCCCTGTTCCAGGGTGTGGTTCTCTTGGGTCGTTCGTGGGGTGGTTTGGTCCTGCCAGCCTGCTGTCTGTCCCCGTGCTCATCTCGTTCATTGGTTGGCTTTGCGTTCCTTTGTTGATGTTCCAGGGGCCTTGTCGGGCCTGTGTGGCCTTGGGTTGGCAGTTGCAGTTTTTGTCTCCGATTCGCGTTGGGGGGGTGTGCATCTTTCGCCTCCCGGGTTGGGTCCCTCTTTTTTTCGTCTTTGGGTAGGTAGCTCCGGGAAGCCAAAGGGGGCTCCCCCCCCAGAAACCCAGCGTTGAATGTAATGAAAGGCCATTTTCTGGGCGAGACCCAGAGGCTCCCCGGCAACCCTCCATCTCCCCGGTTTTTCATGTGTTTTGATGTCCAGCCTGATAACTGAGAGGTGGATTGCCGGTGCGGGGGCAATACGTCATACTCGTTTGCCCGTTTCTGCTTGGGGAGTTCTGTACACTTGTTCGGCTTTTTGTCACAATTTTCACCAGATTAGAGGTTTGTTTTGGGACGCTTACCTTTCTGGGTGCCTGACTCAGTCGATGGCAGACATTGAATGCTTCCAACCACACAGGGGGGTTTCTATAGGCCATTGCTCCTCGTGCTTCTTCTGAGGTCGGGCCAGGTTCTGGCTCGTTGTCTCCGGTAGGCCCACAGAACTCCATACACATGACTGATGCCAAAGTCTAACATTAGCATATCAGCCTGGATAGCTCCGGAGAGCCTCCGGGTCTCACCCAGAAAATGGCATTTCATTACATTCAACGCTAGTTTTTTCTTTCGTTAATCAATACAGTATGTGATGTTTTACCTCATTTGTGTACATTTTTCTTAGTGTGTATGAAGTTAATCTCTGATCCCCAGGTCACCAGATTATGGTCCTGGTGTTGAGTGAGCCTGCACAAGTTCAGAGGCCGGATAGCATTGTATGTGTCAGTATGGTATCCAAGCCCAGTTTACTGGGGACAGCCCAGAAGTTCTGTATTTCCCCATTTGTCAGCAAATAAGTGATGCTGTAAAACATTGTTCGTGAGATATCTGTTGCCTCGGTGACAATAATAAATGTAGGTTTCTTCTCCAGGAACATAACATTGGAGACAGTGAACGTTATAACTCCATCATCATGCATGAGACCATCAGGGTTGCCGTCATACAGCAGCTCGAAGGCATTACCACTGCCCCACCTGACCTCCTCAAGGTCATGCAGGCATCATTTATGGAGTATTTTGACCATTATGTTGAAATCTGTGAGAAGAATAAACACAGAGATGGACAGACAATGGATGTAAGTATTTTGATACGTACATGTGTAAAAAGTTTGTAATAATTACTTACCAGTATCTATAGGGATTGAAATGGGGCTCTTTGGTTCACTTTCTAGTTATCTGTATGTAGTGCTTTTATATCTTGACATTCTAGTCCTCTGTCGTACTGGCTCCATGTTGTTTTTGTGTCTGGTCCCTGTTTGGGCCATGTTTCCCAGCTGTCTCCTTTGTTTAAGTACTTGCCATTTCTTCTCCTCCTCAGGTAAGTCCCTGTTTTTCTTTTCCGTGGTTTGGTAGTATCAGGGGAGGTATTGCGGGGGCTTTCCCAGAAAATGAGTTCGAGATAGTTTTGAAAGTTTCAATCGTTGTTTTGAATTGTTCAGGGAGTTGTTTTGACTTAAGCAGACACAACTCTCCATACTAAGAAGAAATAATTTAAACAGGGAGATTGAAGAAATCGAAGAGACTGAAGCATTCCTATCAGACTGAAGAAAGGCAACTAGAACAGAAAGCAATTCAAGAAATAAAGAAAAACCCAAATATTTCTTTACATATGCAAAATCAAAAGTGAAAACCACTGCCAGTATTGGACCTATTTGTATTAGTGAAGGTTCATACACTGAGGATGACGAAGAAATTAGTGAAATCCTAAAAAAGCAGTATGAGGACATGTTTAGCACTCCGATACACATATACATCCCCCAGGCATGGGACACCTGGTCCCATAATTCATGGACATTTTGGGTTGTCTCTTCCAGTCTCTGGTGGTGTTGGGTGGCTCCTCCTCCTTCCAGGGGGGGGGGGGGAGGAGGAGGGTTCAGGGCTGGCGAGGCAGGCCTCTTCCCCTGCGTTCCATCGGTTCATCTCAGAGTGGGTGCGCTTGGGTGTGGTCAAAAGGACCGCATCCCTCAGGTGGGTTTCTGTTGTTTCCAGCCCCGAAACGAGACTGCGGATTCATTCTGAACATGTCCTGTCTGAACCACTGGATTTTTGCCCCTCTTTTCGGATGACAACTCTGTCCCAGATCTGGCTACTTTTGGAGCCAGGTGCTTGGATGGTGTCTGGACGTCTGGAATGCATATTGGCATGTCCTGATTCGTCCGGGATTCAGGGACTGGTTAGGTTTTATGGTGGAGCTGCTTTCGCTGCCTTCCATTTGGCCTGAATCTGGCACCTCGTGTATTCATGCATCTCACCCGGGTCACGGTGACCCATTTGCGTCTGTTAGGTGTTTAGGTTCTGGCTTACCTTGACAACTGGCTGGTGTGGGCTACCAGCCAGCTTGTGTCTGCTCACCGGTGGTGTAGTTATTTCCTAACTCGCCGGGTTCAGGTTCCTGGTGAACCAGAGGAAGTCCCATCTGATTTCGTCCCGGGTTCAGACTTGGCTGGATCTTGTGTGGGACTCTCGGACCACTTTCTTGTCTCTCCTTCCGGCGTCGTTGCTGCGATTGTAGTCTCACCTTAGCCTGTTTTGGGAGAGCATGCGGGTCACTCGGAGGTTACTCGAGCAGCTGTGCGGGAGTCTGAACTTCATAGTGGTGATGAGTCACAATAACATGGCTGAAAAATGTTGACTAAACCACACACTCGCATGGTACAGGCTAATACAGTTTGTTGTGCTGGTTTACCCGCCGGGTCAGATTTGGCTTCGACGGCTTTTCTGGTTCCTTCGGGGAACCAGAAAACCTTCTGCTGCTTTCACAATCGTTAGGTTCAGCCTCCGGGGGGCTTTGCATCGGTTGCTGTGTCGCCGGCTTCCTCTTCGGGTTTTTTGGGGTTCAGTGCCATGGCGCCTACCCATTTGATGTGTTCACGAATGCCTTGTCTCTCGGCTGGGGCTTTGTGACCAGTGCTCACCAAGCCGGCCAGGTGTGGTGGGCTCCATCCTTTTGTTGGGCTCACAGCACGGTGCGGGAGTTTGTGGCTGTTTGGCGGGTGCTTCTGGGTGATTGGGTTCTACATTCTCAGGGTTCTACGATCCGACTCCATTCGGACTGTTTCCCGGTGGTTCAGTACCTGAACCGTGCGGGAACTCTTCAGTCCTTGGCTCTTTAGGGCTGGTTTCTTCGAGCGTCACGTCTGCTGGATTCTCAGGGTTTGGTTCAAGTCCAGGGGGTGTCCAATGATCTTGCGGACGGCCTGTCTCATTTCATTCCCCTTAACACAGAATGGACGGTTGACCCCGACTTCTTCAGTTGGCTCTGCTGGAATTGCATCGCGGAGCTCATCGAGGTGTGATTCCTTCCCGAGTTTCGGACAAGGAATTCGGCAGTCATCCCGGATGTGGATCTCTCTGCATCGGTGTGGTCCTGGCATCTTCCTGTCTATGTGGTGCCCTTCCCCAACTGCGAGGCCGTCGCAGTGGACGCCTTTAGCAGGACTGGTCAAGGTAGGGTTAGCCGTACCTCTATTCCCCAGTCCAGCTGTTACTTCGAGTCCTGGCTTGGTTGGAGACTTAACAGGGGAGACTAGTCCTGTTGGCTCCTTGGTGACCGGCCCAGCCTTGGTTTCAGGTGCTTGCTCGGTATCTGAACCTGCGATGTTTTCCGCGGCTCCGACTTTTTCAGCAGATCGGCCGCAGTCAAGTACCTGGCTGGTTCGGTCTTCTCTTCCTCTTTTCGCGTCTGGTGTTTCTGACGCGGGTCTATCACCATTTATATGGTGATCGGGTGGCATCATTGATATTGATGGTGTCCCACCTGCGAACTTTGTCTCAGTGACAGTATGAAGTTTCCTGGCGCTCTTTCTGCCATTTTCTCTCTCTTCATAGGTTGTCCTCTGTTTCAGATAGGGATGTCTTGTCCTTTCTTTCTTGGCTTTTTCAGGACCACCATTTGATGCCTAATACTGTCACCTCATATCGTGCAGCGCTGGCGGAGCCGCTTCAGCTTGCGTTTGGGGTGGATGTTACTTCCACCCTGTTCCATAAGCTTTCTCATGCTTTGTTTCACCTCCGGCCTGCTTATGTGCCACCTGAGCCGTCCTGGTCTTTGGACAGAGTGCTCTTTTTTCTGTCTTCTCCTCGGTTTGTTGTGGCCCCTTCAGTTCAGGATTGTTTTTCTAGGGCTCTTTTTCTTGTTGGCATTGGTTTCTGGGGGTCAGGTTGGGGAGCTTCTTGCTCTCCTCCGGCGCAGGGGTTTATGCTAATACCTGGTTGATGGGGTTCTGGGAGTTCTTCTACTCCCCAAGCCCACCCCGAGGCCAGGCTTTTCTTGTGAGAGTTTGGTCCACTAGGCTGTTGCTTGGAGCGGCCCGCAGGCCCACATACCCACCACAGTCCGGACCACCCCGGATGCTCTTTTGGACGGGGTGATAGGTTTGTTCGTTTGCAGTCGTCTCCTTCTTTTCCGATGAAGAATAAGACTGCTGCTTTCCGGAGGGGGTCCTTGGGTTGTTGTTGCTTGGTTGGACAGGCCGTGGATGCATCATGTGGTGTGTCCGGTTGCAACTCTCCTCCGTTATTTGCTTGCCATGGCCTCTGTGACTGGGAGCGCGCTTTGGGTTGATCAGGTTTCCCTTCTTCCCTTTTCTCGGGTTCGGGTCTCTCAATTCGTCCTCAGGGTTGTTCGGTCTAGCCCGCCTGCTGTCTATCCCCCGCGAGGGGGATAGAGGTACAGGGAGTCTGTTCCTCCTGTCTGTTCCTAGAGTGTTCAGGGAGTCCCATGACGTTAATAAGTTTGCTGCACTTGCTGCCGTCTCCGGAAACATGTCATTGGCAGACATTTGTGCACGGGGTCTTTGGTGGTCAAAGAGGATCCTGGCTGCACACTACCTCATAAATGTTCCTGGGCCTAGTCAGGCCTGTGTTGCTTTGGGTTGGCGGTTGCAGCCTGTAGTCACGACTTCGAGTTGAGGTGTGAGCACTGACTGCCTCCTGGGTAAGTCCCTCTAGTGTTCATCTTTAGTGAAGTAGCTCCGGGGAACCTAAGGGGTTCCCCCCAGAAAACCAGCGTTGAATGTAATGAACGCCATTTTCTGGGTAAGACCCAGAGGCTCCCCGACAACCTCCCTCCAGTCGACGTTTTTTTCTCAAGTTTTAAAATCCAGCCTCAAACTGGAGGGTGGATCACTGGCACGGGGGTCTGGGGCTCCTCCTTCCCCCTCCCGGGGAAGAGGGAGCTGTGCAGACATGCGGCGCAGCACGTGTGATGTCATATTTGTTTGCTCGTTTTCAATTGAGGAGTTCTGTCCAATCGTTAGTCTATTTTTGTAGTTTTAACCAGAATAGGGGGGTTTGTTTTAAAGCGCCACCTTTCTGGGTGCCTGGCCCAGTCGATGGTAGACATAGAATGCTCCAAATCCCATGTGCATTTCTATAGACCATTGCTCCTTGTGCCTCTCGGGGGGGGGGGGGGATAAGTTCTGGCTCGTGGTCCCCGGTAGACCTAGAGCTCCATTCACACTGACTAATGCCGAAGTCTAACGATATGCACATCAGACTGGATAGCTCCGAGAAGCCTCCAGGGTCTCGCCCAGAAAATGACGTTTCATTACATTCAACGCTGTTTTTTTACCATGTGGGGTTTGTTTTGTTACACCTACCATTCTGGGTGCCAGACCCCTGGTTGATGGCAGACATGGGGGTTTCCATTGACCATTGCTCTTCGTGCTTCTGAGGGGCCCAGGTTCTGGCTCGTGGTCCCCAGTAGGCAAAACTCCAAATGACTGATGCCACGGTTTAATGTCCTGTACATACATATCAGCCCAGTAAGCTCCGGGGAGCCTCCGGGGCTCATCCAGAAAATGGTGTTTCATTACATTCAACGCTGGGTTTTTTATAAAGGGTTTTATGTTAAGTTGTAGATAGCTTTGTTAATATTTTGTGAATTTTTTCAGTTTTGTTCTCATAGCACTACTAATTTTCAGGATCCTTTTGGAGAGAGGCGAGGTCGTTTTCAGTATGGTATATTGCTGAAACACCTGAAAAAATTGAAGATAAAGTTGAAGGCAAGTGGTATCCCAGAAGTACCTGAGGCTCCTATCTCAACAGAAAATGATGATGTTTCGAGTATATCTGAGAGTGATGAAGGCTCACCAGCAAGTGAAGGTGAAGAGTAAGGCACTTAATTAAGTAGAAAAAAGATTTTACATATATAAATGTATATATATATATATATATATATATATATATATATATATATATATATATATATATATATATATATATATATATATATATATATATATATATATGTATATATATATATATATATATATATATATATATATATATATATATATATATATATATATAAATGTTTAAATTGAGGTAGATGATTAACTGACTTGTTCACACTTGAGTTTCACGTTCTGCATATAATCTTAAATTTCTGTGTCTGTGTATGGTAAGTTGTTGAATTGATTTCATTAATTATAGCTTTTTTTTCACGAGAGACATTATCTTTTTATCTCAAAGTTACAAAAAGAATCATACTTTGACTAATATTAATAAATTTGTCTTTGTATTAAGTGTTCTGTAATATTATTGTGGCTGATTTTCATTTCCATAAATTCAAATTTTGTTAGATACAAAGAAATGTGAAACACAGGTATTATTTGATAATGTGATGTAAGATGTTATTAAAAGGCCATCTAAAGGTGAGAAAGCATGGTATAGACTCGGTTGTTAAAACTAATGATCTGTCAGTTGACTGCTTGGTAACTGTGTTTTGTTAAGACAACCCCACTGCCTTACAACATGTGATGATACCCCCCCCATACTATTGTCATTTTCTGTTCATCCATTACTTGACGTAATGATGTCAGCATTCTGGGAGAAATGAGTAATGTTCGTAAATTTGGAAAGACAATAGAAGGTTTCTCTGTATCTGTGCTGTCTCCCTTTGTTGTGTGTGTGTGTGTGGGGAGGAATTCTGTCAGAGAAGGGTGTTTAGCAGTCCTAAGGAAGTGTGGCAACTGTGGCCACCGTATTGGAACAACATACACTGTAGCATGCTGGTAACACTGCAGGCTGTTGGGTTTAGTTCCTGTTTTGAATGCAGTGTTGGTACTTGTATTACTTTCACTACATGCGCTTTCCAAATGTCGTCAAAAAAAATAATTTTGTTTATTTTGGTACTGGTATTTTATCACATGCATGAAAGCAACGCATTACTGCTAGTCTTATTACTAGTGTTGCCGTCATCATGCCAGCATTTCTTGTGTTTTTGTTGAGTAGATCAACAAAATATGTGATTGATTGACACCTGAAGGCTTGCTTCTGCCTGCATCTAAGTACACATATACAAGGGTACTTGTATATTTTGTAATTGAGTTTATATTCACACACTCATCCTAGTTTCCACTAGTATTATGCAAAATTTATTTTCATTAGCATTGTTTCAATGTCCTCTGTGATCTTTTGTAAGACTTTATCTTGAGTGTCTTTGTTTTGCAATTTCTCATTTTAAAATCAAGGTGGAATGTGTGTAATTCTGACTGTTTTGCTCATTATTCTTATCTTTTGTGGTGAGTCTGACAGAAATTGGTTTGTACTTACTTACATAGCAAATGTCAACTACTTGTTACATTTGATTTCACACATACACTGTAAATGTTAACTTGGTACAATATTTTTAAACTAAGAACTATTCTTTATCAGTGGTATATTTGTTTCAGTTTTTTTCAAGTTGAGATCTGCAATTCAGGTATATCTGATCACGAGGTTATATTGCAATATGAAATGAGCATGTCTTTTCTGTGGGGAGCCCCCTATGGCTCTCTGGAGCTATCTGGCTAATGTGTGATATATTAGTCTGGGGCATTAGTCTATGTGGAGTTCAGCCTACCGGGGACCATGAGCCAGAACCTGACCCCCTTAGAGAGATTTCAGGAGCAATGGCCCTGGAAAAACTCCCCTATGGTTGGGGATTTTCCTTATCTGCCATCGACCAGGGTTAGGCACCCAGAAAGGTAGGATTACAAAACAAAGCCCACATGGTAAAAAAAAAATGCAATAAAAACCGAAAAGAGTGGCAGAACTTCCTCCAATCCCAAGGAAACGGGCAAACGTCACACTCCAATACAGCGCCACTCGTCCGTGCAGCCCTACCCTCCCTGTGCTGGCTATTTAGCACTTCAGTTCATTAGCTAATATGGTCCGGGGCAGATGTCTTCTCTGCCTTCGATTTCCTAAGGCGGTGTTTTGCCTCTGTGGCGTCCTCTGCATTGTTGTTGTGTGTGGTGGCCAGGTGTCCTCATCAGGACCGAGGCTTGCATCCTTCCTTAGGTGCCCTGTGAGTACTGTCCTTCCGTATTAGGGTTCCCTTCCCTGGCGCATTCGGGACGCCATTTCCGTAGGGGTTTTTGCTGCTGCGAGGCCCAGATTCCGCCACCATGATGGATCCGTCCTTATTTGAGTTTGGGTCTTCTTCCCCATATTGGGTGCGTTTGGAGGTTCCGGAGTCTTCCTGGCTGACAGACTGCCCATTCTTTTCACTGGGGCATGGCATGGGTTCTTTCAGACCCGTACGCTTGAGTGGCGAGAAACTTATACCATTCTGCAGATTTACCTGGGGGGGGCAAATTTGAGCACCTTAGTACTTGCTTGTTTGCCCCTGTGTTTTCTCAGGATGTTGGCCTTGTGCACCTGCCTGTGCAGGTTCTTACCCTTTCGGCATCCTTGATTGCTGAGGATTTGCGCGCTCGTTGGCATTTGGCTTCGGTCTTGTACTTCTTTTCCCTTCTCGAGCTGTCTTCAGTCTGGTCCCGTGGATTCCTTGGCCCTCTTTTCGGATGACCACTCTCTCTCAGATCCGGCTTCTTTTGGAGCTGGATGCCTGGATGGTGTTCCTGGACCTCAAGGATGCATATTGGCATGTTCCTATTCATCCGAGGTTCAGGGACCGGCTAGGTTTTGTGGTGGGACATCAGGCTTACTGCTTTTGTTGCCTTCATTTTGGCTTGAATCTGGCACCTTGTGTATTCACGTGTCTTAAACAGGTCGTGGTGACCCGTCTGCGTCTGCTAGGTAGGTCCTGGCCTACCTCAACGACCGGCAGGTGTGGGCTCCCAGTCAGTCCTCTTGTCTGCTTGCCAGGGGTGTGATTCTTCCCCAGCTCGACGGGTTCTGGTTCCTGGTGAACTGGAGGAAGTTCCATTTGGTTCTGTCCCAGATTCGGACTTGGCTGGGTCTTTTGTGGGGCTCTTGGACCGCTTCCATGTCTCTTCCTCCAAATTCAAGTTCCGCCTTTGGCTGTTTCTGGGGGGGGGGAGTGTTCCAGGTCACTTGGCAGTTGCTCGAGCAGTTTTGCAGGAGTTTGAACTTTGTTGTGCTAGTTTACCCACTGCGTCGGGTTTGGCTTCGGCATCTGTTCAGGTTCCTTCGGGGCTCTGCCTCTCTCACAATCACTGGGTTTGCACTTCGGGGACCTTGTGTCAGTTGCACGATGACAGTATGACGTTTCCTGGCATTCTTTACGTCATTTTCTCTCTTTTTATAGGTTACTTCTATTTCTGATCAGTTTGTCTTGTCCTTTCTGTCTTGTTTTTTTCAGAACTGTCGTTTGATGCCTAATATTGCCGCCTCGTATCATGCGGCGCTGGCAGAGCTACTCTAGCTTGCGTTCGGGGTGGATCTCATTTCTACCCCGTTCCGTAAGCTTTCTCGTGCTTTGTTTCACCTCTGGCCTGCTCATGCGCTGCCTAAGCCATCCTGGTTCTTGGACAGGGTGCTCTCCTGTCTTACCTCTCCTCGGTTTGTGGTGGCTCCTTTGGTTCTAGATTGTTTTTGCAAGGCTCTGTTTCTGTTGGCTTTGGCCTCTGGGAATCTGGTCAGAGAGCTTCATGCTCTCCTCCGGCGCAGGGGATTCTGCTCCTTCAGTCCGGGTGCTCGGTTTGTTTGGTTTCAGCCTTCTCCTTTTCTGGTGAAGAACAAGACGGCTACTTTCTGGATGGGTCCTTGGGTCATTGATGCTTGGTTACTCAGGCCGAGAATGCATCATGTGTTGTCCGGTTGTGGCTCTTCATCATTATCTGCACGCTTTAACTTCAGTGACTGGGGATGTTCCTTGAGTTGATCCAGTTTCCCTCGTTCTCTGTTCTAGGGCTCGGGCCTCCCAGATCATCCGCAGGGTTAAGTCTAGCTAGCCTGCAGTCTATCCTCGTGCCCATGACATTAGGAAGTTTGCTGCGTTGGCTGCCGTGTTTGGCAACATGTCCTGGGCTGATATTTGGGCGTGGGGATTTTGGAGGTCGAACAGGGTCCTGGCTACCAGTTATTTGGTTAATATTCCTGCTCCTGGGTGTTCCTGTGTTGCTTTGGGTCGCAGATTGCAGCCAGTTGTCTCGACTTTGTGTAATTACCTAAGTGTAGTTACAGGATGAGAGCTACGCTCGTGGTGTCCCGTCTTCCAAGCACTCTTTGTCATATAACGCTTTCATATAACGGAAGTTCGGAAGTGTTGAGGAGTCTGTGGTGGCTGCCTCCCGGGGTAAGTCCCTCTTTTCCTTATCTTTGGGTATTTAGCTCCAAAGAGCCATAGGGGCTTCCCACAGAAAACTAGCACTGAATGTGATGAAATGCCATTTTCTGGGTGAGCCCTAGAGGCTCCCTGGCAACCCTCTTCCCCCTCCAAGGCTCTGTTTCTGTTGGGTTTGGTCTCTGGGAGTCTGGTTGGAGAGCTTCATGCTCTCCTCCGGCACAGGCTCGGCAGTTTTTTGTGTTATTTGATGCTTAGCTTCCGAACTTGAGTGCTAGGTAGCTGGCGCGGGGGAGGCCCGGGGCTCCCCCTTCCCTGAGAGGGAGGGCGCGGGGAGCCCCGGGCTGTGTGGACGAACAGAGCGGCAGTGGAGCGTGACATGCTTGTTTCCTTGGGATTGGAGGGAGTTCTGCTTCTCTTTTCGGCGTCTGCTTTCGTACCATGTGGGGTTTTATGTCTACCTTTCTGGGTGCCTAACCCCGATCGATGACAGATAAGGAAAACCCCAACCACAGTGGTTTCCAGGGCCATTGCTCTCTGAAACCTCTCTGAGCATGGCAGGTTCTGGCTCGTGGTTCCTGGTAGGCTGAACGCCATACACTGATGCCCCGGTCTAATATGTTTTACATTAGCCTGATAGCTCAAGTGAGCCCCCAGGTCCCACCCAGAAAATGACGTTTCATTATATTCAACGCTGGTTCTATTAATATTTTTTTTTCAAATCTAAGGGGTGGTACTGGAGTCAAAGTGTTTTGATGACCAAACCACACACTAGAAAATGAAGAGGAGACGATGTTTCAGTCCGTCCTGGACCATTATCATGTCAAGGATGGACGGACTGAAACGTCGTTGTCTCATCTTCTGGTGTGTGCTTTAGTCATCATGTCTTCTGTCATGTTATGGTGACTCAATGTCTGCATAGAAGTGTTTTCTTTATGGGCTAAGCGCTTTCCCCCTTCACTGCTCATTTGAAGGCTTGCCTCAGAACTCTATTTGCTAACCACTCTTACATCAAAGTCCCCCAATTACTGCTGGGTGTACCAGGACGAGCAATAAAGAAATGATCCTCAACCATCTTGCCCTGCCCAGGATTCAAACACAAGTTTTAATTCCTAATTTGGCTAATAAAGAATTGTTTCTAGGAGCGCATTTACTTGAATATTAATTCCAATCTTATAATATGTGATTGAAAATAGATTTATATGACATTGCATTTAATGCATCATTATTAATTAGCAGTAGATGTAATTGTTTAAAATTTCTCTGTATAGTTTATATATATAATTAAACAGCAAGTTACATTATTGTTTTGATGAAATTCAGTGTGTGGAATATCACTGTTGTCCCATTGCTTACATACTGATAAAGGTTTGTGTGTGGCACTGACTTTTGTATTTAGCTCTACATGAGAGAGACAAAGTTTAGCAATTTACTTCAATAGTCTGTACTGTATAGATAAAAATCACCAGTAATATAAAGAAAATAATATAATAATAATAATAATAATAATAATAATAATAATAATAATAAGAGTATTTTGTTAATCATTTTTTTTATTGGTAAGCTTAGTAATGTAAATTCCCAGCATTTGATCTTCATGCCAAAAGTTTGTCCGTGTATCTATCTACCTTGGTCACTGGTACGCCCTTATCTGTAGTCAAGGGGTGGGGGTGGGGTTCCCTACATTTAACATCAACCATTTTCACAGCTTGGGGTGACATCGACTATTTTCACAGCTTGGGGTGACATCAACTATTTTCACAGCTTGGGGTGACATCGACCATTTTGACAGTTTGGGGTATTGGAGGTGGCACATGTATATTTGATGATGGTTTTGCTAGCTCATGAGTGCTGCTGATGCTGACATTATGCACTTGCATTAAAATAATTACACTGTAAAGCAAATGGATGTTTCATGATGGGTGAGGAGAGGTGGCACTCGTACTAGATCAAGGGACCCCTTGAGTTACATTCCCACTGAAAAAGCAGTGTTTTATGTTTGGTTGAAGCTATTTTTTAGAGTATTGTACTGGTATTTGTATAATCAGGTTTGTTATTGTGACTCCAGATCCATGGCTGTATTTACTTGTAAATACCTCAGTCCTTGACCTGATTGTGACCAACTTGCCTTTCCAAGGGACCATGGCCATAAAGAAAATAAAAAACATTATTTTAAAACAGGAAGCAGATAAGGTGCTATTTAATGAAAAGAATGAGGAGGAACCTACAAATACAATAATAACTTTAAAAGGATAATAAGTGTGAGAATGCGCAATGAACTATAAAGCGGTGTAAATGTTCGGCAAGGTACGCTACAGAACATAAATGTAGTTAGGGACACAACTACAACATACAATAACAGTCTATTTAATGTTATTTTTTATAGTAAATAATTACTGAAATTAGAATATTTTACATTACTAGAGATTCAAAAGTATTAAAAAACAGTGCAATAGTTTAGGTTAAACTGAAATTCTGGATAAATGAAAGCAAATATCGTGTGGCATAATTGTTTGGCAGGTTGTTATTTTGGTATACATATAACCGCATGCTTTCCGGATGCCACTTATCCGGATATGCCTGTTATCCATTTTGGGATTGTCTGAATAACTGGTGAGGCAGGCGGTTCAAATAAAAATGTGTTATAAAGTCGTGAGGCCAACGCCAGCCAGGCCCAAGGTTGTTGGAGATTGCATGGGTGGGAGATGGGCCTAGTATGGTCACCCAGTGACCATATTGGGTGCCACGTGAGCAGTGTTCATACACTGATGGATGGCTCAGAAGCTTTAAACTTTGCCGTGGCATTAGGTATGTGGTGAAAGGCAGTCTGCTGAGGATACCTCATCACCATTAATCTCTTCTGCAGTCAACCCATCATCATCATCATCATCATCATCATCCACACCACCTTTTCAATCTAAATAACAATGCTCCGTCAACTATAATCTTCAAGTTAAGAAGTGGATCAGAACTAATTATATTGGCTAGTACAAATAAAATTCTGTTGAATTTCTGCAATAAAATTTTCAAATTTTTCCCCCCAACTTTTCAGGGTTACAAACCACTTATCCGGAGAAAACAGGTTATTCATTCAGTCTTGGTCCCGAGGTGTCCGGAAAGCATGTGGGTACTGGACTTTTATTATGTATAATAATACATATATTATGTATATATAATATACAAAGTATGTATAATAAATAATAATATACATTCTGTATAATTTTAAGATGTACTAAAAATCAAATATTGAATGTAATGAAACACTTTTCTGGTGTGCCATTGAGAGCTTCTCGAGCTAAAGCATTGGGACTGCCAAGCTATAAGGAATTAACCCATGCCTCTGAGACCTACTCGGGTCTACTTGGAGCCAGGACCAAAATCTGAATTAAGGTGAGTAGGCGCTTGTGGATCAGAGGTAAACTCATAAACTCAAAGCCGAGATAAAAGCACTAGAAAGTATAAGACCATAAAGGGGATACTGTATATTGTATATATAATCTTGACCCCTGGAATCAACCCAAGGTAACTGCAAGGTAAGAAGGGCGTAACCGCAAGGGGATCTAGCTATTCAGTGTCACCACTAGATACTTGAATACGTTTTGAATTAAAAGCTGAAGCAGCCCCAATATATCTGTACAGGTATGTTTTATATTTGTCAGAAGACTGAGAGGCCTTCAGTAGAACCAATGCTTTGATGAAAAGAACAAGAGATGAAATTTGCAAGAAAATTGAAGCAATTAAGCACAGGATGACAAAAATTCCAGCCCTTGGCTTTTGAGCTATATATGTACATCTCTTAAGCAATTGAAAGGATGGGGATACTTATTAGTTCCGAGACAGAATTCATTATTGATTGTGTGTGTGTGTGGATGATAGATCGTATGGCAGATTTTAGATTGGTGCTACAGTGTGGATATTGCCAAACAAGATTGCTAGTTAAGAAATGGATCATCCTTTTCTCATTTAGTAATATTCTCGTGGTATAGCAGGTCATATGCTGCGTAGCGCTGTTACGCTAAAGTTTAGAAATTAATTCTTGAGAGTTATACTCGTGAGCACAGTTGTGCAGTTGCACAAAAAAGTAACATTGGAATTGGCAAAGATGTGTTTTCTAAAACACTCTCTCTAAATCATTTTCTAAAAAGTTGTGGTGCTTGCATTTAAGTATGCTTGAAGAGAACTACTCTCGGGTTAAGATGCCAGTTGCTCAGGTGGTGCCTACGGTGTTATAAATATCCAGGCAGGCTCTTTGTAATGGTCTGGAATTCATACACCATTTCCCGTAATTCTGCAGGGTGCTAATTGCATATTCTCTAGGTATTCTCATCATTGTTACCTTGTATATTAAAAACCCAGCCCTCACATATGAAAAGATAGGACAATGATAACAGTGGGTGTCTAATTTTGAGCTGCGTTATTGTGACACACAGCGACCTTGTATGTTATTCCATAATGGGATTCCCCTCCCCCTCCCAACATTCTCTTTCAGCTTTTCTCCATATTTAACTCCTTTCCAGCCTTTAGCCATGCTTTGGAAAGTGTTGATTCTTTGAAATGTTATCAATTTTGTAACTTTTGCTTTCAGCTGATTTTGTATTCGAGTAGGCAAAGTTTCTTAACATCGGATTGATGCTGGAGGGATAATGAATGCCTTATAATGGAAACTTTAAGGTCAGGCTTATTATTTTTAATTTACATCATATTTTGCATTATTTAATATTTGATAAATGATAGCCAAAGATCAAATATGATATAATACTTCATTTCTAATTGAAAAGTTAATGTACAATTTTTTTTTTGTTTGTTTCATACTATTACTGTACTTGAAGAAGAATTGATATTGCTGAACTGGTTTTTTCTCATGGGATTGTTGTCCAGTAACACAACCATTTACACACAAGGCTGACACACTCGCTCAGTCATTCACTTACCCACATACTGTAGGCAGTAAAGACAATTGATTGTCTTACTTCCTCAGTGACGGGCATCTTAAAATAGGTTTTGATTGCGGGTGTGGCAGATTGCATTCATCATAATTCAACGTTAATTCTTCCACATTGATTACCATGGCTTGTGTGACTGTTAATCTGTTTGAGTTTTCATCATTCCCTCTAGACATTGTGTATGTTCACAATGTGTCTGTTTTCACGATTGACTTCCAGTGGTATGAATGTGTTGTTACAATAGAGTTAATTCTCAGCAATGTGAAAGCAGAGATACAAATGAGCTATCACCCTTTGACTAACGTTGTGCAACATTTTTTCTTAATAATTATCATGGTATTTAAATGTTGGTTAATTATTTCATGCATTTAAAAGTATTACAGCATTGACTCTTAAGGGTTACTGGCACAACCCAAAATACTTGATGGTTAAGTCTAAACATTTGGTGCATAATAACCTTACCATTATTAAATATATTGTTTCAGAATGGTCAATAATAGCTTAACCCCTGCACTGCATACCTGTTTTTGGCAAAAACTTCATAGTGCAATTGTTAAGGACATATTTTTGTTTTGTTTTTTAAATATTCAGGTAAAGTTAATGTCAATTTTTCCAAACTCGACCATTTTCATTTCAAGACACAAAGAGTGATAAACATTAAAAAAACATTAAAATATAGCCTAATTAAAAAAAATAGTACAACTCTCAGAGCGAGATTTCTCAGTTGGCGCAGCACAGTGGTTAAGGGGTGTGTGTGGTGACTGGGGATAGTTGGTAAACAAATGTTCAGAGTTAACCAGCTTGCAAGTTCATTTTCAAGTTCAATGATGTTGACATATTGTTGATAGCTTGAGTACTCTTTCCCTTCTCTCTCTCAACAAGTTTGTGGAACTATGTTTGTACATAATCAAGCTGTTGTGTCAAATATAGACAAGTAGAGTGCTAGAATGAACCCTTTCTTTTGTACTGCAGTGACTAAACAGAACAAAATTATATTGGATAAGGTTTCTATTCAAGAACTTTTCTGTTTGGTGTGTCTTGAATTTGTATCATTTAAACATTAAGAGCTTAGGTTTGATATTATTATTATACTTAAAAGTTAAATCTATTTGTATCTTTTGCTTGTCATCATATATACACTCCTATACTTTTGTAAATTTTAATATAGAAAAGGTGTTTTGATGTTTCTTCTGATAATGGTACCTAGAGTGCATAAGAAGCATTCAGGTTGTAATTTTTAAAAATAAAATAAACTGTTGCTATGTTACATTGGGTAGAGGCTTTTATTGAAAGATGCTACAGAACTATTTTTGTGCATCTTCTGTTTGTTGAATATTTATTGTGTTTTTGTGTTGTAATATGTAGTGCTCTGTGTATAAGGTGGCCTATTTAGAATCTTACAAATACATATGCAACTCATCTTCCAGTGTTATGAGTTTTTAAACGGTTTTTAAAAAGTCTTAATATCAGTCTAACTTGTAGTCTTCGTACGTCATCTACTTCCCTTATCTTGTGAGTCTCCTGTTCGTCGTGTATTGCTCTGCTTCTCTCATCTTCTGGCTCTTCTGTTCTCTTCGTCCAGTAATAATATGCATATGAGTAGTGGTTGTATGATTGTTGACTTGCTTTATCGTTAATGTGGGAGTATAAAGGTTCTCTGCAGACACTTTTTTTTTTACTTTCTGCTAATATCTTCTTGTGGAGTGTCTCCAATGAGGACAAATTAGGCTTACAAAAATGTTTTGTATAAAATGTTCAAAATTTTTTATATCTACCTCAGCAGGTAGATAGATCATTCTTTAGTATGTACTGCCTGTTAACATAGTCTTTCTGGGGGGAGCCCCGTCGGCTCCCCGGAGCTATCCCAGGCTGATATGCTAATGTCAGACTTTGGCATCAGTCATGTGTATGGAGTTCTTAGGCCTACCGGGGACCACGGCCAGAACCGGGCCCCCTCAGAGAGGCAAGGGGAGCAATGGCCTATAGAAGCCCCCGTGTAGTTGGAAGCATTCTATGTCTGCCATCGACCGGAACAGGCACCCAGAAAGGTAAGCGCCCCAAAACAAACCCCTATTCTGGTTAAAATTGCTACCTAAAACCGAACTAGTGGATAGAACTCCCCAACCGAAAACAAGCAAACTAGTGTGATGTCACACACTGCCGCGCCGCTGTCTGCGCAGCTCCCCCCTCCCCGGGAGGGGGAAGGGGGAGCCCCAGACCCCCCGCGCCGGCTACCCACACCTCAGTTCTTGAGGCTGATGCTATAGGCGATGGTCGTGTGCTCTGGCTCCGGTGTCGCTACTGCACTGTGCTTTGAGTGTGGTGTTAGTTTTGTGGGTGCGAGAGCCAGGAGTTATCTTCAGTACTCGGGCTGCATGCGCCTAGGGCTGCCTTCCCTAGGTGCCCTGTAAGTACTGCCCTTGGGGCTTGGGGGCCACCTTCCACAGGCTCCTCGGGGTCTGCCTCTGCTGGTCCGTTTTACCTTTAGGTTTTTCGGCCGCCTGTTGGGCTCTTGGGTGTTCTGTTCTCCCTTGTTACCGGCAGGTAAGAGGCAGTTTGCACTGGTAGGGGCGCAGGGTGCTGCTCAGCTTGTCATTCCCGACATCGCGGCCGGCTCTGTTCCTTGGGGTTCGCTGTCCTCTTGCGGGGTTTTGTTTTTCTTTTTGTTTTTGCCTGGTGGGGGGTTCTGTCATTTTATTCAGTTTGTTTTTGCCCTTCCACTGTTCTCCTCGGTGGCGCCCCCTGCTAGGTCCCCGTGAGTGTACACGTCCCTGGGGTTCAGCTTTAGAAGTTTGCTTGGTAGTTTTGGGCGCCGGTTTGCAGCACCCTGCCTGGGACTACCTGAGCGCGAGTCCTCTTAAAGTAAACGCTCAGGACCCTGGGAATCCCCTAGGGGGCGCGTGGGTCCGATGGATGTGACCCCGGAGTCCCCACTCGCTGTGTGCGAGTTTGAGGGTTGCTCGGTCCCCTTGTCTCAGGGTGACCCTCATTGTTTTTGCCTCTGCCACGCTGCCTGTTGGGTCGGTGATACTTTCGACCCTGAGTCCTGTGAGTGTTGCTGCTTGCTTGTGACTCAATTTACCCAATCCTCTGATGATTCTATTCGGGTACAGGCGGCACGTGCGTTGCAGTCTAGGTTTCGTCTGTTGCAACGCGCTCGGTTGGTTGCTTCCCCGGATGCCCCGGGGCTGCCCCGCTTTGCTTTTCGAGACCCGGACTTGCGGGTGGGGGTCGCTTCGATCCTGGTTCAGTCCGCACCTCCTCGTCCTTCCCCTTCTGTTCGTTCTGGTCCCCCGCCCCTGCTTCCGGCCCCGAAGCGTCTGAGGGTTTCGGGGTCGGAGCAGGGGTTACTTGATCTCGAGACTCGGGCAGCTTCGGGGGTTGCCCCTTCCGGGGGGGTGGCAGAGGCATTCGAGTCTTGTCTCCCGGCCGAAGCTTCAGGGTCTGACCAGTGGGCCCCCCTTCCTCCAGCTTTTCCGGCTGCTCCGTCCTTGTCTTGTGGGGTCGGGGCTTGGGGAGAGGACTCGGCCTCGGGTCCTGTGGTGACGGACCTCGAGGCTGGGGAGGGGCTGACTTGGGGGCCTTGGGCCCCGCTGGACCCCGCCTGGGTTTTTCTTCCCACTGAGCGGGGCTTATTGTTACAAGGAGTGGGGTTTTCTTTCCCCCCCTCTGCGTACGAGTTGGATTTGGTGTCGGCCCCTCCCCGGGTACGGTTCCGTGTTCCCCCGGGTACGTCGGTTCCGTCCTTCCGGAGGTTTTCGGCTTATCGCATCCAACCTGGTGTGGTGCGAGCGGCCTTTGCAGCTTACCTCCTGCGTGACCCGGATTATGCCTCGGAAATGGATCCGTCCACGTTCAGGTTTGGGACTTCGTTCCCTTTCTGGCTCCGTTACGAGGTTCCGGAGTCGTCCTGGCTAGCAGACTGCCCCTTGTTTGGTCTGGATTCCTGGCATTCTTTCTGTCGTTCCCGCACGCTGGAGTGGCGGGAAGCTTCCACGGTGCTTCAGGTTTTCCTGGGGGGTGAACTTGAGTACCTGAATGAGTGCTTGTTTGCCCCTGCCCTTCCCCGCGATGTGGGCGTTATTCAGCTCCATGTGCAGGTTCCCTCCCTTTCGGCGGCGCTCGTGGCGGAGGACTTCCGCGCTCGGGGCCTTTTGTGTTCGGCCTTGCGGTTCTTTTCCCTCCTGGAGCTGTCTTCGGATTGGCTCGTGGAGGATGTGGGGACGCTTGGGTCAGTCCCGGGGTCCGGCACCTTGTCCTCGGCTGCGCGTTCGTCGGCTGCCTTGTTGAAGCTGTTCACGCCGATTTTGTGGGATGCGGTTTCCCTGTTCTATGCTTCCCGTCTCGCGTGTCGGCAGGCGGTGCTGGGTTCCTCCGTGGAATCTGCTTGGGCTCTGGCTCTTAGGCGTTCTTCACCTTTTGTCCTCTCCTGTTTGGGGAGTCGGCTGTGGCGCAGTTTATTCAGGCTGCGTCGGCGGCTTGTCGTCCGATGTCGGACTTGTTGGTTTTCCGGGGGTCCCGGGGTGGGTCTTCCCGGAAAGGTCGTGCCAGGGCTCGGGGTTCCTCTCGTCGTGGTAGGCCTCTGGTGTCAGGTTTGGGGTTGGCTCCTCCTGCGGACCCTCCCTCGTCTGGTCGGCGTGGTGTTCGCGCTGTGCGGGGTTCTGGGTCTCGTAAGGGTCGCCGGCCCTTTCGCGGTTTGCCCCTTTGACGGGGCGATGGGGGGGCGGCTTGCGCTGTTCGCCCGCGCCTGGTCCCCCGATTCGTGGGCCTTTCGGGTCGTGTCTCGCGGCCTGCGGTGGCGTTGGGTGGCCCCTCCCCCCTTTGGGGGGTCGGGGCTGGCAGGGCAGGCTTCTTCCCCTGCGCTCTGTCGAGTCGTCTTGGAGTGGGTACGCTTGGGCGTCGTCGAAACGACGTCGTCCCTCAGATGGGTTTCCCGTCTGTTTCCGGTTCCGAAACGGGACTGCGCGGACCTGCGGTTCATTCTGGACTTGTCCCGTCTGAACCCCTGGGTTCATTGCCCCTCCTTTCGGATGACTACGCTGTCTCAGGTTCGGCTCCTCTTGGAGCCGGGAGCTTGGATGGTGTCCCTGGACCTCCGGGACGCTTATTGGCATGTCCCGATTCATCCGCGGTTCAGGGACTGGCTCGGTTTTGTAGTGGGGCGTCTGAGTTACCGCTTTCGTTGTCTCCCGTTCGGGTTGAACCTGGCACCTCGCGTGTTCACACGCCTTACACGGGTTGTGGTGGCTCGTTTGCGTCTCCTAGGTGTTCGGGTGTTGGCCTACCTCGACGACTGGCTGGTTTGGGCTCTCAGCCAGTCAGCTTGCTTGCTAGCCAGGGATTTGGTTCTTTCCCAGCTCGCCGGGTTCGGGTTCTTGGTGAACTGGAGGAAGTCCCATCTGGTTCCCTCTCAGGTTCGGACTTGGCTGGGTCTCGTGTGGGACTCTCGAACCGCCTCCTTGTCTCTCCCTCCGGAGTCTCTCCTGCGGCTGCGGTCCCGCCTTCGTCTGTTTCTGGAGGGCCCTCGGGTCACCCGGCGGTTGCTCGAGGGGCTGTGCGGGAGCCTGAACTTCGCGATGGTGGTCTACCCGCCGGGTCGGGTTTGGCTTCGACGGCTGTTCTGGTTCCTTCGGGGTTCCCCCTTCCGCCTCTCTCGCGATCGCAGAGTTCGACCCCCGGGGGACTTGCGTCGGTTGCTGCGTCACCGGCTTCCTCTTCGGGTTTTTCGGGGTTCAGTGCTTTGGCGCCTACCCGAGCCCTCGCTCGATGTGTACACGGATGCGTCGTCTCTCGGCTGGGGTTTTGTGACCAGTGCTCACCAGGCCGGCCAGGGGCGTTGGGATCCGTCCTTCCGTCGAGCTCACAGTACGGTGCGGGAGTTCGCGGCAGTGTGGTTTGCTCTGGGGAGGATTCGGGTGGCCCGCGGATCGACGATTCGGCTCCATTCGGACTGCTCTCCGGTGGTTCATTGCCTGAACCGCGGGGGTTCGATGCGGTCCTTGTCTCTTTGGGGTTGGTCGCTTCGGGTGACTCGTCTGCTGAGTTCTCGGGGTTTGGCTCTCCTGGCGGTTCACGTACGGGGCGTGTCCAACGTCTTGGCCGACGCCCTGTCTCGCTTCGTTCCCCTCTCCACGGAGTGGACGGTCGACGACGAGTCCTTCCGTTGGCTTTGCCAGACGTTCGGGCGCCCCGAGGTGGACCTCTTCGCGTCGGCGTGGTCGCGGCGTCTTCCAGTTTATGCGGCGCCCTTCCCCGATTGCGAGGCCGTCGGGGTCGATGCCTTTCGGCTCGACTGGTCGAGGTGGGGGTTCCTGTACCTCTTTCCCCCGGTTCGGCTGTTGCTCAAGGTCCTGACTCGCTTAGAGACTTACCGGGGGAGAGTTGTCCTTCTGGCCCCTTGGTGGCCGGCCCAGCCTTGGTTTCAGGCGCTGGTTGCTCGGTGTCCGAACCCGAGGGTTTTCCCGCGGCTCCGCCTCTTTCAGCAGATCGGGCCGGTACGTCACGTAGCTGGTTCGATCTTCTCCTCGAGTCTTCGCGTATGGTTTTTTTGACTCGAGTCTATCATCATCTCTATGGTGATCAGGTGGCCTCCTTGTTGGTGTCCCACCTGAGGGCTTCCTCTCGGCGGCAGTATGAAGTTTCCTGGCGGTCCTTCCGTTTCTTTTTGCGTCTTCGTCGTCTTAGCTCCTTGTCTGTTCGGGTGGTCTTGTCCTTCCTCTCGTGGTTGTTTCAGGACCGTCATCTTATGCCTAACACTGTCGCTTCGTATTGTGCGGCGCTGGCGGAGCCGCTTCAGCTTGCTTTCGGTATCGATGTTACGTCTGCGCCGTTTCGCAAGCTGTCTCGTGCATTGTTTCACCTCCGGCCTGCTCATGCGTCGCCTGAGCCGTCCTGGTCTTTGGACAGAGTGCTCGCTTTCCTTTCATCTCCTCGTTTCGTTGTGGCCCCTTCGGTCCAGGATTGTTTTTCCAAGGCACTTTTCTTGTTGGCTTTGGCCTCTGGGGGTCGGGTAGGGGAGCTTCATGCTCTCCTCCGGCGCAGGGGTTTCTGCTCTTTTGGTCGTGGTGATAGTTTTGTTCGTTTGCAGCCGTCTCCTTCTTTTCTGGCGAAGAATGAGACTGCTGCGTTCCGGAGGGGTCCATGGGTGGTTGATGCTTGGTTGGTCAGGCCGGGGGTGCATCATGTTTTGTGTCCGGTTGCGGCGCTTCGCCGTTATTTGCGCGCCACAGCTTCTGTGTCCGGGGACGCGCTGTGGGTTGATCCGGTTTCCCTTCTTCCCTGTTCGCGGGTTCGGGTCTCTCAGGTCGTCCGCAGGGTTATTAGGTTCAGCCAGCCTGCGGTCTATCCCCGTGCCCATGACGTTCGTAAGTTCGCGGCTCTTGCTGCCGTCTTTTGGAATATGTCTTGGTCTGATATTCGGGCGCGGGGATTTTGGCGGTCGAACAGGGTCCTGGCTGCTCGTTACCTTGTGAATGTCCCTGGGCCTCGTCGGGCCTGTGTTGCTTTGGGTCGGCGGTTGCAGCCAGTTGTCTCGGCTTCGAGTTGAGGGGTGAGCGACGACCGCCTCCCGGGTAAGTCCCTCTTTTTCTGTCTGTGGGTAGTTAGCTCCGGGGAGCCGACGGGGCTCCCCCCAGAAAACCAGCGTTGAATGTAATGAAACGCCATTTTCTGGGTGAGTCCCGGAGGCTCCCCGGCATCCCTCCCTCCCTCCGGTCGGCGGTTTTTCGCGTTTTTGACATCCAGCCTCAAGAACTGAGGTGTGGGTAGCCGGCGCGGGGGGTCTGGGGCTCCCCCTTCCCCCTCCCGGGGAGGGGGGAGCTGCGCAGACAGCGGCGCGGCAGTGTGTGACGTCACACTAGTTTGCTTGTTTTCGGTTGGGGAGTTCTATCCACTAGTTCGGTTTTAGGTAGCAATTTTAACCAGAATAGGGGTTTGTTTTGGGGCGCTTACCTTTCTGGGTGCCTGTTCCGGTCGATGGCAGACATAGAATGCTTCCAACTACACGGGGGCTTCTATAAGCCATTGCTCCCCTTGCCTCTCTGAGGGGGCCCGGTTCTGGCCGTGGTCCCCGGTAGGCCTAAGAACTCCATACACATGACTGATGCCAAAGTCTGACATTAGCATATCAGCCTGGGATAGCTCCGGGGAGCCTCCGGGACTCACCCAGAAAATGGCGTTTCATTACATTCAACGCTGGTTTTCTGCTCTTAGTTCAGTTGTAATTGGATTGCTTGCAAAAAGACTGATTTGACATTGACAATTTCAGTACCTTAATTACTACCAATTTCCAGCAAAGAACAAATGTAAATGGCAAGAACATTTATATCTTTTTCCTGTTATTGTTTGCCCCCATCTCACCACGAATGGCTATAGCTGCTCAGCAGAAAGTGGTTTCGGCATATTTGAGATGGTAGCCACTTTAATTAATATTTAGTTTGGTGGTATTTATAACTCTTGGGCTGATTTCATGCCCTAATGGCTAGCTTGCATACCAAAATAATGAATAAAATGGCAAGAAAATATGTCAATATATCCTCTCTGGCTCCACATGATACTTTGTTTTGTTTACATATGGATATACAAACACTAACCAATGAAGCATGGCAGCCAGACTGTTCTTGACACTGGACATTAATTACATGCATGCTAGACTGTTGGGAAGGGAAGGGAACCTAACAATAGTACCCATGGACTAAGCAAGTGAACATAGAGCCTGAAATCATCAACAGTATTCTTCTGAATAATTAAGATAAACATAGCTCACTTATGTGAAGCAAACATATCATAGCCTTGATTGGTATGGATTTATGTGGATTTAAGCCACTATAACATTGTCACAATCAGAGAAGGAAATATAAGCATTGGAGAGCTAATCACACTGGGTGGCACAGGGGAAGGCACTGCCACAGAAGTGGCAGCAGAGGGGAGATGATTGTCACGGTGGCAATGTGGGGTTCTCGGGAAGGTTTAGGTGGCGTAAATTAAGAGCACATCTGAGTTCAGGAATATATGGTCCTCTCATATATTGTCTGAGGGCTCCATGGCACTTACTGTGCTAGACCCTGAGTCACCACCACTCCCCCCTGACCACCCCCGACAATCATCTTGCCATCACCCTGCCATTTCTGTGGCAATGTCATCTCCTGTGCACCCTAGTATGATGGAAATGTTCCAATGTTTCTTCTAATGTTTCTGGCCAGTAAGGGTTAATCTTGAATTGTAATGCTCTTTGATTCGTCTGTCTGTTTGTGGTACCTGTAGTAAACAGGAGCAATTAGGAAGGAGTGTAATGAACAGAGATATTTATGGTAAAGAAGGTGGATGGTAATATAAAAGAATATTATTTATTTTTTTTATTTATTTATATATATACAAGAAGGTACATTGGGTTTGTGAGAATACATTGGATAGTACAGTATTTACATTCTTGTAAAGCCACTAGTACGCGCAGCGTTTCGGGCAGGGTTAGTATAATTGTTGTAGTATTGTTATACTAATATATTAGTATAATTGCAAAGAAATAAGTGTGAGTGGTTTTGCAAGATCACAGAATGTTCGACCTGTACATACCTAAATGTATGTGCAATTGAAATAATTATCTTGTTCTGTTATTGTTTCCATATTGTGCATAAGTACATGCTACAGTTAAATGTTTGATCTTAAAATTTTTATAATTATAAATTACTTTATTATTTAGTACTCTATAGACAATTGTATCTTGTAATTAATACAGTTGTAAAGATAAACTTACCAGCTTACCCATTCACACTATGCAACTACCATTTTGTTCCTTAAAAGTTATAACATTAAACCCAAATGTTAGATGTTCTTCTGTTCAAACAAACAAATAATACTTCCTTGTGTACAATAAATGAAGTGTTTGGTAAGCATTCTAAAGGGCCACCACACAGGTTATAAGGCAAAGCTGTTTGGGGAATGACAGACTGATCACTTCATTCCTTCTCTTAGAACATTACCTAAATAGTCTTAAACAGGTCTTAGACTTAATACATAAAAATATGAATTAAACAGGTGCAGTAACTCCACCAGTACAAGGCAATATTCTGGTATAGGCAATACAGTATAATGTATTACTCATTTTACTCATTACTCTATTACTCATTTCAACTGCAACTTTAAAATCTTGAGCTCTTTGTGGGTGTTTCCTGTTCTATTGTTGTATGTAAAAGCATTAGTTGTATGAGGTCAATTCATGTTGAGGGCCAGTGTATGGTGCATGTTTCTTGCTTCAGTTTGAATCTAAAATTCTAGATTTAACTATGTCGACCCTATCAACAATTCCATACTTTAGGAAGAAATAATTCAGTGTGATCTTGAAAATCCTGATCTCAAAATATTGTAGTGGAAACATAAAAAATCTGCTCTGAGTTTGTTACCTGAACAAGTGTTTTAACTTGCTGAAGAGGGACTCAAGTGTTCTACATGTGGGGGAGAAGTCCAAGATAACCCACTGTTGTTAGTGCAATAACAGTGATCATATTTTTCAAGTTTGTTAATTTCTTTACCGTGGGTAGTAAATATTATACACAAATGTGAGTTGCCACTTAGCATCAGTGTACTTGCCCTAGGGATGGCCCCTTTGTTTTTTCAAGATCTAGATTCGAAGCGGTTAGTGTTTTCTACTTGCTTCCACTTCCGGGTTTGGCTGGCACTGTTCGGTAGGCCAAGGCTTTTCCCCTTTGTTCTCAGCTCTGAAAAATCTGAGGGTTTTGGAGTAAGGGAGCAGTGGTGATTTAAGTTAGTGGGTTTTCTCTGGAGACTGCCCTTTCACTTTGATGGCAGTGGTAGTTAAGCTGCTGTTTTCCACTGAGGATCTACTGCCATCTGTTCAGGTTTTGCAGTCACGATTCCTTCCCCTGTGGGAAGATGTAGGATAAAACTCTCACTTGTGTAATTGTGCAAACAAGTCTTTCACACTCTCCTGAGTACTTTGTCAAGGTCTGAGTGTGTGGTTAGGACGAGATGTAAGTCTTGTCCTAATCACACGTTGTGATCTTGACAAAGAACTCAGGAGTGTATGAAAGACCTGTTTACATAAATCTCACAAATACACAAGTGTGGGTTTTTAGCCTATGTTGTTATGTCTGTGAGTAGATATTATTATTACTTAGGTTATTTTATCCTGTCCATCTGGTGTGGAACCCTAGTGCTCTTGGTTGTGTGCCAGCTGCTGGGTTCCTTTTCAACCTGATTAGTCATTGATTCCCCTCTGCACAGAGGTATTAGACTTTGACCCAGAATTATTCAGGTTGGCCATTTCTAGTTGGATGCAGTATGAAGTTCCTAATTCATCTTGGCTTGCGAGCAACCTTCTCTTTTCCTCAGGAGCCTGGCACTGCCTGAAGTCGTCCTGCTTTGTTGCTTTATGGTGATCCCCTTTTGTACAAAGATTGCCAGAACACTTTAGTGACAGGAAATGAATTCAGTCTGTCAGGTGTTTTTTTTGTGGTGCTGCCATTGTGCCCTGAGCAGCCACTGTCCTGGCTGCTCAGGGCTGTTGGGTGGGTTCATTGAGTCGGGTGCACAGCTTAGAGTGCAATTTTGCAACACTGGCTCACTGTCTTGTTTTTACCCCATAGATATGGAGTCAATTGTCAATGATGTGTCCTTCCATTGGCTTTGTGGGATGTTTGCTTACCCAGAGGCCTAACCCTTGCTCTTAACCTTACTCTTCATGTCGGCATGGATCCAGCGGCTTTCAGTTTGTGGTTCCATTCTCCGATTGTGATGTTATTGCTACGAGACCTTTCAGTTGGAGTAGGGATGGTGGAAATTCTTTTTTTCTTCCCTCCAGTTTGACTATTGTTCCAGGTTCTGCCTAGACTGGAGGCATTTTCTGGCATGGCTCCCTTTAGGCTGGGTAAGCTATGGCTTCCAGCCCTTTGGGTTCATTGTCTAAAACAGTAGTTTTCTGTTGCTCTGCCTCTCAACTGAAAGGTCCACAGATGTTTCTTAATGGTTTGAAGCTCTCCACTGATCCACACATTTTGAGTTTTTGACTCGAGTGTACCACTCTTCGGTTCGCAGGTAGCTGATTTTTTAGTCTCACTTTCGGCTTTCGTCGCAGTGACAGTATGAAGATCCTTAGCACTTCCATTTTTATATATATATTTTTCTCATTGCTTGCCCTTGATTTTTGTTCCTGTAGTCCTCTGCTGTGTCACTTCGTATTGTTTGATTTTGGCAGAGCCACTTATATTGGCATTCAATGTCGGCGTATTTTTGGCACTGTTTCACAAGTTGTCTCCAGCATTTTTTCACTTCTGACCTGTTCATGCTTCCCTGACCTATCTTGGTCTTTGGACAAGATTTTGGGTTTTCTCTCCTCAGTTTTTTGTTGCCCTCTAATAGTCTAGGATTGTTTGTTCAATTTTTGTTTTTATTGGCTCTTGCTGCTGGTTGTTGGCTTGGGGAACTTCACACTCCCCAATCCAATCCAATCCAATCCAAAGTTGTTGGATTGGGGAGCTGGGGGGTCATTTTCTTTCCTTAAAATTTTCTTTCTTTCTTTCTGCTTAAAAATAAGACAACTGGTTTCTAGAAGGGTTCTTTGTTGTTTAATGTTGGTTGGTTTGGCTGGAAGTGCATCATTTGTTATATCCAGTTATGGCTGTCTGCTGTTGCCTCCATGGGGTCCGTCTAATTACCACAAGCTACCACAAGCTACACAAGCTTCAGAAAGCTTCCTGGCAATACGTTAGTAATGAATAAATATGATAGGTTAGGCTGACCTAACCTATCCTAACCTATTCTCACCTAACCTAACTTAACCAAACCAAACCTAACCTAACCTAACCTAACCGACGCTTGGATCGTCGACTTGATTTGGCGTCACCAGCTTTTTATTTTCGCCTAATTTCTTTATAAAAAGATACTTTTTCAGATTAAAATTATGTTTTTTTGTGTTGTATATTCAGCACCAAATTATAATGAGTAAATATAACATATTTATTCATTACTCACGTATTGCCAGGAAGCTTTCTGAAGCTTGTGTAGCTTGTGGTAATTAGACGCCTCCATGCCACTAGTTGTGTTAGGTGGAATCTTTGTAGATCCGGTGTCCATGCTTCGTCTGATGTGGTTCTTCCCTTCTCAATTTGGCTTTCACAAGTGTCACAGCACGACTGATATCTTGGTGAACTTGGAGGTCTATATTCGTACTACCTTTGCTACGAAGACATACGTTGTTGCTGCTGCCTCTTGACCTGGAAAAGGTATATGACAACACATGGAAATACCATATTCTGTTCAACCCTGTTCTTTTGGCCTTCATGGTAATCTCCCTCTCTTCCTCCAAAGCTTCCTTTCTAGTCATTCCTTTAGAGTGAGGCTTAGTACCACACACACTGCCTCTTTTCGGCAATATGAAGGTGTACCCCAAGGCAGTGTTCTGAGCACTACTCTTTTTTTTTTTTCCTGGTTGCCCTCAATGGTCTTATTTCCTCCCTTCCCTCTGGCATTTTCTCACCTCTCTATGTTGATGATCTTACCCTTTGCTGTCGAGGTGATGTCTCACCTTTCCTCTAACGGCAGCTTCAACTTGCGGATGATGCTGTGTCGTTCTTGGCCACCATTCATGACTTTAAGTTCTCTACAACTTAAACTTGTGCTATGACTTTTACTCGGAAGCAGGTTGTTCTTTGTCCTGCTTTGTCGCTTTATGGTAATCCTCTTTTGTACAAAGATTCTGCTAAGCTTTTGTGGTTAATCTTTGACACTCGTGTATCTTAGTCGCCCCATATCTCTTACCTCCGAGTTGAATGCATTAAGGTCCTTAACTTACTTAAGGTCTTGTCCCATACTTCCTGGGGAGCTGATAGGCGCGCTCTCCTCTTTTTACATTCCTCTCTCATGCTGTCTAAACTCGATTATGGTTGTCCTGCTTACTTGTCTGCTTCTCCCACTCTTCATTGTCTTGATGCTCTGCACCATACTGGGTTACGCCTCAGCTCTGGTGCCTTTTGTTCGACTTTTATCCTAAGCCTGTATGTTGAAACTGGTATCCTCTTTCTACAGGATCGCCATGATTGCTACTGTCTTCGCTACCTTGCGCGGTCTCTACAACACGCTCACTCTCACTTTTATTGTACTTTGAACTTTACCCCTCCTGTGGTCCCTTTTCCCTTTCACCATCTACCTCTCTGTATGGTTGTCTCGCTTGCAAGGTTCTCTTTCGGTTCGTGTTACCAATATTTCTCCTCGTGTTGTTTCATCTTTGCCCCGAAGGAGGGGTCCCCCTTCCTAAGTTTCATAAAATCTTAACCCACAAGGCTAAAGCTTTTACCCCGCCTATAGTTCTGCAACGCCTTTTCCCATGCACACTTTTCTTCACATTCCCACTCCATTTCCGTCCTCACAGATGGGTCTAAGTCTGCAGATGGTGTAAGCTACTCTGTTGTTTTTCCTGACCACACCTATATGTGCTGCCTGTCTCCAGAGACTAGCATCTTCACTGCAGAACTTTATGCTATTTTGTATGCTCTTCGTCAACTGCTTTCTCACTGTCAATCTTCCTTTGTTGTTGCAGTTGACTCGTAGTGCCCTCATGGCTCTAGAGTCCTTTAATCCAATCCATCCTGTGGTAGTCAAAATTCAACATTGGCTATTTCTTATCTCCAGCAGGTTTAAGACTGTGGGGTTTTGCTGGGTTCCTAGTCATATTGGTATTTCCTTAACCCTTAAGTTGTGCAACACATCATATGATGGGTTGAGTGACTTGCTATAAATTGCGCATCACATCATATGATGTATTGGAGTACTACGCAAGATTTAAACGGCCCGTGGATACACGGGGTTCACCATACCTTCATCAGGGCTCTTGTAAATAGACGCCATTTTCTGTGGGGAGCCCCTACGGCTCCCTGGAGCTTATCGGGCTAATGTGTGTTATGTTAGACCGGGACATTAGCTAAGGAGTTCAGACCTACCAGGGACCAGCGCCAGAACCTGGCCCCTTCAGAGAGGTTTCAGGGAGCAATGGCCCTGGAAAACCCCATATGGTTGGGGGTTTTCCTTATCTGCCATCGACCGGGGTTAGGCACCCAGAAAGGTAGGCGTAACAAAACAAACCCCACATGGTAAGAAACTACAACAAAAACCGAACAGAGAGGTAGAAAACTCCCTACAATCCCAAGGAAACAAGCAAACAAGCAAACATCACACTTTACTGCCGCGCCGATCGTCCGCGCAGCCCTCCCCACCCCGGGAGGGGGAGGGGGGAGCCCCGGACCTACCGCGCCGGCTGCCAAGCTCCAGTTCGTTCGCTAATGTCAACCGGGATTGACGCTTCTCTGGCCTCAGTTTCCTAGGCGGTGTTTGCCTTGTGTGGCGTTCACTGCCGTGTGTTGTGGTGTGCGGTGGCCAGGAGTACTTCATCAGTGCCGGGGCTGCATGTGCTTAGTGGCTGACTTCCCTAAGCGCCCTGTGAGTACTGCCCTTGCGTTACAGGGTTATCTTCCCTGGGGCGTTCGGGAACCATTCCCGTAGAGGTTCTTGCTGCTCGGCATTTGCCTCGCCCTTGGGGCCAGCTGGGGCTTGGGGCCCTTGTTTGGCCCTGGGTAGGGATTGGTATTGTGCTGGTTAGGGCGTCAAGGTGTTGCGCAGCCTGCCACCTAAGCGGCGGCCGGTTTCTGTTGCCTCTGGAGACGGTGTACTTTTGCGGGGTTTTTCTTTTGTTTTTCATTTTCTTGCCTGGTGGGGGTCTGCCTAAGGTGGTTATAGTTCCACTGGTAGTGTTTGGCGGCCCTCTGCTAGGCCCCCGTGCTTGTACACGTCTCGGGGGTTTTCAGTGCTATAATCTACCCTCTTGTTATGTTTGGGTTTCTTAACCGGTTAGCAACACCTTGCCCGGGCTTCCCGTAGTTGTTACCCTACGGGCCCTGGAAACCCCTGTCTGGGCTCGGGGGACCATTGAATGTGTCTTCCGGGTTCCAACCCGTCTTGTACGGGATCGTTGGTTGCTGTTCCCTTGTCTCCGGGTGACAGTCGCCATTTTTACCTCCGTCATGCTGCCTGTTGGGTCACTGACACCTTGACCCGGAGTCTTGCGAGTGATTCTCTGCTTGTTCTCCAGTACTCTCCTGATGTTATTACTGTTCAGAGTACAGGCGGCATCCGTGTTGCAAGCTAGGTTAGGTTGTTGCAACATGCTAGGTTGGTTTCCCACTCGAATGCCCCATGGCCGCCCCGTTTGGTTAGGTGCTGCTCGCCCCTTTCTCTCCATGTTCCCGGCTCCGGACCGTCTGCGTGTTCTGGGTCGGGGCGGGGTTCAGTTGCGGCAGAGACTCGGGCGGTTTTCGGGGGATGCCCCGTTCGGGTTGGGGACGGAGGTTTGAGCCTGTGCCTCCTGCCAAGGCTTCTGGGTCTTACCAGCGGCCCTTTCTTGTTGCCTTTCCCATGGGCTCTTGCTTTTCTTTATGGGCGGAGGGCTTGGAGGCCGGCTCTGCCCCGGGGCCTCTGTTGTTGGTTCCCGGGGCTGTGGGGGATGCCTACTAGCAGTTCTGGGGCGGTTTTGCCCCTTCAGGGGTTTTTTCTGCTGTTGGGCGTCGTTTTTCGCTCTTCCAGTCTGCTAGCTTCCCACATTTGCTGGCGTGTTTTTGTGTATTAAGCGTCAGTCACAGCCCCTGCTGGCAGCCATTTTCGTCTGCCGGTTTCCCGGCGTGGCCACCAGGGCGGCGTTGCGGTTTGTTTACATGCGTCTGGGTGTGCGAGCGAGCGTCTCTGGTGAGTTTTCAAAAAATTTGCAGGGTTTTTGTTCTCCTGTTGTCGTTTCTTTGTTTTCTGGTGTTTTCTTGCCGTTGCCTGTTCCTCTGGGAACGTTTGGGTGTTGATTTTGGGTCTGAGCCTCTGGGTTTAGGCTCAGTGCCCTGGCTGGTATGCTTGCTCCCACACCTTGCCCCTCGGTTTTCGGTCTGTTGGGACCGTTTTCCCAGGGCGTTCTGCTGGGGTCTGTGCTTTGCCTTTTAGTGGTGTTCTCCGCCGGCAAATGTGGTGGTTTGGGCTCCCCCTGGTTCGATTCTGGGTTCCTTTGGGTTCCTTGGTTTCGTTCTGGAGGTTTCTTCCTCTTGGGCCCCCTTTTGTGGGTTCAGGGGACTTTGTTTCCTCGAGTGACCCGGTTCTGCCTTTTGGGGTTCCGGGGTCTTCCTGGCTTGCAGACTGAGCTTTTTGGGTCTTGGCACATGTTGTGGTTGTGCTGGGACTTTGTGGTTTGCTGTCGAGGTGGGCCTTTTGATGCAGTTTTGTGCCTTCTTTGCCTGGCCGGCGTAGTGCTCTTTGCCACTAGTCGGCGGCTTGTGCTTTTACAATATATGTCCTCACCTAGTTGTGCTTGTGGGGGTTGAGCTCTGGCTCCTTGGTCCTGCCTCTCAACCGTCCGTCAACAGGTGTATCGGTTCCTGTGCCTCTTGGGCTCTGTCATGTCTACATGTGACATTGTATGGGGGTCAGCCTCGTTACTTGTGTGAGGAGTCGCCACATTACTTCTTAGTACTTTCCCGTTCCCATTCTGACACTCAAAAAAAAAAAAAAAAAAAAAAAAAAAAAAAAAACTATCTGTGGCTCTTTTGGGTACTCAGTTTCCACCTGTGTCCCCTAGTGCGTGTGCCCCTTGTGTTACATATCCTGTCCTTCTCAACCCTGTCGATTCCCTTGGGTATCTTGTATGTGGTGATCAGGTCTCCCCTCACTTCCTCTTCCAGCGAAGTGTGGTTTCATTCCCGTAGTCTCTCCTCATGACTTCGGTAGTGTACTTTTTCTTTCTGAAGGGGTTCTGTTCCCTTCTCTGTTGACTGGGCGCTGGGGGAGCAGCTTGCTCTGTTGCCTCTCGCTTGGTCCCGCTGTTGGTGGGCGCTTTGGGTTGTCTTCCGGCCTCTGCTGGCGTCGGAGGACGGCTTCTCCCCCTTGGGGGGGGTTCAGAGCTGGCGGGGTGGGCTTCTTCCCTGCGCTTCGTCATTTCCTCTTCGTGGGTGCGTGGGGCGTGGTCGATCCGCCCCATCCTTCTGGGCTTCCCGTCTGCTCTTTGCAGTCATGAGTTTTTCCCGTCTGCTCTTTGCAGTCATGAGCTTTTCCAGTCTGCAGTTCTTCTGGACTACTTCCGTCTGCGCCCTGGATCCTCTGCCCTGCTCGGAGGACTGTTGTCTCCTGTTCGGATTCTGTTAGGGCCGGGTGCATGGATGGTGGACCTGGACCTCCAGGCCACTTCTTGGCACGTTCCTCTCCAGTTTTTCTGGGGCTAGCACGGTTGGTAATTACCTATGTGTACTTACCTAAGTGTAGTTACAGGATGAGAGCTACTCTCGTGGTGTCCCGTCTTCCCAGCACTCTTTGTCATATAATGCTTTGATTATAATTGTCATGTGTCATAATATGTCTTCATATGATTGTCATACAATGCTTTGGTGGTGGGGCTTCAGGTTTGCTGTTTTTATTGCATTCCCTATTTTGTGAAGGGCACTTTGTATACTCTTTGCATCTTTACCGGATCTTAGTGCCCTGTCTGCGTCTGAGATTCGGTGTCTGGCCTACCTCGACGACTGGCTGGAGTGGGCTCCCAGTCAGTCCGCTTGTCTGCTCGCCAGGGGATGGTTCTTTCCAGATCGCTGGGTTTTGTTTTCCTGGTGATCTGGAGGTTTTACCTTCTGTTTCCGTCCCGGGTTCGGACCTGGGCCTTTTTTCAGGCTCTTGGGCCCTTCATTGTCTTCCCTCCAGAAGTGTTACTGTGGCTGTGGTCCCGCCTTTGGCTGTTCAGGAGGGGGTCCCGGGTTGCTCAGCGGTTGCTTGGGCGGTTGTGCGGGAGTTTGCACTTTGGCGTGCTTGTCTGCCCGCGGAGTCGGGTTTGGCTCCGGCGTCGGTTGGTTCCTACGGAGACTCCACTTCCGCCTCTTGCATTCCTTGGGTTCCTCTGGGGATCTGGTGTTGGTGCTGCGTCACCAGCTTCCTCTTTGGGGTTTTCGGGGTTCCGTGCCTTGGCGGCTCCCCGAGCCTTCGCTCGATGTGTTCACGGACGGGTCGTCTCTCGGCTGGGGCTTTGTGACCAGTGCTCACCAGGTCGGCCGAGGTTGATGGAGTCTGTCTGTCCGTCGGGCTCCCAGCCCGGTTCAGGTGTTCATGGCTGTCTGGTTTGCGCTTCGGAGGGTTTGGGTCACTAGGTACTCTACCATTCAGCTCTGTTTGGGCTGTTCTCTGGTGGTTCTTGCCGGAACCACAGGGGGTTTGGTTAACCGTGTGGTTCGTGTCCGGGGTGTGTCCTGCGTCCTGGTGGACAGCTGTCTCGGTTCATTCCTCTTCGTGGGTTGGCCAGTCGTCGCCGATTCGTTTTGTTGGCTCTGTTGGGCTTATGGACTCCTGGCCATGGACGTCTTCGGGTCGGCGTGGTCTAGGCGTCGCCCGTTTTGTGGCGCCCTTCCCACCTGCGAGGACTTCACGGTGGAGGCTTTCGGCAGGCCTGGTCGAGGTGGGGGGTACCTGTACCTCTTCTCCCGGTCCAGCTGTTGCTTCGGGTTCTGGCTCAGTTGCAGCCCATTCCCACGAGAACAGTCCTTATGGTTCCACTGTGGCCGGCCCGGCCTTCTTTTCAGACGCTGCTTGATAGGTGTCCGTACCCGGGGCGTTTTTCCTGAGGCTTCGCCTCTTTCAGCAGGCCGAATCGGTCCTGTCCGTGACTGGTTCGGCCTTCTCTTTGGCTCTTCGCGTCTGGTATTTTGACGCAGGTATCGCCATCTCTATGGTGTTCAGGTGGCTTTGTTGACGGTGTCCCACCTGCGAGCTTCGTCTTGGAGACTGTATGACGGTTATTACGTCTTCTCGCGTTTTGTTTCCCCTCCGGCCTGCTCATGAGTCGCCTGAGCCATCCTGGTCCTTGTTCAGGGTGCCTTCTTCTCTTCCCCTCAGTTTGTGGTAGCCCCTTCGGTTTCAGTTTCCTCCTCTTTGGTACTGGTGGTAGCTTTATTGGTGTGCAGCCTTTCTCTGTCCTGGCGACGGTCGAGACGGCTGCTTTCCGGAGGGGTTCTTGGGGTATTGGTACTTGTTTGGTTTGGCCGGGGGGTGCGTCCTGTGTTGTCCAGTTGTGCTTTTTGCTGTTGCCGGCGTACCGTGCCTGGGGATGCGCTGTGGTTGATCCGGTTCCTTCGTTCCCTGTTTTCAGGGCTCGGGTTTCCCGGGTCGTCCGCAGTGTTTTCCTTCTTACTGCGGTCTGTCTTTGCGCCCGTGCTGTTCAGACGTTTGCAGCAATTGCTGCTGTGTTGGTGACGTCTCGGGCTCATTTCGGGCGCAGGGAATTGTGGGTCGCACAGGTTTTTGGCCGCCCATCCATGTGTGCGTCTGTTCTTGGGCGTTCTTGTTGCCTTGGGTCGCAGGTTTGCGTCCGGTTGTCTTGGCTTTGCGTTGCAGAGTTTGTGGCGGCCGCCTCCCGGGTTAGCCCTTTCTTTTCCTTCTCTTTGGGTATGAAGCTCCAGGGAGCCGTAGGGGCTCCCCACAGAAAACCAGCGTTGAATGTAATGAAACGCCATTTTCTGGGTGAGCCCCGGAGGCTCCCTGGAAACCCTCCCTCCCACCGGTCGGCGTTTTTTTCGCGTTGGTTGACGCTTAGCTTCCGAACTGGAGCTTGGCAGCCGGCGCGGTAGGTCCGGGGCTCCCCCCTCCCCCTCCCGGGGTGGGGAGGGCTGCGCGGACGATCGGCGCGGCAGTAAAGTGTGATGTTTGCTTGTTTGCTTGTTTCCTTGGGATTGTAGGGAGTTTTCTACCTCTCTGTTCGGTTTTTGTTGTAGTTTCTTACCATGTGGGGTTTGTTTTGTTACGCCTACCTTTCTGGGTGCCTAACCCCGGTCGATGGCAGATAAGGAAAACCCCCAACCATATGGGGTTTTCCAGGGCCATTGCTCCCTGAAACCTCTCTGAAGGGGCCAGGTTCTGGCGCTGGTCCCTGGTAGGTCTGAACTCCTTAGCTAATGTCCCGGTCTAACATAACACACATTAGCCCGATAAGCTCCAGGGAGCCTCCGGGGCTCACCCAGAAAATGGCGTTTCATTACATTCAACGCTGGTTTTTTTTTTTTTAAATCGTGGGCAAAATTCCCGGGTGTGAGGAGCCTCAATATTGAGTGAGCCACCAAGCCTGATGCACGCAGCATGAGCTCACAGCACTGCTGTTCAGCTTGTGACCACAGCATCGCCTAAAAATGCCATAACATACATGTTCATGCTATTATTTTGCGATATTATTACAGAAGACTCCTGACTGTGATAAAAATGACCAGGATTCTGATAATAGCAGGATTGTTGTGATAATTAGTGCTGTAGTGGGAGGAGTAATCTTGGTGGGGAAGGAGGTAACATTATCTGCTGACTCTGTGTGACCGCTTTTTACTGTCTGGACTCACTATACCAGCTTAGTTGTTCGCTATGGTAAACAAAACATGCAAATACTTATATATAACGTCTGTATATAAAAGCAAAAACAGTATGGTGGGAGGAGAATGGTGGTGAGTCAGGTGAGGTGAGGGACGGAGGGAGTGGTAGCCAGTGGTGGGCTGCCACTGGCTGCCACTGCCACTGCCACTCAGCATACCAACTTAGTGGTTCGTTATGGTGAACACGAATGTAGATACTTATATATAACGTGTATACAGTATACAGTGTAATAACAGCAAAAGGAGTGTGGGGGAGAAGCCATTTTGGTGATGGGTGTGGCAACATCTGCATGATTTGTCATATTGGTAGGGGTGGCCATTATGCTCTTTGGGCATTAAACTGGCTTAGTTGAACAGTTATGGTTAACAAAACATGTAGATACTTATATATAACATCTGTATATAGGGTAATAACACCACAAACAGTATTGTTGGGGGTGAAATTTTAGTGCGTCTGACCTTGAATGTGTGAGGGAGGCGGCCGCCAGCTGACTTTGTAGCGAGTCTCTTAGTGCCTGAACTAACTATATCAACTTAGTTGTACAGTTGTGGTGAACAAAACATGTAGATACTTATATAGTATCTACACGTCTGTATATAGTGAATAAAAGCCAAAACAGTATTGTGGGAGGAGAATGTGTGAGAGTCAGGCGAGTTGAGGGAGGAAGTAGCAGCCAGTGGCGGGCTGCCACGGGCTGCCACTGGGTGCCACTGACATTGCCACTCAGCATGCCATCTTAGTGGTTCGTTATGGTGAACATGAATGTAGATACTTATATATAACATCTGTATATAGTGAATAAAAGCAAAAACAGTATGGTGGGAGGAGAATGTGGGCGAGTGAGGTGTTGAGGGAATGAGTGGCAGCGAGTGGTTGGCAGGTGTGTGGCGGTCACTCCTCGTTGCTTTTTGACTCATAATACCAACTTAGTGATTCGTTATGGTGAACAAAACATGCAGATACTTATATATAACCTGTGTATATAGTGTAATAAACGACAAAGTATTTGTTCACTGTTTGATGAACATAATAATTGAATCAACAATATGCACACCATATTTTTGAGTATAGTGATGATTCACTCATTTTATTATATAAATATATCACACTACACACTATTGAATAATATTACAGCAAAACACTACGAAAAATCAATCAGAGACATTGAAATAATTAGGTAATTATCTCTTTGTGGCCACTCCTTCCTGACAGCTGGCAAGCAACAGACCGTCGGGACGCACACTGAGTCAGCGCCTGTTTTTTGCTAGACTTTCCCACCCTATAGCGGGCAATATATGCCACTTACGATATTTTTATTATTTTTCCCATGATCAGAGAACACAAATTAACAGGTTTAGAAGAATAAATAATTTTTTGCTTTTATTTTTTTGGTATGCACCTGTGGGTGACAAATGCTAATTAGCCCTGAGCCACACAAGGGTTAAATGAGCATGCGGATCATGCCGCTAAGGAGGCTATCCACACTTGTCCTATCTCCTGTAAATGTGTTCATTGTGTGTTCATTATTCCGACCTACCCAATTATTCATTCCTGAATCCTTGCCCATTGGCACGATTGTTGGTCTTCTGTTATTGGTAACACACTTCATGATCTTAAGGGTAGCGTGTCCCCATGGCCTTCCTCCTACCATCATAACCAGCAGTGGGAAATGGCTCTGGCGAGGTTACGTATTGGCCATACATGCTTAACTCGGTCACTTAATGGAACGCCGCCCTGCTCCTTAATGTCCAAACGGCATTGTTCCTCTTATGGTCTTGTATATCCTTGTTGAATGTCCTGACTTCCAGGACGTGTGTGTGTCTTGCTTCCCCACTGTCCCTCGCTAGAATCCTTAATGAATCGGATGCTTTTGATATTGTTCACCTTATGTGCTTTTATTCTAGTATTGGTATCCTTAGTGATATTTAGCACCTTTTGAATATCCTGCACATTTAATGGTGCTACATAGTCCCCCCCCCTGGCATGGTGCCTTCTTTTGATAATTACTTACTTCTTCCTGGCTAAATGACTGGCCATCAAGGCTAGGGGATTGTGGAGGACAGTGTGCTGTACTCTGGTGAAGATTGGGACTAGCAAGTGAAATGTGTGTTGAAAGGTTTGTTTGTTTGGTTCAAGATCTTGTCTCGTTTTTGTTTCATTTACCTTTGTCTGTTTTGGGATGTCCATCTTTAATGGACGTCCTTTTCTTTGTTAGAGTGATCTAGTATTCTCGGCTCCATGTGCCTTTATAGAAGGATGCCAACTTTTGACCTTTGGTCTCTGATAGGTTTGCAATAAATCACAAGAGCTTGGTATAGATTGAATTGGGTGGATCTAGTCCAGATAGAACTTGCAACCACCATGGGGTCCACCAGAAAGAAACATTTGATTACATTTAATGTTGTTTTTTCACAGTGGATGTAAGTTCAAATTTATGCTTTAATACCTTATTCTGTGTGAGAACCTTTCAAACTTCTATTGTTTTGTTACAGGAAATGTTACTGTAGAGGGTCACCTGGCATTCAGATATCTGAAGTAGGCACACAGTCTACTAGAGCCTGTAACCATTCCATTTTGTCTACACTATTCCAGAAATTGGAAATAGTAAATTATTGCCAGATAAATTTCCAGTCAACAAAACTAGTATATTGTATGATTTTTTTTATGTGGTCAGTGATCCCCCCAAAATGTATGTTACAGTAACAACTTTGAAGACTACAAAAATAACATTTGTTATGTGGATATATTGTACTTGCATTGCGTTTTTGTTATTAGGTATTTAAAGTATACAGCGCACTTCATGATGTGTGCATAATTGTTCATGTGTAGACATTCGACCATTCTTGCAGAAACTTCCATTACTTTCTAAATAGTACTATTGTAAATACCTTTTGAGATTCGAGTGTTTTGATACAGTAAACCAATTATTCAAAATTTTGTACAAAGTACGTATGTTTAATTGAACAATTTAAATATGGGGTGTAATACCAGTCCCGGGAGTGTACATGGCACTTTGATGCTTTTGTATTTATAGAAAATGTGATTATGCAGCTAAGATCTTTTGTGAAAATGTCAGGTTAGATTAACGTGAAATTGTATTTAATGTACGGTACTGTACACCTCTAATGTTTTGGGATCCTTGTTTTTTGTGAATAAATGTTAGGCTTTCAGGAGGTAATTTGCAAGTTTTAATTAATAATGGAGAGTAAAGTTGATTTTATAATTTGTGTGCATCTCGACTATTTAATTTGTTTATTATTATACCATAAGCTAATTTTCTGAGTGGAGTCCCTACAGGTCCCTGGAGCTATCAGGCTGATGTGTGTTATATTAGTCTGGGGCATCAGTCAATTGGAGTTCATCCTACCGGGGACCACAAGCCAGAACCTGCCCCCCTCAGAGGCAAGGAAAGCAATGGCCTACAGAAGCCCCCATGTGGTTGGGGGCATTCCATGTCTGCCATCGACTGGGGTTGGCACCCAGAAAGGTAGGCACCAGCTACCCAAGCCATCTAGGGCGTTGTCTGGAGTGGATGTTGACTCAAGCCTCAGATTCCCGTGCAGTTGTGTGCCTTAATGGTGTGTTTCTGCTGTGTGTGAAGTGCGGTGGCCAGGTGTACCTTGACTAATACTGGGGCTGCATGCACTCGGGGTTCTCTTCCCCGGGCGCTCTGTAAGTACTACCCTTTGGTTCTAGGGTTACCCTGCCATATAACTTTCAGGAACCGCTTCCGTAGGGGTCTTTGCCACTCGGCTCTTACCCCGCCCTTGGGCCCAGCTGGGGTTTTCGTGGCTTCTGTTTGGCCTTAGGCAGGAAGTGGTATCGTTTGCTGGTATGCAGCGCAAGGTACTGCACAGCTCGCCTACCTACACTGCAGCTGGTTTCTGTTCCTTATGGAGACGTCCTTTTGCGGGGGTTTTCTTTTAATTTTTGTTTTCTTGCTTGGAGGGGGGTCTGCCTTATTTGGCTCTTGGTCCATTTCTGTTGGTTGGGTGGCCCCCCTCTAGGGCCCCCGTAACTGGACACGTCGCAGGGGTTCAGCCTTAGCAGATTCCCTTGTTAGTTTGAGCCCAGCCAGTTTTTCAGTACCTTGCATGGTCTTCCCGTAGCAGTTAGCCTGCGGGCCCTGGAAATCTCCATTGGGGTTCATTAGACTTGTAGATGTGTCTTCTGAGTTCCACCTCACCTCGTGCGAGTTTAAAGGTTGATGTGTGCCCTTGTCTCAGGGTGACAGTCACCGCTTTCGCCTCTGTCATGCTGCATGTTGGGTTAACGACATCTTTGACCCAGAGTCTTGCGTGTCATGCTCTCTGCTTGTTCTCCAATTTACCCATTCTGATGACGTTGATATTTGGGTTCAAGCATCATCCACATTACATGCTCGTTTTAGGTTGCCTCAATACACTAGGTTGGTTGCCCACCCGGATGCCCCATGGCTGCCTCGTTTTGGTTATACGGACCCAGACCTGGGGGGCGTTAGTCACTTCGACTTTGGTGCAGTCCGCGCTCTCCGGTCCTTCCCCTGTTGTTCATTCTGTTTGCCCTTCCCTGTTTCCGGCTCCCAAACATCTGAGGGTTTCAGATTCAGGGCAAGGTTAAGTTGGTAATGAGACTCGGGGCAGCTTCAGGGACTGACCCATTCAGGTTGGGGATGGAGGCATTCAAGCCAATTCTTCCTGCCAAGGCTTCTGGGTCCCACCAGCAGGCCCCCCTTCTTTTCTGCTTTTCTCCTGGACTCTGCCTTTTCTTCAAGGGTAGAGGGTATAAAGGACTACTCTGCACCATGTCCTGGTTTGGAGGATTCCGGGGCTTGGGCCTCCTTTGACCCCAGGGGCCAAAGAGTAGGTGGTGGTACCCTCTTTGCAGGACTTGTTGTTGCAGGGGAGGGGTTTTCTTACCCTCCCCCCCCCCCAGTACCTGTCTGAGTATGATTTGGGGTCGGCTCCTCCTTGGGTTCGGTTCCAGGTTCCCTTGGGTTCCTTGGCTCCTTTCCGGAGGTTTTCTGCCTCTCGTATCTCACCAAGAGATACGCAGGAGGTTCGGGAGGCGCTTGCTGCTTACCTCCTGCGAGACCCGGATTCTGCCTCCGTGATGGATCCGTCCTCGTTTGAGTTTGGTTTTTCTTCCCCGTATTGGGTGCATTTGGAGGCTGCGGAGTCTTCCAGACTAGCAGACTGCCAGAATGTTCCTTCCCTTTTGGCGTCCTTGGTTGCTGAAGATTTGAGCTCCGGTGGGTCATTTGGCTTCGGTTTTGCGGTTCTTTTCCCTTTTCGAGTTGTCTTTGGCCTGGCTTGAGGAGGATGTGGAGGCGTTGAGGGCCAGGCTTTTGTCTGATGCGCTGACATCGACAGCTTTGGTGTCGGCCGTACCGTTGAAGCTCTTTATGCCGATTCTCAAAGATGCAGTGTCTCTGTTCTTTGCTTCTCCCCTTGCGTGCCATCAGGCTGTGCTCTCTCTCTCTCTCTTTGGAATCCACTTGGGCCCCTGGCTCTTAGGTTTTCTTCACCGTTTTGTCTGTTGCTATTTGCGGGGACTGCAGTCATGCAGTTTCTGCAAGCAGCTTAGTCTAGTTGTAGTCCTATGTCGGACTTGCTGGTTCTCCAGGGTGACTGTTCTCGGCCTTCTCTGAAAGGTCATGCCAGGGCTCAGGGTTCCTCTGGTCAGGGTGGGCCATTGGTGCCAGTTTCTGAGTCGATGTTGCCTTCAGAGTCAGCGTCATCTGGTCGGCGCGGTGATCTCTCTGTTCGTTGGTCAGCTTCTTGTAATGAGCATCGTTTTTTTTCGCGGTTCACCCCATTGACGAAGTCACTTTTTACATAAGTAACGAACAGCTACTTATCATGACAAGTAACAGGGGGGGGGGGGGAAGGCTCGTACTGTTTGCTCACGCTTGGTCCCACAATTAGTGGCCGTTTCAGGTCATATCCACCAGTCTGTGGTGGCATTGGGCAGCTCCTCCTTCGGGGGGTTTGGGACAGGCCTCCTCTCCTGCGCTTTGTCAGGTCAGGTCATCTTGGAGTGGGTTTGCTTGGGCGTAGTTGAAACGTCCTCGTTCCTCAGGTGGGTTTCCCACCTGTTACAAAACGGGACTGCACGGACCTGCAGTTCATTCTGGACTTGTTCCGTCTGATCCCCTGGGTCTATTACTTCTCTTTTCAGATGACTACTCTGTCCCAGGTTCGTTTTCTTTTGGAGCTTGGCGCTTTGTGACCAGTGCTCACCAGGCCAGCCAGGGGTGGTGGGGCCTGTCCTTCCGTCCACAGCACGGTGCGGGAGTTTGTGACCGTGTGGATGTCACTTCGGAGAGTTCAGGTGGTTGCTTGAGGTTCAACGATCCGGCTCCATTTCGACTGCTCCCCGGTGGTTCATTGCCTGAACCGGGGGGGGGGGGGGTTTCGATGCTGTCCTTGGCTCTTTAGGGGCTGGTTGCTTCGGGTGACTCGTCTGCTGAGTTCTCGGGGTTTGGCTCTCCTGGCCGTTCATATTTGGGGGGTGGGGGGGTGGGGTTATCCAACGTCCTGGCTGACAGCCTGTCTCAGTTCATTACCTTGTCCATGGGATGGATGGTCGATGCAAGATAACAGACTCGTTACGTTGGCTCTGCCAGACGTACGGGCTCCTGGAGGTGGACTAATTCGCAGTGGCGTGGTCGAGGCGTCTCTCAAATTATGTGGCGCCCTACCCCCAACTGTGAGGCCGTCGGGGTAGATGCCTTCAAGCAGGACTGGTCGAGGTGGGGTTAACTGTACCTCTTTCCCTCGGTTCTGCTGTTGCTTTATATCCTGGCTCGCTTGGAGATTTACCAGGAAAGAGTAGTCCTGTTGGCCCCTTGGTGGCCGCCCCAGCCTTGGATTCAGGCGCTGCTTGCTCGGTGCCCAAACCCAGGGGTCTTCCCGCAGCTCTGCCTCTTTCAGCAGATCGGGCCAGTCCATCATGTAGCTGGTTCGATCTTCTCCTCAAGTCTGCGTGTCTGGTCTTTGTGGTGCGGGTCTATCACCCTCGTCACAAATTGTATGTGAGCAGGTGGCTTCGTTGATGGTGTCCCACCTGCGTGCTTCGTCTCGGCAGCAATGTGAAGTTTTCTGGCAGTCCGTTCATTATTTCTTGTCCCTCCGTAGGTTTTCTTCGGTTTCAGATCAGGTTGTCTTGTCCTTCCTTTTTTGGTTGGTTCAGGTCCATCATCTTATGCCAAATACTGCCACCTCATATCGTGCGGCACTGGCGGAGCCGCTTCAGCTTGTGTTCGGGGTGGATGTTACTTCTGCTCCGTTCCACAAGCTGTCTTGTGTGTTGTTTCACCTCCGGCCTGCTCATGCACTGCCTAAGCCATCCTGGTCATTGGACTGGGTGCTCTCTCTTCTCCTCGGTTTGTGGTGGTCGCTATAGTTCAAGATTGTTTTTCGGATGCTCTTTTTTCCTGTTGGCATTGACTTCTGGGGGTCAAGTTGGGGAGCTTCATGCTCTCCTCTGGCGCAGAGATTTCTGCTCTTTTGGTCATGGTGGTAGGTTTGTTCGTTTGCAGCCATCTCCTCCTTTTCTGGTGAAGAATGAGACTGCTGCTTTCCAGAGGGGTCCTTGTGTTGTTGATGCTTGGTTGGTTTGGTCGGGATGCATCATGTGTTGTAACAGGCACAGGGTTTTTGGAGGTCGAACAGGATCCTGGCCGCTCGCTACCTATTTAGTGTTCCTGAATCTAGTCAAGCATGTGTCGTATTAGGTTAGAGGTTGTAGCCAGTTGTCTCGACTTCGAGTTGAGAAGCGAGTGGCGACCTCCTCCCGGGTGAGTCCTCCTTGTTTTTATCTTTGGTTAAGTAGCTCCAAGGAGCCAAAGGGGCTTCCCCCAGAAAACTGCCGTTGAATGTAATGAAATGCCATTTTCTGGGTGAGATCCGGAGGCTTCCTGGCAACCCTCCCTCCCTCGGGTCGGCGGTTTTCATGGTTTTGACATCCAGCCTCAGATCTGGGGGTGGATAACCAATGCAGGGGGGGGGGTCTGGAGCTTCCCCTTCTCCCTCCCGGGAGGTGGGAGCTGCGTAGAGACAGCAGTGCAGTGATAGTTATGACGTCATGCTCGTTTGCTCACTTTTAGTTTGGGGAGGTCTGTCCAACAGTTCGGCTTTCAGTAGTAATTTTTAACCAGATTGGGTTTGTTTTGGAGCTCCTACCTTTCTGGGTGCCTGACCCGGTCGATGGCAGACATAGAATGCTTCCAACCACACGGGGGGGTTTATAGGTCATTGCTCCTCATGCCTCTCTGAGGGGGGCCAGGTTCTGGCTCGTGGTCCCCGATCGGCCTAAGAACTCCATTTGCTTTGACTGATGCCATGGTCTAATACATTCACTTCAGCCCGGATAGCTCCAGGGAGCCTCCAGGTCTTGCCCAGAAAATGGTGTTTAATTACATTCAACGCTGGTTTTTTGTAGTAACTTTATTGTTAAGAATTATGTGAAGACCAAAGATGCAAGATTGTAAAGCATTACATAAGTTTATATTAAGGAATCTGTTATAATAATAGTGAAAATTGCTGCTTTCCTGGCATGGCGTATGTTATACAGTTGTTATACCAAGAGACTGTAGCCTTTATTTGGCAAGCGTTCCTACCAGCTCATTCAGGTGTCTTCATGTATAAAGGATGAATTCTATATAATGGTGTTAAGGCTTGTATATAGCTCTTTTAAGTTCAGTGCATGCAGCGAGTGATTTGCATATGTGGTTTCTTCTGGTGAATTTTGACGTCCAACCATTTGGGCTAGACGATAGGGCGATGGTCTCACTTCATGCAGGTCGGCGTTCAGTCCCTGATCGTCCAAGTGGTTGGAGCACCATTCCTTTCCCCTCCATGCCAAATCCTTATCCTGACCCTTTCCAAGTGCTATATAGTCGTAATGACTTGACACTTTCCCCTGATAATTCCCTCCCTTTCCCTCATTGACCCCTCTAGTGAATTTTGAATGGTAAACAGATACATTCCTCGTTGAAAAAGTGAATATGTCTAAGAATAGTTTTTGTGATAAAATCCTGGTGTATAATTTATTCTTTCAGAGTACGTAAGACTTTGTTAGGAAATGGTATATCTTACACTGGGATTTTGTTTGCTAGAGTATGCATGATGTGGCTGTAGTTGCTGTTAAATAATGAATGATTGGTTAGTTTTTTCCCAATGTACTTTACAGTGTAAATACTGATTTTATTTGTATTTTTTGCTGACTGGTGCTATCTTGCTCTTAACAGTCTCATCTTGGCAGATATGAACTTAAAAACTTAAATTGCTAAGTTGTCTTTTATTACCCTATTTTGAGCTCTCTCTAAATACAGTACAGTGAGACATGGCTTGAGTTACAGGCAACATCTTGTGTAATACTGTACAATAGTTATGTTCCTGGGAATTGGCATGTTATTTAACAATAGGCTACACTATACAAATTGAATGACATGTCAAAATAGGGTTTTATTTCCAGATATGACAAGGTTTTGTATTACAGGAATACTGTCATTTAAAAGTTTGCACGTGTGTGTACTCGCCTAATTGTGCCTGTGGGGGTTGAGCTTTAGCTTTGGTCCCGCCTCTCAACTGTCAATCAACTGGTGTACATGTTCTTGAGTCTACTGGGCTTTATCAAATCTACATTTGAAACTGTGTATGGAGTCTGCCTCCACCACATCACTACTTAATGCATTCCATTTGTTAACTACCAGTACTCTGACACTGAAAAAATTCTTGATGATGTGTCTGTGGGTCATTTGGGCACTAAGTTTCCACCTGTCTCTCCTTGTTCATGTTCCACCCATGCTAAAGAGTTAGTCATTGTCCACCCTGTCAATTCCCCTGAGAATTTTGTAGGTGGATATCATGGTGGATATCCTTACTCTTCTGTTTTCCAGGGACATTAGGTTTAGTTTCCTTAGCCTTTCCTCGTAACTCATTCCTCTCGGTTCTGGGACTAGTTTAGTGGCATGCCTCTGAATCTTCTCTAACTTTGTCTTGTGTTTAACTAGGTACAGACTTGAGGCTGGAACTGCATTTTCCAGGATTGGTCTGACATAAGTGGTATACAGAGTCCTGAATGATTCCTTTCACAAGTATTTAAAGGCAGTTACAATGTTAGCCAGTCTAGCATATGCCGCTGATAATATCCTTTTGATGTGGGCCTCTGGGGACAGGTTTGGTGTGGTATCAACCCCCAGGTCTTTCTCTCTATTTGACTCTTGCAGGATTTCACCTCCCAGATGGTACCTTGTGTTCAGCAGCTTGCTCCCTTCACCTAATTTCATTACTTACACTTTCCTGAGCTGAACTTTAGTAGCCATTTTCTAGACCATTCCTCCAATTTGTCCAGGTCATCCTGTAGTCTCTGTCTATCTTTATCTGTCTTGACCCTTTTCATAACTTTTGCATCATCAGCAAACATTGAGAGGAATGAGTCTATACCCTGTGGAAGATCATTACACACAGAAATCACAATAGCATGATACATCAAATGAACAAATCCACAAGGGCTGTGACGAGGGTTCGAACCTATGTCCAAGAGGATCCCAGACGCTGCCTTAATCGACTGAGCTACCATGTCGTAGCTCAGTCGATTAAGGCAGCGTCTGGGATCCTCTCAGACGTAGGTTCGAATCCTTGTCACGGCCCTTGTGGATTTGTTCCTCTGGAAGATTGTTTACATATATTTGAAACAAGATGGGTCCAAATACAGAGCCCTGTGGGACTCCACTGGTGACATCTCGCCACTCTGATGTCTTGCTCCCTCACAGTTACTCGCCATTTCCTGTTGCTTAGATACTCCCTTATCCACTGTAGCACCTTACCTTTTATTCTTGCCTGTTGCTCCAACTTTTGTAACAGCCTTTTATGGGGTATTGCGTCAAAGGCTTTCTGACAATCCAAGAAAATGCACTCTGCCCACCCTTCTCTTTCTTGCTTAATTTTTGTTGCTTGGTCATAAAATTTTATATACCTGTGAGGCATGATTTACCATCTCTGTACTCATGCTGGTGGTGTGTTACAAAGCTATTTTCCTCCAGATGATCTATGAGCTTTTAACCTCACGATCTTTTCCATCACTTTGCATGGTATACAAGTTAGGGAAACTGGCCTGTAGTTCAGTGCCACTTGCCTGTCACCCTTTGTATATATTGGGACTACATTAGCTGTCTTCCAGCTTTCCAGTTGGTCTCCTATTTCCAGTAAACTGTTATACACCATAGTGAGTGGCACAGTGCTTAGTCGCTTTGTGAGAGGCTTAGTGCTGCTGCATTTTCTTTTAGTATCCACAATGAGACGAGGCCCAACAGCAGTGCTGCTGCATTTTCTTTTAGTATCCACAATGAGACGAGGCCCAACAGCCTTTGTCACATTCAGCTCCAATGGATTTCTTTTGACCTCATCACTGGTGAGGTCCATTTCTTCCAAGGTTGCTTGGTTTGGCACCTCCTCATTTAGTACAGAGGCCTCTCCTTGTTCTACTGTGAAGAACTGGAAACTCTTGTTGAGTTCTTTACAGACCATCTTGTCATTCTCTGTGTATCTGTTCTCCCCTTTTCTCAGTTTCATTATTTGTTCCTTCATTGCTGTTTTCCTCCTGATGTGGTTGTGGAGCAGTTTTGGTTGAGTCTTAACTTTACTTGCAATGTCATTTTCATACTGTCTGCTTCTCTGCTCACTCTGAGGTACTCATTTCTGGCCCTCTTGTATCTCTCCCTGCTATCTGGTGTTCTGTTATTCCTGTAGTTTCTCCACGTTCTTGTACTCAATTGCTTCGCTACCTTACATTCCTGATTGAACCATGGATTCTTCTGTTGCTTTTAATTTTTCTCCTTTTGGGCCGGGATAAACCTGTCTGGAACTTACTGGCACTTCTGGGTGACATAGTCCATCATATCCTGTACAGTCTTCTCTCTGTCCTGTTTCCCATGGTATTCCCATTAGGAAGTTCCTCAACTCGTCATATTTTCCTCTTCGTTAATTTAGTCTTTTCCCTTCCAATCCCTTCCTTGGATAGGTTATCCCTACCTCTACCAGATACTCAAATGTTAATACACTGTGGTCACTCATTCTCATGAAGGCTTCAAATTTGACTTCCCTTATTTTTTACGCATTCAAGGTGAATATCATATCGAGTCTAGCTGGTTCGTCATTGCCTCTCATTCTTGTGGGTTCCTTGACATGTTGGTTAAATCAACGTGTGTGTGAGAGTGAGGGGGGAGGGGATGTTTGTGTAATTACTTAAGTGTAGTTACAGGATGAGAGCTACACTCATGATGTCCCATCTTCCCAGTACTCTTTATCATCCGACTTTGAAAATACTGACAGTTTCGGTTTCCACCACCACCTCACTTAACGTCTTAACTTCTGTCCATGGATGAAAAGAAAATGTGTATATGCTGGTTAGCATTGTAAATGTGTGGTCTTCGCTCTTCACGTCTGGTCTTTTAACATGAGTTTATCACCATCTGTATAGTGATTAGGTGGCTTCGTTGATGTGCCCCACCTGAGAGCTTCGTCTCGGCGACAGCATAAAGTTTCCTGGCATTCTGTCCGCCATTTTCACTCTTCGTAGGTTGTCTTCTATTTCCGATCAGGTTGTCTTGACTTTTTTAGGATCGTCATTTTAGGATGCCTAGTACTGTCGCCTCGTGTTGTGCGGCGCTGGCGAAGCTGTTCCAGCTTGCATTTGTGGTGGATGTCACTTGTGCCCTGTTCCGTAAGTTTTCTCATGCTTTGTTTCTCCTCTGGCCACCTGAGCTGTCCTGGTCTTTGGACAGGGTGCTCTCCTATCTTTCCTCTCCTCGGTTTGTGGTGGCCTCTTTGGTTCAAGATTGCTTTTTCAAGGCTCAGTTTCTATTGGTATTGGTCTCTAGGGGTCAGGTCAGTGAGCTGCATGCTCTCCTCAGGCGCAGGGGTTTCTGCTCTTTTGGTCCTGGTGGTCGGTTTGTTCGGTTGCAGCCTTCTTCTTTTCTGGCGAAGAACGAGACAGCTGCTTTCCGGAGGGGTCCTTGGGTCATTGATGCTTGGTTGGTCAGGCTGGGGGGTGCATCATATGTTGTGTCTGGCTGCAGTGCTTCGCAGTTATCTGCGCACTTCGGCTTCGGTGGCTGGAGATGTGCTTTAGGTTGATCTGGTTTCCCTCATTCCCTGTTCCAGGGTTCGGGTCTCCCAGGTCATCCACAGGGTTATTAAGTCTAGCCAGCTTGCAGTCTATCCTCGTGCCCATGATGTTAGGAAATTTGCTGTATAGGCTATCGTGTTTGGCAACATGTCTTGGGCTGATATTCCGGCGCAGGGATTTTGGAGGACGAACAGCATCCTGGCCGCTTGTTATTTGATTGACGTTCCTGCTCCTGGGTGTTCCTGTGTTGCTTTGGGTTGCAGGTTGCAGCCAGTTGTTACGACTTCAAATTGAGGAATTTGTGGCAGGCGCCTCCCGGGTAAGTCCCTCTTTTCCTTATCTTTGGGTATGTACCTCCAGGGAGTCATAGGGACTCCCCACAGAAAACCAACATTGAATATAATGAAACAACATTTTCTGGGTGAGCCCCGGAGGCTCCCTGACAACCCTCTCTCCCTCTGGTCGGTGGTTTTTCGTGTTGTTTGATGCTTAGCTTCTGAACTGGAGTGCTAGATAGCCAGCATGAGGAGGGGAGGGCTGCACGGACGAGCAGCAGTGGAGTGTGACGTTTGCTTATTTGACTGGAGGGATTGGAGGGAATTCTGCCTCTTTTTTTTCAGTTTTTTGTTGTACTTTTCTTACCATGTGGGGTTGTTATGCCTACCTTTCTGGGTGCCTAACCCCGGTCGATGACAGAAAAGGAAAAACCCCAACCCCAGGAGGGTTTTCCAGGGTCACTGCTCCCTGAAACCTCTCTGACGGGGCCAGGTTCTGGCTCGTGGTCCCTGGTAGGCTGAACTCCATAGACTAATGCCCCAGTCTAATATATCACACATTAGCCCGATAGCTCCAGGGACTCTCTGGGGTTCGCCCAGAAAATGGCGTTTCATTACATTCAACGCTTTTTTTTATTTATTTATTTTTACAGTAAACTATACTGCAAATGATGAGTCACAATAACGTGGCTGAAAAATGTTGGCCAAACCACACACTAGAAGAGACGACGTATTGGTCCATCCTGGACCATTATCAAGTTATTGTTAAGAGACAAGAAAGGCATGGACATAAGTAAGGCAAGAAAAAGGCGAGGAGGAGGAAATCTTGGAGGAAGGTAAAAGCAAAGTGAAAGATAGGGGTAATGGGTATGAAGGAAGTATTAAAAGGAGTAAATGGGAACAAAAGAAAGAGAAAATGGATGGGTAGGCTCATGATAGGTCACGTTTGTTAGAAAGTTTAGAACATTTGAGTATGTATTGTGAAAGGGAAAAGTCACTGCAGGCAGCTCTCAGGCAGCTCTTGGGATCGGTTAACCCCAGCCTCACCCACCTCGTACACACATTCCTGGACAAAGATGACGAGGAGCAACAAGAAAAAATAGGAAACCCGCACGACCAGGCTGACCTCATGGGCGCAGTATGGAAAAACACTCACGGCTTCAAACAGCAGAGCCTTCAACAACGCTCACTTTGAACGTGTCAACCAATGGATAACTGAAAACGACGCCTCCCTTCACAGCACCCCTCTGATTGACCTGACAGCCCTAGAAGACGACCACCCTCTAACAAGACCCATAACTATGTTAGAGATGAGAGGAGTCATCAAAAGCATCAGAGATAAGGCCCCAGGACCATCAGGGATCAAAGCGCTGCAGATCAAACTTCTACCAGGCAATCTTTTGCAATCCATACTCAACCTATTCAACGCTATGCTGGCATCGGGTCACATTCCTGTAGCATTCAAGTCAGCCAAGATGATATTCATTCCCAAACCCAAGAAAGACCCCCACCAACCTGGCAACTACCGTCCAATCTCCCTCTTAGACACAATAGGCAAGTGCTTTGAAAAAATCATGTCAAACCGTCTCAACTACTACATGGAGTACAACAATCTCTTCACAGAAAAGCAGTTTGGCTTTCGAGCACATAGATCAACCCAGCACGCAATAAACATCATCTACGACGCCGTAAGCTCAATTCACAAGCAAAAACAGGTATCTTTGATTGCGACGAGGGACGTACACAAGGCCTTCGACAGCCTGTGGCACGATGGTCTAGTGTACAAATTAGCAGACTTACCAGCGCAAAACTGGACCCTCCTCAGGCTGATCAGAAATTTCCTTAAGAATAGGCAAGTTACCCCCAGCTTCAAGCCAAAAGAGGCCGCAGCCTTCACCCCAACAGCTGGAGTCCCCCAAGGATCATACTTGAGCCCGGTTCTCTTCAATATCTTTGTAAACGACCTGCCCCAACCAGAGTATAGGGACACCATTATCGTGCAATTTGCGGACGACGTAACACACGTAATAACATCTAACCCTAGCAGCCAAGCATGCAACTGTAACCCGTAAGGCAAACACAGAACTAGCCAGGACAGCTAACTGGGAAAGGAAATGGAGGATCACCACTAACCCAGAAAAGATCCAATTAAGCACTGTCGGCTGTATGGCCTTCTCAATCGAAAATGAGGGGGGAATAAGAATCAGGGGTGAACCCATAGCCATCTCAAACTCCAACACAGCATGGTTTTTGGCCGCTAGCGGCGAAAATCGCGCGGTTTTTGGCCGGTAGCGGCGAAAATCGCGCTATTTTTGCCCGCCAGCTGCAAAAATCGCATAGTTTCTGGCCGCTAGCGGCGAAAATCGCGCGATTTTTGGCAACTAGCGGCGAAATTTGCACGATTTTTGGATGCTAGCGGCGAAATTTGCACGATTTTTGGCCGCTAGCAACGAAAATTGCCCCATTTTTAGCCGCTAGCGGCGAAAATAGCCCTTTTTTTGGCCGCTAGCAGCGAAAATCGGTCGATTTTTGGCAGGTAGCGGCGAAATTCGCGCGGTTTTTATCGCCAGCTGCAAAAATCGCATGGTTTCTGGCCGCTAGCGTCGAAAATAGCACGGTTTTCGGCCGTTAGCGGCAAAAATCGCCCGATTTTTGGCCGCTAGCGGCGAAAATCGCACGGTTTTAGGCCGCTAGCGGCGAAAATTGCGCTATTTTTGGCCGGTAGCGGCGAAAATGGCGATTTTTGCCCGCCAGCTGCGAAAAGCGCATGGTTTTTGGCCGGTAGCGGCGAAAATCGCGCTATTTTTGCCCGCCAGGTGCAAAAATCGCATAGTCTCTGGCCGCTAGCGGCTAAAATCGCACGATTTTTGGCCGCTAGTGGCGAAATTCACACGATTTTTGGCCACTAGCGGCGAAATTCGCACGATTTTTGGCCGCTAGCGGCGAAAATCTCACGGTTTTTGGCCGCTAGCGCCGAAAATCGCGCTATTTTTGGCCGGTAGCGGCGAAAATCGCGATTTTTACCCGCCAGCTGCGAAAACTGCATGGTTTTTGGCCGCTAGCGGCGAAAATCGCGCGGTTTTTGGCAGCTAGCAGCGAAATTCGCACGATTTTTGGATGCTAGCGGCGAAATTTGCACGATTTTTGGCCACTAGCGGCGAAAATCGCCCCATTTTTAGCCGCTAGCAGCGAAAATAGCCCCTTTTTTGGCCGATAGCGGCGAAAATCGGTCGATTTTTGGCAGGTAGCGGCGAAATTCGCGCGGTTTTTATCGCCAGATGCAAAAATCGCATGGTTTCTGGTCGCTAGCGTAAAAAATAGCGCGATTTTTGGCCGTTAGCGGCAAAAATCGCCCGATTTTTGGCCGCTAGCGGCGAAAATCGCGCTATTTTTGGCCGGTAGTGGCGAAAATCGCGATTTTTGCCCGCCAGCTGCGAAAATCGCAAGGTTTTTGGCCGCTAACGGCGAAAATCGCGCGGTTTTTGGCCGGTAGCGGCGAAAATCGCGCTATTTTTGCCCGCCAGCTGCAAAAATCGCGTAGTTTCTGGCCGCTAGCGGCGAAAATCGCACGATTTTTGGCCGCTAGCGGCGAAATTTGCACGATTTTTGGATGCTAGCGGCGAAATTTGCACGATTTTTGGCCGCTAGCAACGAAAATTGCCCCATTTTTAGCCGCTAGCGGCGAAAATAGCCCTATTTTTGGCCGCTAGCGGCGAAAATCGGTCGATTTTTGGCAGGTAGCGGCGAAATTCGCGCGGTTTTTATCGCCAGCTGCAAAAATCGCATGGTTTCTGGCCGCTAGCGTCGAAAATAGCACGGTTTTCGGCCGTTAGCGGCAAAAATCGCCCGATTTTTGGCCGCTAGCGGCGAAAATCGCACGGTTCTAGGCCGCTAGCGGCAAAAATCGCGCTATTTTTGGCCGGTAGCGGCGAAAATGGCGATTTTTGCCCGCCAGCTGCGAAAAGCGCATGGTTTTTGGCCGGTAGCGGCGAAAATCGCGCTATTTTTGCCCGCCAGCTGCAAAAATCGCATAGTCTCTGGCCGCTAGCGGCGAAAATCGCACGATTTTTGGCCGCTAGCGGCGAAATTCACACGATTTTTGGCTGCTAGCGGCGAAATTCGCACGATTTTTGGCCGCTAGCGGCGAAAATCGCACGGTTTTTGGCCGCTAGCGGCGAAAATCGCGCTATTTTTGGCCGGTAGCGGCGAAAATCGCGATTTTTACCCGCCAGCTGCGAAAACTGCATGGTTTTTGGCCGCTAGCGGCGAAAATCGCGCGGTTTTTGGCAGCTAGCAGCGAAATTCGCACGATTTTTGGATGCTAGCGGCGAAATTTGCACGATTTTTGGCCACTAGCGGCGAAAATCGCCCCATTTTTAGCCGCTAGCGGCGAAAATAGCCCCTTTTTTGGCCGATAGCGGCGAAAATCGGTCGATTTTTGGCAGGTAGCGGCGAAATTCGCGCGGTTTTTATCGCCAGATGCAAAAATCGCATGGTTTCTGGTCGCTAGCGTCAAAAATAGCGCGATTTTTGGCCGTTAGCGGCAAAAATCACCCGATTTTTGGCCGCTAGCGGCGAAAATCGCACGGTTTTTGGCCGCTAGCGGCGAAAATCGCGATTTCTGCTCGCCAGCTGCGAAAATCGCATGGTGTTTGGCCGCTAGCGGCGAAAATCGCGCGGTTTTTGGCCGGTAGCGGCTTAAATCGCGTTATTTTTGCCTACCAGCTGCAAAAATCGCATAGTTTCTGGGCGCTAGCGGCGAAAATCGCACGATTTTTGGCCGCTTGCGGCGAAATTCGCACGATTTTTGGCCGCTAGCGGCAAAAATCGCGTTTTTTGCCCGCCAGCTGCGAAAATCGCATGGTTTTTGGCCGCTAGCGGCAAAAATCGCCCGATTTTTGGCCGCTAGCGGCGAAAATCGAACGGTTTTTGGCCGCTAGCGGCGAAAATCGCGCTATTTTTGGCCGGTAGCGGCGAAAATCGCGATTTTTGCCCGCCAGCTGCGAAAATCGCATGGTTTTTGGCCGCTAGCGGCGAAAATCGCGCGATTTTTGGCCGGTATCGGCGAAAATCGCGCTATTTTTGCCCGCCAGCTGCAAAAATCGCATAGTTTCTGGCCGCTAGCGGCGAAAATCGCGCAATTTTTGGCAGCTAGCGGCGAAATTCGCACGAAATTTGGCCGCTAGCAGCGAAATTTGTACGATTTTTGGCCGCTAGCGGCGAAAATCGCCTCATTTTTAGCCGCTAGCGGCGAAAAAAAGCCCCTTTTTTGGCCGCTAGCGGCCAAAAATCGTGCGAATTTCGCCGCTAGCGGTAAAAAATCGTGCGATTTTCGCCGCTAGCGGCCAGAAACTATGCGATTTTTGCAGCTGGCGGACAAAAATAGCGCGATTTTCGCCGCTACCGGCCAAAAACCGCGCGATTTTCGCCGCTAGCGGCCAAAAACCATGTGATTTTCGCAGCTGGCGGGCAAAAATCGCGATTTTCGCTGCTACCGGCCAAAAATTGCGCGATTTTCGCCGCTAGCGGCCAAAAACCGTGCGATTTTCGCCGCTAGCGGCAAAAAATCGGGCGATTTTTGCCGCTAACGGCCGAAAACCGCGCTATTTTCGACGCTAGCGGCCAAAAACCATGCGATTTTTGCAGCTGGGGGGCAAAAATCGCGATTTTCGCCGCTAGCGGCCAAAAAAGGGGCTATTTTCGCCGCTAGCGGCTAAAAATGGGGCGATTTTCGCCGCTAGCGGCCAAAAATCGTGCAAATTTCGCCGCTAGCGGCCAAATTTCGTGCGAATTTCGCCGCTAGGTGACAAAAATTGCGCGATTTTCGCCCCTAGCGGCCAGAAACTATGCGATTTTTGCAGCTGGCGGGCAAAAATAGCGAGATTTTCGCCCGCCAGCTGCAAAAATCGCATAGTTTCGGCCTCTAGCGGCGAAATTCGCCCGATTTTTGGCCGCTAGCGGCGAAAATCGCGCTATTTTTGGCCGGTAGTGGCGAAAATCGCGATTTTTACCCGCCAGCTGCGAAAATCGCATGGTTTTTTGGCCGGTAGCGGCGAAAATCGCGCTATTTTTGCCCGCCAGCTGCAAAAATCGCATAGTTTCTGGCCGCTAGCGGCGAAAATCGCACGATTTTTGGCCGCTAGCGGCGAAATTTGCACGATTTTTGGCCGCTAGCGGCGAAAATCGCACGGTTTTTGGCCGCTAGCGGCGAAAATCGCACTATTTTTGGCCGGTAGCGGCGAAAATCGCGATTTTTGCCCGCCAGCTGCGAAAATCGCATGTTTTTGGCCGCTAGCGGCGAAAATCGCGCTATTTTTGGCTGGTAGCGGCGAAAATCACGATTTTTGCCAGCCAGCTGCGAAAATCGTATAGTTTTTGGCTGCTAACGGCGAAAATCGCGCGGTTTTTAGCCGGTAGCGGCGAAAATCGCGCTATTTTTTGCCCACCAGCTGCAAAAATCGCATAGTTTCTGGCCGCTAGCGGCGAAAATCGCACGGTTTTTGGCCGCTAGCGGCGAAAATCGCGGTATTTTTGGCCGGTAGCGGCGAAAATCGCGCTATTTTTGGCCGGTAGCGGCGAAAATCACTTTTTTTGCCCGCCAGCTGCGAAAATCGCATAGTTTTTGGCCGCTAGCGGCGAAAATCGCGCGGTTTTTGGCCGGTAGCGGCTAAAATCGCGCTCTTTTTGCCCGCCAGCTGCAAAAATCGCATAGTTTCTGGCCGCTAGCGGCGAAAATCGCACGATTTTTGGCCGCTAGCGGCGAAAATCGCACGGTTTTTGGCCGCAAGCAGCGAAAATCGCGCAATTTTTGGCCCGTAGTGGCGAAAATCGCGATTTTTGCTCGCCAGCTGCGAAAATCGCATGGTTTTTGGCCGCTAGCGGCGAAAATCGCGCGGTTTTTGGCCGGTAGCGGCGAAAATCGCGCTATTTTCGCCCGCCAGCTGCAAAAATCGCATAGTTTCTGGCCGCTAGCGGCGAAATTCACACGATTTTTGGCCGCTAGCGGCGAAATTCGCACGATTTTTGGCCGCTAGCGGCGAAATTTGCACGATTTTTGGCCGCTAGCGGTGAAAATCGCGCTATTTTTGGCCGGTAGCGGCGAAAATCGCGATTTTTTGCCCGCCAGCTGCGAAAATCTCATGGTTTTTGGCCGCTAGCGGCGAAAATCGCGTGGTTTTTTGGCCGGTAGCGGCGAAAATCGGCTATTTTTGCCCGCCAGCTGCAAAAATCGCATAGTTTCTGGCCGCTAGCGGCGAAATTCCCGACGTTTTGGCCGCTAGCGGCGAAATTTGCACGATTTTTGGCCGCTAGCGGCGAAAATCGCGCTATTTTTGGCCGGTAGTGGCGAAAAATCGCGATTTTTACCCGCCAGCTGCGAAAATCGCATGGTTTTTGGCCGGTAGCGGCGAAAATTGCGCTATTTTTGCCCGCCAGCTGCAAAAATCGCATAGTTTCTGGCCGCTAGCGGCGAAAATCGCACGATTTTTTGGCCGCTAGCGGCGAAATTCGCACGATTTTTGGCCGCTAGAGGCGAAATTTGCACGATTTTTGGCCGCTAGCGGCGAAAATCGCACGGTTTTTGGCCGCTAGCGGCGAAAATCGCACGGTTTTTTGGCCGCTAGCGGCGAAAAATCGCACTATTTTTGGCCGGTAGCGGCGAAAATCGCGATTTTTGCCCGCCAGCTGCGAAAATCGCATGTTTTTGGCCGCTAGCGGCGAAAATCGCGCTATTTTTGGCTGGTACCGGCGAAAATCACGATCTTTTTGCCAGCCAGCTGCAAAAATCGCATAGTTTCTGGCCGCTAGCGGCGAAAATCGCACGATTTTTGGCCGCTAGCGGCGAAAATCGCACGGTTTTTGGCCGCAAGCAGCGAAAATCGCGCAATTTTTGGCCCGTAGTGGCGAAAATCGCGATTTTTGCTCGCCAGCTGCGAAAATCGCGCGGTTTTTGGCCGGTAGCGGCGAAAATCGCGCGGTTTTTGGCCGGTAGCGGCGAAAATCGCGCTATTTTCGCCCGCCAGCTGCAAAAATCGCATAGTTTCTGGCCGCTAGCGGCGAAATTCACACGATTTTTGGCCGCTAGCGGCGAAATTCGCACGATTTTTGGCCGCTAGCGGCGAAATTTGCACGATTTTTGGCCGCTAGCGGCGAAAATCGCGCTATTTTTGGCCGGTAGCGGCGAAAATCACGATTTTTGCCCGCCAGCTGCGAAAATCTCATGGTTTTTGGCCGCTAGCGGCGAAAATCGCGTGGTTTTTGGCCGGTAGCGGCGAAAATCGGCTATTTTTGCCCGCCAGCTGCAAAAATCGCATAGTTTCTGGCCGCTAGCGGCGAAATTCCCACGATTTTTTGGCCGCTAGCGGCGAAATTTGCACGATTTTTGGCCGCTAGCGGCGAAAATCGCGCTATTTTTGGCCGGGTAGTGGCGAAAATCGCGATTTTTTACCCGCCAGCTGCGAAAATCGCATGGTTTTTGGCCGGTAGCGGCGAAAATTGCGCTATTTTTGCCCGCCAGCTGCAAAAATCGCATAGTTTCTGGCCGCTAGCGGCGAAAATCGCCCGAATTTTGGCCGCTAGCGGCGAAATTCGCACGATTTTTGGCTGCTAGCGGCGAAATTTGCACGATTTTTGGCCGCTAGCGGCGAAAATCGCACGGTTTTTGGCCGCTAGCGGCGAAAATCGCACGGTTTTTGGCCGCTAGCGGCGAAAATCGCGCTATTTTTGGCCGGTAGCGGCGAAAATCGCGATTTTTGCCCGCCAGCTGCGAAAATCGGTCGATTTTTGGCAGGTAGCGGCGAAAATAGCGCGGTTTTCGGCCGTTAGCGGCAAAAATCGCCCGATTTTTGGCCGCTAGCGGCGAAAATCGCACGTTTTTTGGCCGCTAGCGGCGAAAATCGCGCTATTTTTGGCCAGTAGCGGCGAAAATCGCGATTTTTGCCCCTCAGCTGCGAAAATCGCATGGTTTTTGGCCGCTAGCGGCGAAAATCGCGCTATTTTTGCCCGCCAGCTGCAAAAATCGCATAGTTTCTGGCCGCTAGCGGCGAAATTCCCCCGATTTTTGGCCGCTAGCGGCGAAATTCGCACGGTTTTTGGCCGGTAGCGGCGAAAATCGCGATTTTTGCCCGCCAGCTGCGAAAATCGCATGTTTTTGGCCGCTAGCGGCGAAAATCGCGCTATTTTTGGCTGGTAGCGGCGAAAATCACGATTTTTGCCAGCCAGCTGCGAAAATCGTATGGTTTTTGGCTGCTAACGGCGAAAATCGCGCGGTTTTTAGCCGGTAGCGGCGAAAATCGCGCTATTTTTGCCCACCAGCTGCAAAAATCGCATAGTTTCTGGCCGCTAGCGGCGAAAATCGCACGGTTTTTGGCCGCTAGCGGCGAAAATCGCGCTATTTTTGGCCGGTAGCGGCGAAAATCGCGCTATTTTTGGCCGGTAGCGGCGAAAATCACTTTTTTTGCCCGCCAGCTGCGAAAATCGCATAGTTTTTTGGCCGCTAGCGGCGAAAATCGCGCGGTTTTTTGGCCGGTAGCGGCTAAAATCGCGCTCTTTTTGCCCGCCAGCTGCAAAAATCGCATAGTTTCTGGCCGCTAGCGGCGAAAATCGCACAATTTTTGGCCGCTAGCGGCGAAAATCGCACGGTTTTTGGCCGCAAGCAGCGAAAACCGCGCAATTTTTGGCCCGTAGTGGCGAAAATCGCGATTTTTGCTCGCCAGCTGCGAAAATCGCATGGTTTTTGGCCGCTAGCGGCGAAAATCGCGCGGTTTTTGGCCGGTAGCGGCGAAAATCGCGCTATTTTCGCCCGCCAGCTGCAAAAATCGCATAGTTTCTGGCCGCTAGCGGCGAAATTCACACGATTTTTGGCCGCTAGCGGCGAAATTCGCACGATTTTTGGCCGCTAGCGGCGAAATTTGCACGATTTTTGGCCGCTAGCGGCGAAAATCGCGCTATTTTTGGCCGGTAGCGGCGAAAATCGCGATTTTTCCCCGCCAGCTGCGAAAATCTCATGGTTTTTGGCCGCTAGCGGCGAAAATCGCGTGGTTTTTGGCCGGTAGCGGCGAAAATCGGCTATTTTTGCCCGCCAGCTGCAAAAATCGCATAGTTTCTGGCCGCTAGCGGCGAAATTCCCACGATTTTTGGCCGCTAGCGGCGAAATTTGCACGATTTTTGGCCGCTAGCGGCGAAAATCGCGCTATTTTTGGCCGGTAGTGGCGAAAATCGCGATTTTTACCCGCCAGCTGCGAAAATCGCATGGTTTTTGGCCGGTAGCGGCGAAAATTCGCGCTATTTTTGCCCGCCAGCTACAAAAATCGCATAGTTTCTGGCCGCTAGCGGCGAAAATCGCACGATTTTTGGCCGCTAGCGGCGAAATTCGCACGATTTTTGGCCGCTAGCGGCGAAATTTGCACGATTTTTGGCCGCTAGCGGCGAAAATCGCACGGTTTTTGGCCGCTAGCGGCGAAAATCGCACGGTTTTTGGCCGCTAGCGGCGAAAATCGCACTATTTTTGGCCGGTAGCGGCGAAAATCGCGATTTTTGCCCGCCAGCTGCGAAAATCGCATGTTTTTGGCCGCTAGCGGCGAAAATCGCGCTATTTTTGGCTGGTAGCGGCGAAAATCACGATTTTTGCCAGCCAGCTGCGAAAATCGTATGGTTTTTGGCTGCTAACGGCGAAAATCGCGCGGTTTTTAGCCGGTAGCGGCGAAAATCGCGCTATTTTTGCCCACCAGCGGCAAAAATCGCATAGTTTCTGGCCGCTAGCGGCGAAAATCGCACGGTTTTTGGCCGCTAGCGGCGAAAATCGCGCTATTTTTGGCCGGTAGCGGCGAAAATCGCGCTATTTTTGGCCGGTAGCGGCGAAAATCACTTTTTTTTGCCCGCCAGCTGCGAAAATCGCATAGTTTTTGGCCGCTAGCGGCGAAAATCGCGCGGTTTTTGGCCGGTAGCGGCTAAAATCGCGCTCTTTTTGCCCGCCAGCTGCAAAAATCGCATAGTTTCTGGCCGCTAGCGGCGAAAATCGCACGATTTTTGGCCGCTAGCGGCGAAAATCGCACGGTTTTTGGCCGCAAGCAGCGAAAATCGCGCAATTTTTGGCCCGTAGTGGCGAAAATCGCGATTTTTGCTCGCCAGCTGCGAAAATCGCATGGTTTTTGGCCGCTAGCGGCGAAAATCGCGCGGTTTTTGGCCGGTAGCGGCGAAAATCGCGCTATTTTCGCCCGCCAGCTGCAAAAATCGCATAGTTTCTGGCCGCTAGCGGCGAAATTCACACGATTTTTGGCCGCTAGCGGCGAAATTCGCACGATTTTTGGCCGCTAGCGGCGAAATTTGCACGATTTTTGGCCGCTAGCGGCGAAAATCGCGCTATTTTTGGCCGGTAGCGGCGAAAATCGCGATTTTTGCCCGCCAGCTGCGAAAATCTCATGGTTTTTGGCCGCTAGCGGCGAAAATCGCGTGGTTTTTGGCCGGTAGCGGCGAAAATCGGCTATTTTTGCCCGCCAGCTGCAAAAATCGCATAGTTTCTGGCCGCTAGCGGCGAAATTCCCACGATTTTTGGCCGCTAGCGGCGAAATTTGCACGATTTTTGGCCGCTAGCGGCGAAAATCGCGCTATTTTTGGCCGGTAGTGGCGAAAATCGCGATTTTTACCCGCCAGCTGCGAAAATCGCATGGTTTTTGGCCGGTAGCGGCGAAAATTGCGCTATTTTTGCCCGCCAGCTGCAAAAATCGCATAGTTTCTGGCCGCTAGCGGCGAAAATCGCACGATTTTTGGCCGCTAGCGGCGAAATTCGCACGATTTTTGGCCGCTAGCGGCGAAATTTGCACGATTTTTGGCCGCTAGCGGCGAAAATCGCACGGTTTTTGGCCGCTAGCGGCGAAAATCGCACGGTTTTTGGCCGCTAGCGGCGAAAATCGCACTATTTTTGGCCGGTAGCGGCGAAAATCGCGATTTTTGCCCGCCAGCTGCGAAAATCGCATGTTTTTGGCCGCTAGCGGCGAAAATCGCGCTATTTTTGGCTGGTAGCGGCGAAAATCACGATTTTTGCCAGCCAGCTGCGAAAATCGTATGGTTTTTGGCTGCTAACGGCGAAAATCGCGCGGTTTTTAGCCGGTAGCGGCGAAAATCGCGCTATTTTTGCCCACCAGCTGCAAAAATCGCATAGTTTCTGGCCGCTAGCGGCGAAAATCGCACGGTTTTTGGCCGCTAGCGGCGAAAATCGCGCTATTTTTGGCCGGTAGCGGCGAAAATCGCGCTATTTTTGGCCGGTAGCGGCGAAAATCACTTTTTTTTGCCCGCCAGCTGCGAAAATCGCATAGTTTTTGGCCGCTAGCGGCGAAAATCGCGCGGTTTTTGGCCGGTAGCGGCTAAAATCGCGCTCTTTTTGCCCGCCAGCTGCAAAAATCGCATAGTTTCTGGCCGCTAGCGGCGAAAATCGCACGATTTTTGGCCGCTAGCGGCGAAAATCGCACGGTTTTTGGCCGCAAGCAGCGAAAATCGCGCAATTTTTGGCCCGTAGTGGCGAAAATCGCGATTTTTGCTCGCCAGCTGCGAAAATCGCATGGTTTTTGGCCGCTAGCGGCGAAAATCGCGCGGTTTTTGGCCGGTAGCGGCGAAAATCGCGCTATTTTCGCCCGCCAGCTGCAAAAATCGCATAGTTTCTGGCCGCTAGCGGCGAAATTCACACGATTTTTGGCCGCTAGCGGCGAAATTCGCACGATTTTTGGCCGCTAGCGGCGAAATTTGCACGATTTTTGGCCGCTAGCGGCGAAAATCGCGCTATTTTTGGCCGGTAGCGGCGAAAATCGCGATTTTTGCCCGCCAGCTGCGAAAATCTCATGGTTTTTGGCCGCTAGCGGCGAAAATCGCGTGGTTTTTGGCCGGTAGCGGCGAAAATCGGCTATTTTTGCCCGCCAGCTGCAAAAATCGCATAGTTTCTGGCCGCTAGCGGCGAAATTCCCACGATTTTTGGCCGCTAGCGGCGAAATTTGCACGATTTTTGGCCGCTAGCGGCGAAAATCGCGCTATTTTTGGCCGGTAGTGGCGAAAATCGCGATTTTTACCCGCCAGCTGCGAAAATCGCATGGTTTTTGGCCGGTAGCGGCGAAAATTGCGCTATTTTTGCCCGCCAGCTGCAAAAATCGCATAGTTTCTGGCCGCTAGCGGCGAAAATCGCACGATTTTTGGCCGCTAGCGGCGAAATTCGCACGATTTTTGGCCGCTAGCGGCGAAATTTGCACGATTTTTGGCCGCTAGCGGCGAAAATCGCACGGTTTTTGGCCGCTAGCGGCGAAAATCGCACGGTTTTTGGCCGCTAGCGGCGAAAATCGCACTATTTTTGGCCGGTAGCGGCGAAAATCGCGATTTTTGCCCGCCAGCTGCGAAAATCGCATGTTTTTGGCCGCTAGCGGCGAAAATCGCGCTATTTTTGGCTGGTAGCGGCGAAAATCACGATTTTTGCCAGCCAGCTGCGAAAATCGTATGGTTTTTGGCTGCTAACGGTGAAAATCGCGCGGTTTTTAGCCGGTAGCGGCGAAAATCGCGCTATTTTTGCCCACCAGCTGCAAAAATCGCATAGTTTCTGGCCGCTAGCGGCGAAAATCGCACGGTTTTTGGCCGCTAGCGGCGAAAATCGCGCTATTTTTGGCCGGTAGCGGCGAAAATCACTTTTTTTGCCCGCCAGCTGCGAAAATCGCATAGTTTTTGGCCGCTAGCGGCGAAAATCGCGCGGTTTTTGGCCGGTAGCGGCTAAAATCGCGCTCTTTTTGCCCGCCAGCTGCAAAAATCGCATAGTTTCTGGCCGCTAGCGGCGAAAATCGCACGATTTTTGGCCGCTAGCGGCGAAAATCGCACGGTTTTTGGCCGCAAGCAGCGAAAATCGCGCAATTTTTGGCCCGTAGTGGCGAAAATTGCGATTTTTGCTCGCCAGCTGCGAAAATCGCATGGTTTTTGGCCGCTAGCGGCGAAAATCGCGCGGTTTTTGGCCGGTAGCGGCGAAAATCGCGCTATTTTCGCCCGCCAGCTGCAAAAATCGCATAGTTTCTGGCCGCTAGCGGCGAAATTCACACGATTTTTGGGCGCTAGCGCCGAAATTCGCACGATTTTTTGCCGCTAGCGGCGAAATTTGCACGATTTTTGGCCGCTAGCGACGAAAATCGCACGGTTTTTGACCGCTAGCGGCGAAAATCGCGCTATTTTTGGCCCGTAGTGGCGAAAATCGCGATTTTTGCCCGCCAGCTGCAAAAATCGCATAGTTTCTGACCGCTAGCAGCGAAATTCCCACGATTTTTGGCCGCTAGCGGCGAAAATCGCGTGGTTTTTGGCCGGTAGCGGCGAAAATCGCGCTATTTTTGAACGCCAGCTGCAAAAATCGCATAGTTTCTGGCCGCTAGCGGCGAAAATCGCACGGTTTTTGGCCGCTAGCAGCGAAAATCGCGATATTTTTTAGCCAGTAGCGGTGAAAATCGCGATTTTTGGCCGGTAGCGGCGAAAATCGCGCTATTTTCGTCCGCCAGCTGCAAAAATCGCATAGTTTCTGGCCGCTAGCGGCGAAAATCGCACGATTTTTGGCCGCTAGCGGCGAAAATCGCACTGTTTTTGGCCGCTAGCGGCGAAAATCGCGCTATTTTTGGCCGGTAGCGCCGAAAATCGCGATTTTTGCCCGCCAGCTGCGAAAATCTCATGGTTTTTGGCCGCTAGCGGCGAAATTTGCACGATTTTTGGCCGCTAGCGGCGAAAATCGCGCTATTTTTGGCCGGTAGCGGCGAAAATCGCGATTTTTGCCCGCCAGCTGCGAAAATCGCGCGGTTTTTGGCCGGTAACGGCGAAAATCGGTCGATTTTTGGCAGGTAGCGGCGAAATTCGCGCGGTTTTTGGCCGCCAGCTGCAAAAATCGCATGGTTTCTGGATGCTAGCGTCGAAAATAGCGCGGTTTTCGGCCGTTAACGGCAAAAATCGCCCAATTTTTGGCCGCTAGCGGCGAAAATCGCACGGTTTTTGGCCGCTAGCGGCGAAAATCGCGCATTTTTGGCCGGTAGCGGCGAAAATCGCGATTTTTGCCTGCCAGCTGCGAAAATCTCATGGTTTTTGGCCGCTAGCGGCGAAAATCGCGCGGTTTTTGGCCGGTAGCGGCGAAAATCGGCTATTTTTGCCCGCCAGCTGCAAAAATAGCATAGTTTCTGGCCGCTAGCGTCGAAAATAGCACGGTTTTGGCTGTTACCGGCAAAAATCGCCCGATTTTTGGCCGCTAGCGGCGAAAATCGCACGGTTTTTGGCCACTAGCGGCGAAAATCGCGCTATTTTTGGCCGGTAGCGGCGAAAATCACGATTTTTGCCCGCCAGCTGCGAAAATCGCATAGTTTTTAGCCGCTACCTGCGAAAATCGCGCGGTTTTTGGCCGCTAGCGGCGAAAATCGCGCTTTTTTTGGCCGGTAGTGCCGAAAATCGCGATTTTTGCCCGCCCGCTGCGAAAATCTCACGGTTTTTGGCCGCTAGCGGCGAAAATCGCGCTATTTTCGCCCACCAGCTGCAAAAATCGCATAGTTTCTGGCCGCTAGCGGGGAAAAACGCACGATTTTTGGCCGCTAGCGGTGAAATTCGCACGCTTTTTGGCCGCTAGCGGGGAAATTTGCACGATTTTTGGCCGCTAGCGGCGAAAATCGCACAGTTTTTGGCCGCTAGCGGCGAAAATCGCGCAATTTTTGGCCGGTAGCGCCGAAAATCGCGATTTTTGCCGACCAGCTGCAAAAATCGCATAGTTTCTGGCCGCTAGCGGGGAGAAACGCACGATTTTTGGCCGCTAGCGGTGAAATTCGCACGATTTTTGGCCGCTAGCGGCGAAATTTGCACGATTTTTGGCCGCTAGCGGCGAAAATCGCACGGTTTTTGGCCGCTAGCGGCGAAAATCGCGCTATTTTTGGCCGGTAGCGCCGAAAATCGCGATTTTTGCCCGCCAGCTGCGAAAATCGCATGGTTTTTGGCCGGTAGCGGCGAAAATCGGTCGATTTTTGGCAGGTAGCGGCGAAAATAGCGCGGTTTTCGGCCGTTAGCGGCAAAAATCGCCCGATTTTTGGCCGCTAGCGGCGAAAATCGCACGTTTTTTGGCCGCTAGCGGCGAAAATCGCGCTATTTTTGGCCAGTAGCGGCGAAAATCGCGATTTTTGCCCCTCAGCTGCGAAAATCGCATGGTTTTTGGCCGCTAGCGGCGAAAATCGCATGGTTTTTGGCCGCTAGCGGCGAAAATCGCGCTATTTTTGCCCGCCAGCTGCAAAAATCGCATAGTTTCTGGCCGCTAGCGGCGAAATTCCCACGATTTTTGGCCGCTAGCGGCGAAATTCGCGTGGTTTTTGGCCGGTAGCGGCGAAAATCGCGCTATTTTTAGCCGGTAGCGGCGAAAATCACGATTTTTGCCAGCCAGCTGCGAAAATCGTATAGTTTTTGGCTGCTAACGGCGAAAATCGCGCGGTTTTTAGCCGGTAGCGGCGAAAATCGCGCTATTTTTGCCCACCAGCTGCAAAAATCGCATAGTTTCTGGCCGCTAGCGGCGAAAATCGCACGGTTTTTGGCCGCTAGCGGCGAAAATCGCGCTATTTTTGGCCGGTAGCGGCGAAAATCGCGCTATTTTTGGCCGGTAGCGGCGAAAATCACTTTTTTTGCCCGCCAGCTGCGAAAATCGCATAGTTTTTGGCCGCTAGCGGAAAAAATCGCGCGGTTTTTGGCCGGTAGCGGCTAAAATCGCGCTCTTTTTGCCCGCCAGCTGCAAAAATCGCATAGTTTCTGGCCGCTAGCGGCGAAAATCGCACAATTTTTGGCCGCTAGCGGCGAAAATCGCACGGTTTTTGGCCGCAAGCAGCGAAAATCGCGCAATTTTTGGCCCGTAGTGGCGAAAATCGCGATTTTTGCTCGCCAGCTGCGAAAATCGCATGGTTTTTGGCCGCTAGCGGCGAAAATCGCGCGGTTTTTGGCCGGTAGCGGCGAAAATCGCGCTATTTTCGCCCGCCAGCTGCAAAAATCGCATAGTTTCTGGCCGCTAGCGGCGAAATTCACACGATTTTTGGCCGCTAGCGGCGAAATTCGCACGATTTTTGGCCGCTAGCGGCGAAATTTGCACGATTTTTGGCCGCTAGCGGCGAAAATCGTGCTATTTTTGGCTGGTAGCGGCGAAAATCGCGATTTTTGCCCGCCAGCTGCGAAAATCTCATGGTTTTTGGCCGCTAGCGGCGAAAATCGCGTGGTTTTTGGCCGGTAGCGGCGAAAATCGGCTATTTTTGCCCGCCAGCTGCAAAAATCGCATAGTTTCTGGCCGCTAGCGGCGAAATTCCCACGATTTTTGGCCGCTAGCGGCGAAATTTGCACGATTTTTGGCCGCTAGTGGCGAAAATCGCGCTATTTTTGGCTGGTAGTGGCGAAAATCGCGATTTTTACCCGCCAGCTGCGAAAATCGCATGGTTTTTGGCCGGTAGCGGCGAAAATTGCGCTATTTTTGCCCGCCAGCTGCAAAAATCGCATAGTTTCTGGCCGCTAGCGGCGAAAATCGCACGATTTTTGGCCGCTAGCGGCGAAATTCGCACGATTTTTGGCCGCTAGCGGCGAAATTTGCACGATTTTTGGCCGCTAGCGGCGAAAATCGCACGGTTTTTGGCCGCTAGCGGCGAAAATCGCACGGTTTTTGGCCGCTAGCGGCGAAAATCGCACTATTTTTGGCCGGTAGCGGCGAAAATCGCGATTTTTGCCCGCCAGCTGCGAAAATCGCATGTTTTTGGCCGCTAGCGGCGAAAATCGCGCTATTTTTGGCTGGTAGCGGCGAAAATCACGATTTTTGCCAGCCAGCTGCGAAAATCGTATGGTTTTTGGCTGCTAACGGCGAAAATCGCGCGGTTTTTAGCCGGTAGCGGCGAAAATCGCGCTATTTTTGCCCACCAGCTGCAAAAATCGCATAGTTTCTGGCCGCTAGCGGCGAAAATCGCACGGTTTTTGGCCGCTAGCGGCGAAAATCGCGCTATTTTTGGCCGGTAGCGGCGAAAATCGCGCTATTTTTGGCCGGTAGCGGCGAAAATCACTTTTTTTGCCCGCCAGCTGCGAAAATCGCATAGTTTTTGGCCGCTAGCGGCGAAAATCGCGCGGTTTTTGGCCGGTAGCGGCTAAAATCGCGCTCTTTTTGCCCGCCAGCTGCAAAAATCGCATAGTTTCTGGCCGCTAGCGGCGAAAATCGCACGATTTTTGGCCGCTAGCGGCGAAAATCGCACGGTTTTTGGCCGCAAGCAGCGAAAATCGCGCAATTTTTGGCCCGTAGTGGCGAAAATCGCGATTTTTGCTCGCCAGCTGCGAAAATCGCATGGTTTTTGGCCGCTAGCGGCGAAAATCGCGCGGTTTTTGGCCGGTAGCGGCGAAAATCGCGCTATTTTCGCCCGCCAGCTGCAAAAATCGCATAGTTTCTGGCCGCTAGCGGCGAAATTCACACGATTTTTGGCCGCTAGCGGCGAAATTCGCACGATTTTTGGCCGCTAGCGGCGAAATTTGCACGATTTTTGGCCGCTAGCGGCGAAAATCGCGCTATTTTTGGCCGGTAGCGGCGAAAATCGCGATTTTTGCCCGCCAGCTGCGAAAATCTCATGGTTTTTGGCCGCTAGCGGCGAAAATCGCGTGGTTTTTGGCCGGTAGCGGCGAAAATCGGCTATTTTTGCCCGCCAGCTGCAAAAATCGCATAGTTTCTGGCCGCTAGCGGCGAAATTCCCACGATTTTTGGCCGCTAGCGGCGAAATTTGCACGATTTTTGGCCGCTAGCGGCGAAAATCGCGCTATTTTTGGCCGGTAGTGGCGAAAATCGCGATTTTTACCCGCCAGCTGCGAAAATCGCATGGTTTTTGGCCGGTAGCGGCGAAAATCGCGCTATTTTTGCCCGCCAGCTGCAAAAATCGCATAGTTTCTGGCCGCTAGCGGCGAAAATCGCACGATTTTTGGCCGATAGCGGCGAAATTCGCACGATTTTTGGCCGCTAGCGGCGAAATTTGCACGATTTTTGGCCGCTAGCGGCGAAAATCGCACGGTTTTTGGCCGCTAGCGGCGAAAATCGCACGGTTTTTGGCCGCTAGCGGCGAAAATCGCACTATTTTTGGCCGGTAGCGGCGAAAATCGCGATTTTTGCCCGCCAGCTGCGAAAATCGCATGTTTTTGGCCGCTAGCGGCGAAAATCGCGCTATTTTTGGCTGGTAGCGGCGAAAATCACGATTTTTGCCAGCCAGCTGCGAAAATCGTATGGTTTTTGGCTCCTAACGGTGAAAATCGCGCGGTTTTTAGCCGGTAGCGGCGAAAATCGCGCTATTTTTGCCCACCAGCTGCAAAAATCGCATAGTTTCTGGCCGCTAGCGGCGAAAATCGCACGATTTTTGGCCGCTAGCGGCGAAATTCGCACGATTTTTGGCCGCTAGCGGCGAAATTTGCACGATTTTTGGCCGCTAGCGGCGAAAATCGCACGGTTTTTGGCCGCTAGCGGCGAAAATCGCACGGTTTTTGGCCGCTAGCGGCGAAAATCGCACTATTTTTGGCCGATAGCGGCGAAAATCGCGATTTTTGCCCGCCAGCTGCGAAAATAGCATGTTTTTGGCCGCTAGCGGCGAAAATCGCGCTATTTTTGGCTGGTAGCGGCGAAAATCACGATTTTTGCCAGCCAGCTGCGAAAATCGTATGGTTTTTGGCTGCTAACGGCGAAAATCGCGCGGTTTTTAGCCGGTAGCGGCGAAAATCGCGCTATTTTTGCCCACCAGCTGCAAAAATCGCATAGTTTCTGGCCGCTAGCGGCGAAAATCGCACGGTTTTTGGCCGCTAGCGGCGAAAATCGCGCTATTTTTGGCCGATAGCGGCGAAAATCGCGCTATTTTTGGCTGGTAGCGGCGAAAATCACTTTTTTTGCCCGCCAGCTGCGAAAATCGCATAGTTTTTGGCCGCTAGCGGCGAAAATCGCGCGGTTTTTGGCCGGTAGCGGCTAAAATCGCGCTCTTTTTGCCCGCCAGCTGCAAAAATCGCATAGTTTCTGGCCGCTAGCGGCGAAAATCGCACAATTTTTGGCCGCTAGCGGCGAAAATCGCACGGTTTTTGGCCGCAAGCAGCGAAAATCGCGCAATTTTTGGCCCGTAGTGGCGAAAATCGCGATTTTTGCTCGCCAGCTGCGAAAATCGCATGGTTTTTGGCCGCTAGCGGCGAAAATCGCGCGGTTTTTGGCCGGTAGCGGCGAAAATCGCGCTATTTTCGCCCGCCAGCTGCAAAAATCGCATAGTTTCTGGCCGCTAGCGGCGAAATTCACACGATTTTTGGCCGCTAGCGGCGAAATTCGCACGATTTTTGGCCGCTAGCGGCGAAATTTGCACGATTTTTGGCCGCTAGCGGCGAAAATCGCGCTATTTTTGGCCGGTAGCGGCGAAAATCGGCTATTTTTGCCCGCCAGCTGCAAAAATCGCATAGTTTCTGGCCGCTAGCGGCGAAATTCCCACGATTTTTGGCCGCTAGCGGCGAAATTTGCACGATTTTTGGCCGCTAGCGGCGAAAATCGCGCTATTTTTGGCTGGTAGTGGCGAAAATCGCGATTTTTACCCGCCAGCTGCGAAAATCGCATGGTTTTTGGCCGGTAGCGGCGAAAATTGCGCTATTTTTGCCCGCCAGCTGCAAAAATCGCATAGTTTCTGGCCGCTAGCGGCGAAAATCGCACGATTTTTGGCCGCTAGCGGCGAAATTCGCACGATTTTTGGCCGCTAGCGGCGAAATTTGCACGATTTTTGGCCGCTAGCGGCGAAAATCGCACGGTTTTTGGCCGCTAGCGGCGAAAATCGCACGGTTTTTGGCCGCTAGCGGCGAAAATCGCACTATTTTTGGCCGGTAGCGGCGAAAATCGCGATTTTTGCCCGCCAGCTGCGAAAATCGCATGTTTTTGGCCGCTAGCGGCGAAAATCGCGCTATTTTTGGCTGGTAGCGGCGAAAATCACGATTTTTGCCAGCCAGCTGCGAAAATCGTATGGTTTTTGGCTGCTAACGGCGAAAATCGCGCGGTTTTTAGCCGGTAGTGGCGAAAATCGCGCTATTTTTGCCCACCAGCTGCAAAAATCGCATAGTTTCTGGCCGCTAGCGGCGAAAATCGCACGGTTTTTGGCCGCTAGCGGCGAAAATCGCGCTATTTTTGGCCGGTAGCGGCGAAAATCGCGCTATTTTTGGCCGGTAGCGGCGAAAATCACTTTTTTTTGCCCGCCAGCTGCGAAAATCGCATAGTTTTTGGCCGCTAGCGGCGAAAATCGCGCGGTTTTTGGCCGGTAGCGGCTAAAATCGCGCTCTTTTTGCCCGCCAGCTGCAAAAATCGCATAGTTTCTGGCCGCTAGCGGCGAAAATCGCACGATTTTTGGCCGCTAGCGGCGAAAATCGCACGGTTTTTGGCCGCAAGCAGCGAAAATCGCGCAATTTTTGGCCCGTAGTGGCGAAAATCGCGATTTTTGCTCGCCAGCTGCGAAAATCGCATGGTTTTTGGCCGCTAGCGGCGAAAATCGCGCGGTTTTTGGCCGGTAGCGGCGAAAATCGCGCTATTTTCGCCCGCCAGCTGCAAAAATCGCATAGTTTCTGGCCGCTAGCGGCGAAATTCACACGATTTTTGGCCGCTAGCGGCGAAATTGGTTGCGGACGAGGACAGGTTGACGAGTTTAGCAGTTACCAGGGAGGATGTTCTTAAACAAATAGTAAAACTCAAACCAAACAAATCCCCAGGGCCGGATGAAGTGTTTGCTAGGGTGCTTAAAGAATGCAAAGAGGAGCTTTGTGACCCACTGTCAACCATATTTAATAAATCAATAGAGTCAGGCAGAGTGCCAGAGTTTTGGAAAGTTGCTAATGTGATACCAGTTTTTAAGAAAGGAGATAGATCACTTGCGTCTAACTATCGACCAATTAGCCTAACGTCTATTGTGGGAAAGTTACTCGAATCTATAATAGCAAATAAAATTCGTCTTCATCTTGAAAAACATAAATTAATAATTGAGTCGCAACATGGTTTTATAAATGGCCGTTCATGTTTAACAAATTTGTTATCTTTTTATTCTAGCATTGTTGAGGCAGTTGATAGTGGTAAGGATTGCGATGTTGTATACCTTGACTTTAGCAAAGCTTTTGATACAGTGCCACATGAAAGACTGATTAAAAAAATAGAGTCTCATGGTATTGGGGGTGCTATATTAAGCTGGATTAGGGCATGGCTATACCAAAGGAAACAGAGAGTTAGTATAAATGGAATCAAGTCAGAGTGGGAAAATGTTGTAAGTGGAGTGCCTCAAGGCTCTGTCCTGGGACCTCTGTTGTTTATAATATATATAAATGATTTAGATTCAGGTTTGAGTAGCAACATTTGCAAATTTGCCGATGATACGAAAATCGGTAGGGAAATTAATTCGGAGGAGGACTCACTATCACTTCAAGTTGATCTAGATAGGGTTTTGAAATGGTCAAAGGATTGGCAGATGCAGTTTAATGCTGATAAATGTAAAGTTCTGAGGTTAGGTAATGATGATAGAGTTACAAGATACGAGCTAGATGGTGTTGTGATTGCGAAGTCGGATTGCGAAAGGGATCTGGGAGTTATGATTAGTAAGAATTTAAAACAAAAGGATCAATGCATAAATGTTCGTAATAAGGCAAATCGGACACTTGGATTTATTAATCGCAGCGTTAGTAACAAGACACCTGGTGTGGTTCTCAAGCTATATCTTGCTCTAGTTAGGCCCCATTTAGATTATGCAGTTCAGTTTTGGTCGCCATATTATAGAATGGATATAAATTCACTTGAACGTGTCCAGCGTAGGATGACTAAGTTAATTCCCCAAATTAGAAATCTTTCATATGAAGAAAGATTAACAAAGCTTAAGTTGCATTCACTGGAAAGGCGAAGAGTTAGGGGTGACATGATAGAGGTTTACAAGTGGATGAATGGACATAACCGGGGGGATATTAATAGGGTATTAAAAGTATCAACACAGGACAGAACACGAAACAATGGATATAAATTGGATAAGTTTAGATTTAGGAAAGACTTGGGTAAATACTGGTTCAGTAACAGGGTTGTTGATTTGTGGAACCAATTGCCGCGTAACATTGTGGAGGTGGGGTCCCTCGATTGTTTCAAGCACGGGTTGGACAAGTATATGAGTGGGATTGGGTGGTTATAGAATAGGAGCTGCCTCGTATGGGCCAATAGGCCTTCTGCAGTTACCTTTGTTCTTATGTTCTTATGTTCTTAAATTCGCACGATTTTTGGCCGCTAGCGGCGAAATTTGCACGATTTTTGGCCGCTAGCGGCGAAAATCGCGCTATTTTTGGCCGGTAGCGGCGAAAATCGCGATTTTTGCCCGCCAGCTGCGAAAATCTCATGGTTTTTGGCCGCTAGCGGCGAAAATCGCGTGGTTTTTGGCCGGTAGCGGCGAAAATCGGCTATTTTTGCCCGCCAGCTGCAAAAATCGCATAGTTTCTGGCCGCTAGCGGCGAAATTCCCACGATTTTTGGCCGCTAGCGGCGAAATTTGCACGATTTTTGGCCGCTAGCGGCGAAAATCGCGCTATTTTTGGCCGGTAGTGGCGAAAATCGCGATTTTTACCCGCCAGCTGCGAAAATCGCATGGTTTTTGGCCGGTAGCGGCGAAAATCGCGCTATTTTTGCCCGCCAGCTACAAAAATCGCATAGTTTCTGGCCGCTAGCGGCGAAAATCGCACGATTTTTGGCCGCTAGCGGCGAAATTCGCACGATTTTTGGCCGCTAGCGGCGAAATTTGCACGATTTTTGGCCGCTAGCGGCGAAAATCGCACGGTTTTTGGCCGCTAGCGGCGAAAATCGCACGGTTTTTGGCCGCTAGCGGCGAAAATCGCACTATTTTTGGCCGGTAGCGGCGAAAATCGCGATTTTTGCCCGCCAGCTGCGAAAATCGCATGTTTTTGGCCGCTAGCGGCGAAAATCGCGCTATTTTTGGCTGGTAGCGGCGAAAATCACGATTTTTGCCAGCCAGCTGCGAAAATCGTATGGTTTTTGGCTGCTAACGGCGAAAATCGCGCGGTTTTTAGCCGGTAGCGGCGAAAATCGCGCTATTTTTGCCCACCAGCTGCAAAAATCGCATAGTTTCTGGCCGCTAGCGGCGAAAATCGCACGGTTTTTGGCCGCTAGCGGCGAAAATCGCGCTATTTTTGGCCGGTAGCGGCGAAAATCGCGCTATTTTTGGCCGGTAGCGGCGAAAATCACTTTTTTTGCCCGCCAGCTGCGAAAATCGCATAGTTTTTGGCCGCTAGCGGCGAAAATCGCGCGGTTTTTGGCCGGTAGCGGCTAAAATCGCGCTCTTTTTGCCCGCCAGCTGCAAAAATCGCAGTTTCTGGCCGCTAGCGGCGAAAATCGCACGATTTTTGGCCGCTAGCGGCGAAAATCGCACGGTTTTTGGCCGCAAGCAGCGAAAATCGCGCAATTTTTGGCCCGTAGTGGCGAAAATCGCGATTTTTGCTCGCCAGCTGCGAAAATCGCATGGTTTTTGGCCGCTAGCGGCGAAAATCGCGCGGTTTTTGGCCGGTAGCGGCGAAAATCGCGCTATTTTCGCCCGCCAGCTGCAAAAATCGCATAGTTTCTGGCCGCTAGCGGCGAAATTCACACGATTTTTGGCCGCTAGCGGCGAAATTCGCACGATTTTTGGCCGCTAGCGGCGAAATTTGCACGATTTTTGGCCGCTAGCGGCGAAAATCGCGCTATTTTTGGCCGGTAGCGGCGAAAATCGCGATTTTTGCCCGCCAGCTGCGAAAATCTCATGGTTTTTGGCCGCTAGCGGCGAAAATCGCGTGGTTTTTGGCCGGTAGCGGCGAAAATCGGCTATTTTTGCCCGCCAGCTGCAAAAATCGCATAGTTTCTGGCCGCTAGCGGCGAAATTCCCACGATTTTTGGCCGCTAGCGGCGAAATTTGCACGATTTTTGGCCGCTAGCGGCGAAAATCGCGCTATTTTTGGCCGGTAGTGGCGAAAATCGCGATTTTTACCCGCCAGCTGCGAAAATCGCATGGTTTTTGGCCGGTAGCGGCGAAAATCGCGCTATTTTTGCCCGCCAGCTACAAAAATCGCATAGTTTCTGGCCGCTAGCGGCGAAAATCGCACGATTTTTGGCCGCTAGCGGCGAAATTCGCACGATTTTTGGCCGCTAGCGGCGAAATTTGCACGATTTTTGGCCGCTAGCGGCGAAAATCGCACGGTTTTTGGCCGCTAGCGGCGAAAATCGCACGGTTTTTGGCCGCTAGCGGCGAAAATCGCACTATTTTTGGCCGGTAGCGGCGAAAATCGCGATTTTTGCCCGCCAGCTGCGAAAATCGCATGTTTTTGGCCGCTAGCGGCGAAAATCGCGCTATTTTTGGCTGGTAGCGGCGAAAATCACGATTTTTGCCAGCCAGCTGCGAAAATCGTATGGTTTTTGGCTGCTAACGGCGAAAATCGCGCGGTTTTTAGCCGGTAGCGGCGAAAATCGCGCTATTTTTGCCCACCAGCGGCAAAAATCGCATAGTTTCTGGCCGCTAGCGGCGAAAATCGCACGGTTTTTGGCCGCTAGCGGCGAAAATCGCGCTATTTTTGGCCGGTAGCGGCGAAAATCGCGCTATTTTTGGCCGGTAGCGGCGAAAATCACTTTTTTTGCCCGCCAGCTGCGAAAATCGCATAGTTTTTGGCCGCTAGCGGCGAAAATCGCGCGGTTTTTGGCCGGTAGCGGCTAAAATCGCGCTCTTTTTGCCCGCCAGCTGCAAAAATCGCATAGTTTCTGGCCGCTAGCGGCGAAAATCGCACGATTTTTGGCCGCTAGCGGCGAAAATCGCACGGTTTTTGGCCGCAAGCAGCGAAAATCGCGCAATTTTTGGCCCGTAGTGGCGAAAATCGCGATTTTTGCTCGCCAGCTGCGAAAATCGCATGGTTTTTGGCCGCTAGCGGCGAAAATCGCGCGGTTTTTGGCCGGTAGCGGCGAAAATCGCGCTATTTTCGCCCGCCAGCTGCAAAAATCGCATAGTTTCTGGCCGCTAGCGGCGAAATTCACACGATTTTTGGCCGCTAGCGGCGAAATTCGCACGATTTTTGGCCGCTAGCGGCGAAATTTGCACGATTTTTGGCCGCTAGCGGCGAAAATCGCGCTATTTTTGGCCGGTAGCGGCGAAAATCGCGATTTTTGCCCGCCAGCTGCGAAAATCTCATGGTTTTTGGCCGCTAGCGGCGAAAATCGCGTGGTTTTTGGCCGGTAGCGGCGAAAATCGGCTATTTTTGCCCGCCAGCCGCAAAAATCGCATAGTTTCTGGCCGCTAGCGGCGAAATTCCCACGATTTTTGGCCGCTAGCGGCGAAATTTGCACGATTTTTGGCCGCTAGCGGCGAAAATCGCGCTATTTTTGGCCGGTAGTGGCGAAAATCGCGATTTTTACCCGCCAGCTGCGAAAATCGCATGGTTTTTGGCCGGTAGCGGCGAAAATTGCGCTATTTTTGCCCGCCAGCTGCAAAAATCGCATAGTTTCTGGCCGCTAGCGGCGAAAATCGCACGATTTTTGGCCGCTAGCGGCGAAATTCGCACGATTTTTGGCCGCTAGCGGCGAAATTTGCACGATTTTTGGCCGCTAGCGGCGAAAATCGCACGGTTTTTGGCCGCTAGCGGCGAAAATCGCACGGTTTTTGGCCGCTAGCGGCGAAAATCGCACTATTTTTGGCCGGTAGCGGCGAAAATCGCGATTTTTGCCCGCCAGCTGCGAAAATCGCATGTTTTTGGCCGCTAGCGGCGAAAATCGCGCTATTTTTGGCTGGTAGCGGCGAAAATCACGATTTTTGCCAGCCAGCTGCGAAAATCGTATGGTTTTTGGCTGCTAACGGCGAAAATCGCGCGGTTTTTAGCCGGTAGCGGCGAAAATCGCGCTATTTTTGCCCACCAGCTGCAAAAATCGCATAGTTTCTGGCCGCTAGCGGCGAAAATCGCACGGTTTTTGGCCGCTAGCGGCGAAAATCGCGCTATTTTTGGCCGGTAGCGGCGAAAATCGCGCTATTTTTGGCCGGTAGCGGCGAAAATCACTTTTTTTGCCCGCCAGCTGCGAAAATCGCATAGTTTTTGGCCGCTAGCGGCGAAAATCGCGCGGTTTTTGGCCGGTAGCGGCTAAAATCGCGCTCTTTTTGCCCGCCAGCTGCAAAAATCGCATAGTTTCTGGCCGCTAGCGGCGAAAATCGCACGATTTTTGGCCGCTAGCGGCGAAAATCGCACGGTTTTTGGCCGCAAGCAGCGAAAATCGCGCAATTTTTGGCCCGTAGTGGCGAAAATCGCGATTTTTGCTCGCCAGCTGCGAAAATCGCATGGTTTTTGGCCGCTAGCGGCGAAAATCGCGCGGTTTTTGGCCGGTAGCGGCGAAAATCGCGCTATTTTCGCCCGCCAGCTGCAAAAATCGCATAGTTTCTGGCCGCTAGCGGCGAAATTCACACGATTTTTGGCCGCTAGCGGCGAAATTCGCACGATTTTTGGCCGCTAGCGGCGAAATTTGCACGATTTTTGGCCGCTAGCGGCGAAAATCGCGCTATTTTTGGCCGGTAGCGGCGAAAATCGCGATTTTTGCCCGCCAGCTGCGAAAATCTCATGGTTTTTGGCCGCTAGCGGCGAAAATCGCGTGGTTTTTGGCCGGTAGCGGCGAAAATCGGCTATTTTTGCCCGCCAGCTGCAAAAATCGCATAGTTTCTGGCCGCTAGCGGCGAAATTCCCACGATTTTTGGCCGCTAGCGGCGAAATTTGCACGATTTTTGGCCGCTAGCGGCGAAAATCGCGCTATTTTTGGCCGGTAGTGGCGAAAATCGCGATTTTTACCCGCCAGCTGCGAAAATCGCATGGTTTTTGGCCGGTAGCGGCGAAAATTGCGCTATTTTTGCCCGCCAGCTGCAAAAATCGCATAGTTTCTGGCCGCTAGCGGCGAAAATCGCACGATTTTTGGCCGCTAGCGGCGAAATTCGCACGATTTTTGGCCGCTAGCGGCGAAATTTGCACGATTTTTGGCCGCTAGCGGCGAAAATCGCACGGTTTTTGGCCGCTAGCGGCGAAAATCGCACGGTTTTTGGCCGCTAGCGGCGAAAATCGCACTATTTTTGGCCGGTAGCGGCGAAAATCGCGATTTTTGCCCGCCAGCTGCGAAAATCGCATGTTTTTGGCCGCTAGCGGCGAAAATCGCGCTATTTTTGGCTGGTAGCGGCGAAAATCACGATTTTTGCCAGCCAGCTGCGAAAATCGTATGGTTTTTGGCTGCTAACGGTGAAAATCGCGCGGTTTTTAGCCGGTAGCGGCGAAAATCGCGCTATTTTTGCCCACCAGCTGCAAAAATCGCATAGTTTCTGGCCGCTAGCGGCGAAAATCGCACGGTTTTTGGCCGCTAGCGGCGAAAATCGCGCTATTTTTGGCCGGTAGCGGCGAAAATCACTTTTTTTGCCCGCCAGCTGCGAAAATCGCATAGTTTTTGGCCGCTAGCGGCGAAAATCGCGCGGTTTTTGGCCGGTAGCGGCTAAAATCGCGCTCTTTTTGCCCGCCAGCTGCAAAAATCGCATAGTTTCTGGCCGCTAGCGGCGAAAATCGCACGATTTTTGGCCGCTAGCGGCGAAAATCGCACGGTTTTTGGCCGCAAGCAGCGAAAATCGCGCAATTTTTGGCCCGTAGTGGCGAAAATTGCGATTTTTGCTCGCCAGCTGCGAAAATCGCATGGTTTTTGGCCGCTAGCGGCGAAAATCGCGCGGTTTTTGGCCGGTAGCGGCGAAAATCGCGCTATTTTCGCCCGCCAGCTGCAAAAATCGCATAGTTTCTGGCCGCTAGCGGCGAAATTCACACGATTTTTGGGCGCTAGCGCCGAAATTCGCACGATTTTTTGCCGCTAGCGGCGAAATTTGCACGATTTTTGGCCGCTAGCGACGAAAATCGCACGGTTTTTGACCGCTAGCGGCGAAAATCGCGCTATTTTTGGCCCGTAGTGGCGAAAATCGCGATTTTTGCCCGCCAGCTGCAAAAATCGCATAGTTTCTGACCGCTAGCAGCGAAATTCCCACGATTTTTGGCCGCTAGCGGCGAAAATCGCGTGGTTTTTGGCCGGTAGCGGCGAAAATCGCGCTATTTTTGAACGCCAGCTGCAAAAATCGCATAGTTTCTGGCCGCTAGCGGCGAAAATCGCACGGTTTTTGGCCGCTAGCAGCGAAAATCGCGATATTTTTTAGCCAGTAGCGGTGAAAATCGCGATTTTTGGCCGGTAGCGGCGAAAATCGCGCTATTTTCGTCCGCCAGCTGCAAAAATCGCATAGTTTCTGGCCGCTAGCGGCGAAAATCGCACGATTTTTGGCCGCTAGCGGCGAAAATCGCACTGTTTTTGGCCGCTAGCGGCGAAAATCGCGCTATTTTTGGCCGGTAGCGCCGAAAATCGCGATTTTTGCCCGCCAGCTGCGAAAATCTCATGGTTTTTGGCCGGTAGCGGCGAAAATCGCGCGGTTTTTGGCCGGTAGCGGCGAAAATCGGTCGATTTTTGGCAGGTAGCGGAGAAATTCGCGCGGTTTTTGGCCGCCAGCTGCAAAAATAGCATTGTTTCTGGCCGCTAGCGTCGAAAATAGCGCTGTTATCGGCCGTTAGCGGCAAAAATCGCCCGATTTTTGGCCGCTAGCGGCGAAAATCGCACGGTTTTTGGCCGCTAGCGGCGAAAATCGCACGGTTTTTGGCCGCTAGCGGCGAAAATCGCGCTATTTTTGGCCGGTAGCGGCGAAAAACGCGATTTTTGCCCGCCAGCTGCGAAAATCTCATGGTTTTTGGCCGCTAGCGGCGAAATTTGCACGATCTTTGGCCGCTAGCGGCGAAAATCGCGCTATTTTTGGCCGGTAGCGGCGAAAATCGCGATTTTTGCCCGCCAGCTGCGAAAATCGCGCGGTTTTTGGCCGGTAACGGCGAAAATCGGTCGATTTTTGGCAGGTAGCGGCGAAATTCGCGCGGTTTTTGGCCGCCAGCTGCAAAAATCGCATGGTTTCTGGATGCTAGCGTCGAAAATAGCGCGGTTTTCGGCCGTTAACGGCAAAAATCGCCCAATTTTTGGCCGCTAGCGGCGAAAATCGCACGGTTTTTGGCCGCTAGCGGCGAAAATCGCGCATTTTTGGCCGGTAGCGGCGAAAATCGCGATTTTTGCCTGCCAGCTGCGAAAATCTCATGGTTTTTGGCCGCTAGCGGCGAAAATCGCGCGGTTTTTGGCCGGTAGCGGCGAAAATCGGCTATTTTTGCCCGCCAGCTGCAAAAATAGCATAGTTTCTGGCCGCTAGCGTCGAAAATAGCACGGTTTTGGCTGTTACCGGCAAAAATCGCCCGATTTTTGGCCGCTAGCGGCGAAAATCGCACGGTTTTTGGCCACTAGCGGCGAAAATCGCGCTATTTTTGGCCGGTAGCGGCGAAAATCACGATTTTTGCCCGCCAGCTGCGAAAATCGCATAGTTTTTAGCCGCTACCTGCGAAAATCGCGCGGTTTTTGGCCGCTAGCGGCGAAAACCGCGCTTTTTTTGGCCGGTAGTGCCGAAAATCGCGATTTTTGCCCGCCAGCTGCGAAAATCTCACGGTTTTTGGCCGCTAGCGGCGAAAATCGCGCTATTTTCGCCCACCAGCTGCAAAAATCGCATAGTTTCTGGCCGCTAGCGGGGAAAAACGCACGGTTTTTGGCCGCTAGCGGTGAAATTCGCACGCTTTTTGGCCGCTAGCTGGGAAATTTGCACGATTTTTGGCCGCTAGCGGCGAAAATCGCACGGTTTTTGGCCGCTAGCGGCGAAAATCGCGCAATTTTTGGCCGGTAGCGCCGAAAATCGCGATTTTTGCCCACCAGCTGCAAAAATCGCATAGTTTCTGGCCGCTAGCGGGGAGAAACGCACGATTTTTGGCCGCTAACGGTGAAATTCGCACGATTTTTGGCCGCTAGCGGCGAAATTTGCACGATTTTTGGCCGCTAGCGGCGAAAATCGCACGGTTTTTGGCCGCTAGCGGCGAAAATCGCGCTATTTTTGGCCGGTAGCGCCGAAAATCGCGATTTTTGCCCGCCAGCTGCGAAAATCGCATGGTTTTTGGCCGGTAGCGGCGAAAATCGGTCGATTTTTGGCAGGTAGCGGCGAAAATAGCGCGGTTTTCGGCCGTTAGCGGCAAAAATCGCCCGATTTTTGGCCGCTAGCGGCGAAAATCGCACGTTTTTTGGCCGCTAGCGGCGAAAATCGCGCTATTTTTGGCCAGTAGCGGCGAAAATCGCGATTTTTGCCCCTCAGCTGCGAAAATCGCATGGTTTTTGGCCGCTAGCGGCGAAAATCGCATGGTTTTTGGCCGCTAGCGTCGAAAATCGCGCTATTTTTGCCCGCCAGCTGCAAAAATCGCATAGTTTCTGGCCGCTAGCGGCGAAATTCCCACGATTTTTGGCCGCTAGCGGCGAAATTCGCGTGGTTTTTGGCCGGTAGCGGCGAAAATCGCGCTATTTTTAGCCGGTAGCGGCGAAAATCACGATTTTTGCCAGCCAGCTGCGAAAATCGTATAGTTTTTGGCTGCTAACGGCGAAAATCGCGCGGTTTTTAGCCGGTAGCGGCGAAAATCGCGCTATTTTTGCCCACCAGCTGCAAAAATCGCATAGTTTCTGGCCGCTAGCGGCGAAAATCGCACGGTTTTTGGCCGCTAGCGGCGAAAATCGCGCTATTTTTGGCCGGTAGCGGCGAAAATCGCGCTATTTTTGGCCGGTAGCGGCGAAAATCACTTTTTTTGCCCGCCAGCTGCGAAAATCGCATAGTTTTTGGCCGCTAGCGGCGAAAATCGCGCGGTTTTTGGCCGGTAGCGGCTAAAATCGCGCTCTTTTTGCCCGCCAGCTGCAAAAATCGCATAGTTTCTGGCCGCTAGCGGCGAAAATCGCACGATTTTTGGCCGCTAGCGGCGAAAATCGCACGGTTTTTGGCCGCAAGCAGCGAAAATCGCGCAATTTTTGGCCCGTAGTGGCGAAAATCGCGATTTTTGCTCGCCAGCTGCGAAAATCGCATGGTTTTTGGCCGCTAGCGGCGAAAATCGCGCGGTTTTTGGCCGGTAGCGGCGAAAATCGCGCTATTTTCGCCCGCCAGCTGCAAAAATCGCATAGTTTCTGGCCGCTAGCGGCGAAAATCGCACGATTTTTGGCCGCTAGCGGCGAAATTCGCACGATTTTTGGCCGCTAGCGGCGAAATTTGCACGATTTTTGGCCGCTAGCGGCGAAAATCGCACGGTTTTTGGCCGCTAGCGGCGAAAATCGCACGGTTTTTGGCCGCTAGCGGCGAAAATCGCACTATTTTTGGCCGGTAGCGGCGAAAATCGCGATTTTTGCCCGCCAGCTGCGAAAATCGCATGTTTTTGGCCGCTAGCGGCGAAAATCGCGCTATTTTTGGCTGGTAACGGCGAAAATCACGATTTTTGCCAGCCAGCTGCGAAAATCGTATGGTTTTTGGCTGCTAACGGTGAAAATCGCGCGGTTTTTAGCCGGTAGCGGCGAAAATCGCGCTATTTTTGCCCACCAGCTGCAAAAATCGCATAGTTTCTGGCCGCTAGCGGCGAAAATCGCACGGTTTTTGGCCGCTAGCGGCGAAAATCGCGCTATTTTTGGCCGGTAGCGGCGAAAATCGCGCTATTTTTGGCCGGTAGCGGCGAAAATCACTTTTTTTGCCCGCCAGCTGCGAAAATCGCATAGTTTTTGGCCGCTAGCGGCGAAAATCGCGCGGTTTTTGGCCGGTAGCGGCGAAAATCGCGCTATTTTCGCCCGCCAGCTGCAAAAATCGCATAGTTTCTGGCCGCTAGCGGCGAAATTCACACGATTTTTGGGCGCTAGCGGCGAAATTTGCACGATTTTTGGCCGCTAGCGGTGAAAATCGCGCTATTTTTAGCCGGTAGCGGCGAAAATCGCGATTTTTGCCCGCCAGCTGCGAAAATCGCATGGTTTTTGGCCGCTAGCGGCGAAAATCGCGCGGTTTTTGGCCGGTAACGGCGAAAATCGGTCGATTTTTGGCAGGTAGCGGCGAAATTCGCGCGGTTTTTGGGCGCCAGCAGCAAAAATCGCATGGTTTCTGGACGCTAGCGTCGAAAATAGCGCGGTTTTCGGCCGTTAAGGGCAAAAATCGCCCGATTTTTGGCCGCTAGCGGCGAAAATCGCACGGTTTTTGGCCGCTAGCGGCGAAAATCGCGCTATTTTTGGCCGGTAGCGGCGAAAATCGCGATTTTTGCCCGCCAGCTGCGAAAATCTCATGGTTTTTGGCCGCTAGCGGCGAAAATCGCGCGGTTTTTGGACGGTAGCGGCGAAAATCGGCTATTTTTGCCCGCCAGCTGCAAAAATCGCATAGTTTCTTGCCGCTAGCGGCGAAATTCCCACGATTTTTGGCCGCTAGCGGCGAAATTTGCACGATTTTTGCCCGCCAGCTGCGAAAATCGCATGGTTTTTGGCCGCTAGCGGCGAAAATCGCGCGGTTTTTGGCTGGTAGCGGCGAAATTCGCGCGTTTTTTGGCCGCCAGCTGCAAAACTCGTTTGGTTTCTGGCCGCTAGCGTCGAAAATAGCGCGGTTTTCGGCCGTTAACGGCAAAAATCGCCCGATTTTTTGCCGCTAGCGGCGAAAATCGCACGGTTTTTGGCCGTTAGCGGCGAAAATCGCACGGTTTTTGGCCGCAAGCAGCGAAAATCGCGCAATTTTTGGCCCGTAGTGGCGAAAATCGCGATTTTTGCTCGCCAGCTGCGAAAATCGCATGGTTTTTGGCCGCTAGCGGCGAAAATCGCGCGGTTTTTGGCCGGTAGCGGCGAAAATCGCGCTATTTTCGCCCGCCAGCTGCAAAAATCGCATAGTTTCTGGCCGCTAGCGGCGAAATTCACACGATTTTTGGCCGCTAGTGGCGAAATTCGCACGATTTTTGGCCGCTAGCGGCGAAATTTGCACGATTTTTGGCCGCTAGCGGCGAAAATCGCGCTATTTTTGGCCGGTAGCGGCGAAAATCGCATGGTTTTTGGCCGCTAGCGGCGAAAATCGCGTGGTTTTTGGCCGGTAGCGGCGAAAATCGGCTATTTTTGCCCGCCAGCTGCAAAAATCGCATAGTTTCTGGCCGCTAGCGGCGAAATTCCCACGATTTTTGGCCGCTAGCGGCGAAATTTGCACGATTTTTGGCCGCTAGCGGCGAAATTCGCACAATTTTTGGCCGCTAGCGGCGAAATTTGCACGATTTTTGGCCGCTAGCGGCGAAAATCGCACGGTTTTTGGCCGCTAGCGGCGAAAATCGCACGGTTTTTGGCCGCTAGCGGCGAAAATCGCACTATTTTTGGCCGGTAGCGGCGAAAATCGCGATTTTTGCCCGCCAGCTGCGAAAATCGCATGTTTTTGGCCGCTAGCGGCGAAAATCGCGCTATTTTTGGCTGGTAGCGGCGAAAATCACGATTTTTGCCAGCCAGCTGCGAAAATCGTATGGTTTTTGGCTGCTAACGGCGAAAATCGCGCGGTTTTTAGCCGGTAGCGGCGAAAATCGCGCTATTTTTGCCCACCAGCTGCAAAAATCGCATAGTTTCTGGCCGCTAGCGGCGAAAATCGCACGGTTTTTGGCCGCTAGCGGCGAAAATCGCGCTATTTTTGGCCGGTAGCGGCGAAAATCGCGCTATTTTTGGCCGGTAGCGGCGAAAATCACTTTTTTTGCCCGCCAGCTGCGAAAATCGCATAGTTTCTGGCCGCTAGCGGCGAAATTCCCACGATTTTTGGCCGCTAGCGGCGAAATTTGCACGATTTTTGCCCGCCAGCTGCGAAAATCGCATGGTTTTTGGCCGCTAGCGGCGAAAATCGCGCGGTTTTTGGCTGGTAGCGGCGAAATTCGCGCGTTTTTTGGCCGCCAGCTGCAAAACTCGTTTGGTTTCTGGCCGCTAGCGTCGAAAATAGCGCGGTTTTCGGCCGTTAACGGCAAAAATCGCCCGATTTTTTGCCGCTAGCGGCGAAAATCGCACGGTTTTTGGCCGTTAGCGGCGAAAATCGCACGGTTTTTGGCCGCAAGCAGCGAAAATCGCGCAATTTTTGGCCCGTAGTGGCGAAAATCGCGATTTTTGCTCGCCAGCTGCGAAAATCGCATGGTTTTTGGCCGCTAGCGGCGAAAATCGCGCGGTTTTTGGCCGGTAGCGGCGAAAATCGCGCTATTTTCGCCCGCCAGCTGCAAAAATCGCATAGTTTCTGGCCGCTAGCGGCGAAATTCACACGATTTTTGGCCGCTAGTGGCGAAATTCGCACGATTTTTGGCCGCTAGCGGCGAAATTTGCACGATTTTTGGCCGCTAGCGGCGAAAATCGCGCTATTTTTGGCCGGTAGCGGCGAAAATCGCATGGTTTTTGGCCGCTAGCGGCGAAAATCGCGTGGTTTTTGGCCGGTAGCGGCGAAAATCGGCTATTTTTGCCCGCCAGCTGCAAAAATCGCATAGTTTCTGGCCGCTAGCGGCGAAATTCCCACGATTTTTGGCCGCTAGCGGCGAAATTTGCACGATTTTTGGCCGCTAGCGGCGAAAATCGCGCTATTTTTGGCCGGTAGTGGCGAAAATCGCGATTTTTACCCGCCAGCTGCGAAAATCGCATGGTTTTTGGCCGGTAGCGGCGAAAATCGCGCTATTTTTGCCCGCCAGCTGCAAAAATCGCATAGTTTCTGGCCGCTAGCGGCGAAAATCGCACGATTTTTGGCCGCTAGCGGCGAAATTCGCACAATTTTTGGCCGCTAGCGGCGAAATTTGCACGATTTTTGGCCGCTAGCGGCAAAAATCGCACGGTTTTTGGCCGCTAGCGGCGAAAATCGCACGGTTTTTGGCCGCTAGCGGCGAAAATCGCACTATTTTTGGCCGGTAGCGGCGAAAATCGCGATTTTTGCCCGCCAGCTGCGAAAATCGCATGTTTTTGGCCGCTAGCGGCGAAAATCGCGCTATTTTTGGCCACCAGCTGCGAAAATCGTATGGTTTTTGGCTGCTAACGGCGAAAATCGCGCGGTTTTTAGCCGGTAGCGGCGAAAATCGCGCTATTTTTGCCCACCAGCTGCAAAAATCGCATAGTTTCTGGCCGCTAGCGGCGAAAATCGCACGGTTTTTGGCCGCTAGCGGCGAAAATCGCGCTATTTTTGGCCGGTAGCGGCGAAAATCGCGCTATTTTTGGCCGGTAGCGGCGAAAATCACTTTTTTTGCCCGCCAGCTGCGAAAATCGCATAGTTTTTGGCCGCTAGCGGCGAAAATCGCGCGGTTTTTGGCCGGTAGCGGCTAAAATCGCGCTCTTTTTGCCCGCCTGCTGCAAAAATCGCATAGTTTCTGGCCGCTAGCGGCGAAAATCGCACGATTTTTGGCCGCTAGCGGCGAAAATCGCACGGTTTTTGGCCGCAAGCAGCGAAAATCGCGCAATTTTTGGCCCGTAGTGGCGAAAATTGCGATTTTTGCTCGCCAGCTGCGAAAATCGCATGGTTTTTGGCCGCTAGCGGCGAAAATCGCGCGGTTTTTGGCCGGTAGCGGCGAAAATCGCGCTATTTTCGCCCGCCAGCTGCAAAAATCGCATAGTTTCTGGCCGCTAGCGGCGAAATTCACACGATTTTTGGGCGCTAGCGGCGAAATTCGCACGATTTTTGGCCGCTAGCGGCGAAATTTGCACGATTTTTGGCCGCTAGCGACGAAAATCGCACTGTTTTTGACCGCTAGCGGCGAAAATCGCGCTATTTTTGGCCGGTAGTGGCGAAAATCGCGATTTTTGCCCGCCAGCTGCAAAAATCGCATAGTTTCTGACCGCTAGCAGCGAAATTCCCACGATTTTTGGCCGCTAGCGGCGAAAATCGCGTGGTTTTTGGCCGGTAGCGGCGAAAATCGCGCTATTTTTGAACGCCAGCTGCAAAAATCGCATAGTTTCTGGCCGCTAGCGGCGAAAATCGCACGGTTTTTGGCCGCTAGCAGCGAAAATCGCGATATTTTTTAGCCAGTAGCGGTGAAAATCGCGATTTTTGGCCGGTAGCGGCGAAAATCGCGCTATTTTCGTCCGCCAGCTGCAAAAATCGCATAGTTTCTGGCCGCTAGCGGCGAAAATCGCACGATTTTTGGCCGCTAGCGGCGAAAATCGCACGGTTTTTAGCCGCTAGCGGCGAAAATCGCGCTATTTTTGGCCGGTAGCGCCGAAAATCGCGATTTTTGCCCGCCAGCTGCGAAAATCTCATGGTTTTCGGCCGGTAGCGGCGAAAATCGCGCGGTTTTTGGCCGGTAGCAGCGAAAATCGGTCGATTTTGGGCAGGTAGCGGAGAAATTCGCGCGGTTTTTGGCCGCCAGCTGCAAAAATAGCATGGTTTCTGGCCGCTAGCGTCGAAAATAGCGCTGTTATCGGCCGTTAGCGGCAAAAATCGCCCGATTTTTGGCCGCTAGCGGCGAAAATCGCACGGTTTTTGGCCGCTAGCGGCGAAAATCGCGCTATTTTTGGCCGGTAGCGGCGAAAATCGCGATTTTTGCCCGCCAGCTGCGAAAATCGCATGGTTTTTGGCCGCTAGCGGCGAAAATCGCGCGATTTTTGGCCGGTATCGGCGAAAATCGCGCTATTTTTGCCCGCCAGCTGCAAAAATCGCATAGTTTCTGGCCGCTAGCGGCGAAAATCGCGCAATTTTTGGCAGCTAGCGGCGAAATTCGCACGAAATTTGGCCGCTAGCAGCGAAATTTGTACGATTTTTGGCCGCTAGCGGCGAAAATCGCCTCATTTTTAGCCGCTAGCGGCGAAAAAAGCCCCTTTTTTGGCCGCTAGCGGCCAAAAATCGTGCGAATTTCGCCGCTAGCGGTAAAAAATCGTGCGATTTTCGCCGCTAGCGGCCAGAAACTATGCGATTTTTGCAGCTGGCGGACAAAAATAGCGCGATTTTCGCCGCTACCGGCCAAAAACCGCGCGATTTTCGCCGCTAGCGGCCAAAAACCATGTGATTTTCGCAGCTGGCGGGCAAAAATCGCGATTTTCGCTGCTACCGGCCAAAAATTGCGCGATTTTCGCCGCTAGCGGCCAAAAACCGTGCGATTTTCGCCGCTAGCGGCAAAAAATCGGGCGATTTTTGCCGCTAACGGCCAAAAACCGCGCTATTTTCGACGCTAGCGGCCAAAAACCATGCGATTTTTGCAGCTGGCGGGCAAAAATCGCGATTTTCGCCGCTACCGGCCAAAAATAGACCGATTTTCGCCGCTAGCGGCCAAAAAAGGGGCTATTTTCGCCGCTAGCGGCTAAAAATGGGGCGATTTTCGCCGCTAGCGGCCAAAAATCGTGCAAATTTCGCCGCTAGCGGCCAAATTTCGTGCGAATTTCGCCGCTAGGTGCCAAAAATTGCGCGATTTTCGCCCCTAGCGGCCAGAAACTATGCGATTTTTGCAGCTGGCGGGCAAAAATAGCGAGATTTTCGCCCGCCAGCTGCAAAAATCGCATAGTTTCGGCCTCTAGCGGCGAAATTCGCCCGATTTTTGGCCGCTAGCGGCGAAAATCGCGCTATTTTTGGCCGGTAGTGGCGAAAATCGCGATTATTACCCGCCAGCTGCGAAAATCGCATGGTTTTTGGCCGGTAGCGGCGAAAATCGCGCTATTTTTGCCCGCCAGCTGCAAAAATCGCATAGTTTCTGGCCGCTAGCGGCGAAAATCGCACGATTTTTGGCCGCTAGCGGCGAAATTCGCACGATTTTTGGCCGCTAGCGGCGAAATTTGCACGATTTTTGGCCGCTAGCGGCGAAAATCGCACGGTTTTTGGCCGCTAGCGGCGAAAATCGCACGGTTTTTGGCCGCTAGCGGCGAAAATCGCACTATTTTTGGCCGGTAGCGGCGAAAATCGCGATTTTTGCCCGCCAGCTGCGAAAATCGCATGTTTTTGGCCGCTAGCGGCGAAAATCGCGCTATTTTTGGCTGGTAGCGGCGAAAATCACGATTTTTGCCAGCCAGCTGCGAAAATCGTATAGTTTTTGGCTGCTAACGGCGAAAATCGCGCGGTTTTTAGCCGGTAGCGGCGAAAATCGCGCTATTTTTGCCCACCAGCTGCAAAAATCGCATAGTTTCTGGCCGCTAGCGGCGAAAATCGCACGGTTTTTGGCCGCTAGCGGCGAAAATCGCGCTATTTTTGGCCGGTAGCGGCGAAAATCGCGCTATTTTTGGCCGGTAGCGGCGAAAATTACTTTTTTTGCCCGCCAGCTGCGAAAATCGCATAGTTTTTGGCCGCTAGCGGCGAAAATCGCGCGGTTTTTGGCCGGTAGCGGCTAAAATCGCGCTCTTTTTGCCCGCCAGCTGCAAAAATCGCATAGTTTCTGGCCGCTAGCGGCGAAAATCGCACGATTTTTGGCCGCTAGCGGCGAAAATCGCACGGTTTTTGGCCGCAAGCAGCGAAAATCGCGCAATTTTTGGCCCGTAGTGGCGAAAATCGCGATTTTTGCTCGCCAGCTGCGAAAATCGCATGGTTTTTGGCCGCTAGCGGCGAAAATCGCGCGGTTTTTGGCCGGTAGCGGCGAAAATCGCGCTATTTTCGCCCGCCAGCTGCAAAAATCGCATAGTTTCTGGCCGATAGCGGCGAAATTCACACGATTTTTGGCCGCTAGCGGCGAAATTCGCACGATTTTTGGCCGCTAGCGGCGAAATTTGCACGATTTTTGGCCGCTAGCCGCGAAAATCGCGCTATTTTTGGCCGGTAGCGGCGAAAATCGCGATTTTTGCCCGCCAGCTGCGAAAATCTCATGGTTTTTGGCCGCTAGCGGCGAAAATCGCGTGGTTTTTGGCCGGTAGCGGCGAAAATCGGCTATTTTTGCCCGCCAGCTGAAAAAATCGCATAGTTTCTGGCCGCTAGCGGCGAAATTCCCACGATTTTTGGCCGCTAGCGGCGAAATTTGCACGATTTTTGGCGGCTAGCGGCGAAAATCGCGCTATTTTTGGCCGGTAGTGGCGAAAATCGCGATTTTTACCCGCCAGCTGCGAAAATCGCATGGTTTTTGGCCGGTAGCGGCGAAAATTGCGCTATTTTTGCCCGCCAGCTGCAAAAATCGCATAGTTTCTGGCCGCTAGCGGCGAAAATCGCACGATTTTTGGCCGCTAGCGGCGAAATTCGCACGATTTTTGGCCGCTAGCGGCGAAATTTGCACGATTTTTGGCCGCTAGCGGCGAAAATCGCACGGTTTTTGGCCGCTAGCGGCGAAAATCGCACGGTTTTTGGCCGCTAGCGGCGAAAATCGCACTATTTTTGGCCGGTAGCGGCGAAAATCGTGATTTTTGCCCGCCAGCTGCGAAAATCGCATGTTTTTGGCCGCTAGCGGCGAAAATCGCGCTATTTTTGGCTGGTAGCGGCGAAAATCACGATTTTTGCCAGCCAGCTGCGAAAATCGTATGGTTTTTGGCTGCTAACGGCGAAAATCGCGCGGTTTTTAGCCGGTAGCGGCGAAAGTCGCGCTATTTTTGCCCACCAGCTGCAAAAATCGCATAGTTTCTGGCCGCTAGCGGCGAAAATCGCACGGTTTTTGGCCGCTAGCGGCGACAATCGCGCTATTTTTGGCCGGTAGCGGCGAAAATCGCGCTATTTTTGGCCGGTAGCGGCGAAAATCACTTTTTTTGCCCGCCAGCTGCGAAAATCGCATAGTTTTTGGCCGCTAGCGGCGAAAATCGCGCGGTTTTTGGCCGGTAGCGGCGAAAATCACGATTTTTGCCAGCCAGCTGCGAAAATCGTATGGTTTTTGGCTGCTAACGGCGAAAATCGCGCGGTTTTTAGCCGGTAGCGGCGAAAGTCGCGCTATTTTTGCCCACCAGCTGCAAAAATCGCATAGTTTCTGGCCGCTAGCGGCGAAAATCGCACGGTTTTTGGCCGCTAGCGGCGACAATCGCGCTATTTTTGGCCGGTAGCGGCGAAAATCGCGCTATTTTTGGCCGGTAGCGGCGAAAATCACTTTTTTTGCCCGCCAGCTGCGAAAATCGCATAGTTTTTGGCCGCTAGCGGCGAAAATCGCGCGGTTTTTGGCCGGTAGCGGCTAAAATCGCGCTCTTTTTGCCCGCCAGCTGCAAAAATCGCATAGTTTCTGGCCGCTAGCGGCGAAAATCGCACGATTTTTGGCCGCTAGCGGCGAAAATCGCACGGTTTTTGGCCGCAAGCAGCGAAAATCGCGCAATTTTTGGCCCGTAGTGGCGAAAATCGCGATTTTTGCTCGCCAGCTGCGAAAATCGCATGGTTTTTGGCCGCTAGCGGCGAAAATCGCGCGGTTTTTGGCCGGTAGCGGCGAAAATCGCGCTATTTTCGCCCGCCAGCTGCAAAAATCGCATAGTTTCTGGCCGCTAGCGGCGAAATTCACACGATTTTTGGCCGCTAGCGGCGAAATTCGCACGATTTTTGGCCGCTAGCGGCGAAATTTGCACGATTTTTGGCCGCTAGCGGCGAAAATCGCGCTATTTTTGGCCGGTAGCGGCGAAAATCGCGATTTTTGCCCGCCAGCTGCGAAAATCTCATGGTTTTTGGCCGCTAGCGGCGAAAATCGCGTGGTTTTTGGCCGGTAGCGGCGAAAATCGGCTATTTTTGCCCGCCAGCTGCAAAAATCGCATAGTTTCTGGCCGCTAGCGGCGAAATTCCCACGATTTTTGGCCGCTAGCGGCGAAATTTGCACGATTTTTGGCCGCTAGCGGCGAAAATCGCGCTATTTTTGGCCGGTAGTGGCGAAAATCGCGATTTTTACCCGCCAGCTGCGAAAATCGCATGGTTTTTGGCCGGTAGCGGCGAAAATCGCGCTATTTTTGCCCGCCAGCTGCAAAAATCGCATAGTTTCTGGCCGCTAGCGGCGAAAATCGCACGATTTTTGGCCGCTAGCGGCGAAATTCGCACGATTTTTGGCCGCTAGCGGCGAAATTTGCACGATTTTTGGCCGCTAGAGGCGAAAATCGCACGGTTTTTGGCCGCTAGCGGCGAAAATCGCACGGTTTTTGGCCGCTAGCGGCGAAAATCGCACTATTTTTGGCCGGTAGCGGCGAAAATCGCGATTTTTGCCCGCCAGCTGCGAAAATCGCATGTTTTTGGCCGCTAGCGGCGAAAATCGCGCTATTTTTGGCTGGTAGCGGCGAAAATCACGATTTTTGCCAGCCAGCTGCGAAAATCGTATGGTTTTTTGGCCGCTAGCGGCGAAAATCGCGCGGTTTTTGGCCGGTAGCGGCTAAAATCGCGCTCTTTTTGCCCGCCAGCTGCAAAAATCGCATAGTTTCTGGCCGCTAGCGGCGAAAATCGCACGATTTTTGGCCGCTAGCGGCGAAAATCGCACGGTTTTTGGCCGCAAGCAGCGAAAATCGCGCAATTTTTGGCCCGTAGTGGCGAAAATTGCGATTTTTGCTCGCCAGCTGCGAAAATCGCATGGTTTTTGGCCGCTAGCGGCGAAAATCGCGCGGTTTTTGGCCGGTAGCGGCGAAAATCGCGCTATTTTCGCCCGCCAGCTGCAAAAATCGCATAGTTTCTGGCCGCTAGCGGCGAAATTCACACGATTTTTGGGCGCTAGCGGCGAAAATCGCGTGGTTTTTGGCCGGTAGCGGCGAAAATCGCGCTATTTTTGAACGCCAGCTGCAAAAATCGCATAGTTTCTGGCCGCTAGCGGCGAAAATCGCACGGTTTTTGGCCGCTAGCAGCGAAAATCGCGATATTTTTTAGCCAGTAGCGGTGAAAATCGCGATTTTTGGCCGGTAGCGGCGAAAATCGCGCTATTTTCGTCCGCCAGCTGCAAAAATCGCATAGTTTCTGGCCGCTAGCGGCGAAAATCGCACGATTTTTGGCCGCTAGCGGCGAAAATCGCACGGTTTTTGGCCGCTAGCGGCGAAAATCGCGCTATTTTTGGCCGGTAGCGCCGAAAATCGCGATTTTTGCCCGCCAGCTGCGAAAATCTCATGGTTTTTGGCCGGTAGCGGCGAAAATCGCGCGGTTTTTGGCCGGTAGCGGCGAAAATCGGTCGATTTTTGGCAGGTAGCGGAGAAATTCGCGTGGTTTTTGGCCGCCAGCTGCAAAAATAGCATGGTTTCTGGCCGCTAGCGTCGAAAATAGCGCTGTTATCGGCCGTTAGCGGCAAAAATCGCCCGATTTTTGGCCGCTAGCGGCGAAAATCGCACGGTTTTTGGCCGCTAGCGGCGAAAATCGCGCTATTTTTGGCCGGTAGCGGCGAAAAACGCGATTTTTGCCCGCCAGCTGCGAAAATCTCATGGTTTTTGGCCGCTAGCGGCGAAATTTGCACGATTTTTGGCCGCTAGCGGCGAAAATCGCGCTATTTTTGGCCGGTAGCGGCGAAAATCGCGATTTTTGCCCGCCAGCTGCGAAAATCGCGCGGTTTTTGGCCGGTAACGGCGAAAATCGGTCGATTTTTGGCAGGTAGCGGCGAAATTCGCGCGGTTTTTGGCCGCCAGCTGCAAAAATCGCATGGTTTCTGGATGCTAGCGTCGAAAATAGCGCGGTTTTCGGCCGTTAACGGCAAAAATCGCCCAATTTTTGGCCGCTAGCGGCGAAAATCGCACGGTTTTTGGCCGCTAGCGGCGAAAATCGCGCATTTTTGGCCGGTAGCGGCGAAAATCGCGATTTTTGCCTGCCAGCTGCGAAAATCTCATGGTTTTTGGCCGCTAGCGGCGAAAATCGCGCGGTTTTTGGCCGGTAGCGGCGAAAATCGGCTATTTTTGCCCGCCAGCTGCAAAAATAGCATAGTTTCTGGCCGCTAGCGTCGAAAATAGCACGGTTTTGGCTGTTACCGGCAAAAATCGCCCGATTTTTGGCCGCTAGCGGCGAAAATCGCACGGTTTTTGGCCACTAGCGGCGAAAATCGCGCTATTTTTGGCCGGTAGCGGCGAAAATCGCGATTTTTGCCCGCCAGCTGCGAAAATCTCATGGTTTTTGGCCGCTAGCGGCGAAAATCGCGTGGTTTTTGGCCGGTAGCGGCGAAAATCGGCTATTTTTGCCCGCCAGCTGCAAAAATCGCATAGTTTCTGGCCGCTAGCGGCGAAATTCCCACGATTTTTGGCCGCTAGCGGCGAAATTTGCACGATTTTTGGCCGCTAGCGGCGAAAATCGCGCTATTTTTGGCCGGTAGTGGCGAAAATCGCGATTTTTACCCGCCAGCTGCGAAAATCGCATGGTTTTTGGCCGGTAGCGGCGAAAATCGCGCTATTTTTGCCCGCCAGCTGCAAAAATCGCATAGTTTCTGGCCGCTAGCGGCGAAAATCGCACGATTTTTGGCCGCTAGCGGCGAAATTCGCACGATTTTTGGCCGCTAGCGGCGAAATTTGCACGATTTTTGGCCGCTAGAGGCGAAAATCGCACGGTTTTTGGCCGCTAGCGGCGAAAATCGCACGGTTTTTGGCCGCTAGCGGCGAAAATCGCACTATTTTTGGCCGGTAGCGGCGAAAATCGCGATTTTTGCCCGCCAGCTGCGAAAATCGCATGTTTTTGGCCGCTAGCGGCGAAAATCGCGCTATTTTTGGCTGGTAGCGGCGAAAATCACGATTTTTGCCAGCCAGCTGCGAAAATCGTATGGTTTTTGGCCGCTAGCGGCGAAAATCGCGCGGTTTTTGGCCGGTAGCGGCTAAAATCGCGCTCTTTTTGCCCGCCAGCTGCAAAAATCGCATAGTTTCTGGCCGCTAGCGGCGAAAATCGCACGATTTTTGGCCGCTAGCGGCGAAAATCGCACGGTTTTTGGCCGCAAGCAGCGAAAATCGCGCAATTTTTGGCCCGTAGTGGCGAAAATTGCGATTTTTGCTCGCCAGCTGCGAAAATCGCATGGTTTTTGGCCGCTAGCGGCGAAAATCGCGCGGTTTTTGGCCGGTAGCGGCGAAAATCGCGCTATTTTCGCCCGCCAGCTGCAAAAATCGCATAGTTTCTGGCCGCTAGCGGCGAAATTCACACGATTTTTGGGCGCTAGCGGCGAAAATCGCGTGGTTTTTGGCCGGTAGCGGCGAAAATCGCGCTATTTTTGAACGCCAGCTGCAAAAATCGCATAGTTTCTGGCCGCTAGCGGCGAAAATCGCACGGTTTTTGGCCGCTAGCAGCGAAAATCGCGATATTTTTTAGCCAGTAGCGGTGAAAATCGCGATTTTTGGCCGGTAGCGGCGAAAATCGCGCTATTTTCGTCCGCCAGCTGCAAAAATCGCATAGTTTCTGGCCGCTAGCGGCGAAAATCGCACGATTTTTGGCCGCTAGCGGCGAAAATCGCACGGTTTTTGGCCGCTAGCGGCGAAAATCGCGCTATTTTTGGCCGGTAGCGCCGAAAATCGCGATTTTTGCCCGCCAGCTGCGAAAATCTCATGGTTTTTGGCCGGTAGCGGCGAAAATCGCGCGGTTTTTGGCCGGTAGCGGCGAAAATCGGTCGATTTTTGGCAGGTAGCGGAGAAATTCGCGTGGTTTTTGGCCGCCAGCTGCAAAAATAGCATGGTTTCTGGCCGCTAGCGTCGAAAATAGCGCTGTTATCGGCCGTTAGCGGCAAAAATCGCCCGATTTTTGGCCGCTAGCGGCGAAAATCGCACGGTTTTTGGCCGCTAGCGGCGAAAATCGCGCTATTTTTGGCCGGTAGCGGCGAAAAAACGCGATTTTTGCCCGCCAGCTGCGAAAATCTCATGGTTTTTGGCCGCTAGCGGCGAAATTTGCACGATTTTTGGCCGCTAGCGGCGAAAATCGCGCTATTTTTGGCCGGTAGCGGCGAAAATCGCGATTTTTGCCCGCCAGCTGCGAAAATCGCGCGGTTTTTGGCCGGTAACGGCGAAAATCGGTCGATTTTTGGCAGGTAGCGGCGAAATTCGCGCGGTTTTTGGCCGCCAGCTGCAAAAATCGCATGGTTTCTGGATGCTAGCGTCGAAAATAGCGCGGTTTTCGGCCGTTAACGGCAAAAATCGCCCAATTTTTGGCCGCTAGCGGCGAAAATCGCACGGTTTTTGGCCGCTAGCGGCGAAAATCGCGCATTTTTGGCCGGTAGCGGCGAAAATCGCGATTTTTGCCTGCCAGCTGCGAAAATCTCATGGTTTTTGGCCGCTAGCGGCGAAAATCGCGCGGTTTTTGGCCGGTAGCGGCGAAAATCGGCTATTTTTGCCCGCCAGCTGCAAAAATAGCATAGTTTCTGGCCGCTAGCGTCGAAAATAACACGGTTTTGGCTGTTACCGGCAAAAATCGCCCGATTTTTGGCCGCTAGCGGCGAAAATCGCACGGTTTTTGGCCACTAGCGGCGAAAATCGCGCTATTTTTGGCCGGTAGCGGCGAAAATCACGATTTTTGCCCGCCAGCTGCGAAAATCGCATAGTTTTTAGCCGCTACCTGCGAAAATCGCGCGGTTTTTGGCCGCTAGCGGCAAAAATCGCGCTTTTTTTGGCCGGTAGTGCCGAAAATCGCGATTTTTGCCCGCCAGCTGCGAAAATCTCACGGTTTTTGGCCGCTAGCGGCGAAAATCGCGCTATTTTCGCCCACCAGCTGCAAAAATCGCATAGTTTCTGGCCGCTAGCGGGGTAAAACGCACGATTTTTGGCCGCTAGCGGTGAAATTCGCACGCTTTTTGGCCGCTAGCGGGGAAATTTGCATGATTTTTGGCCGCTAGCGGCGAAAATCGCACGGTTTTTGGCCGCTAGCGGCGAAAATCGCGCAATTTTTGGCCGGTAGCGCCGAAAATCGCGATTTTTGCCCACCAGCTGCAAAAATCGCATAGTTTCTGGCCGCTAGCGGGGAGAAACGCACGATTTTTGGCCGCTAGCGGTGAAATTCGCACGATTTTTGGCCGCTAGCGGCGAAATTTGCACGATTTTTGGCCGCTAGCGGCGAAAATCGCACGGTTTTTGGCCGCTAGCGGCGAAAATCGCGCTATTTTTGGCCGGTAGCGCCGAAAATCGCGATTTTTGCCCGCCAGCTGCGAAAATCGCATGGTTTTTGGCCGGTAGCGGCGAAAATCGGTCGATTTTTGGCAGGTAGCGGCGAAAATAGCGCGGTTTTCGGCCGTTAGCGGCAAAAATCGCCCGATTTTTGGCCGCTAGCGGCGAAAATCGCACGTTTTTTTGGCCGCTAGCGGCGAAAATCGCGCTATTTTTGGCCAGTAGCGGCGAAAATCGCGATTTTTGCCCCTCAGCTGCGAAAATCGCATGGTTTTTGGCCGCTAGCGGCGAAAATCGCATGGTTTTTGGCCGCTAGCGGCGAAAATCGCGCTATTTTTGCCCGCCAGCTGCAAAAATCGCATAGTTTCTGGCCACTAGCGGCGAAATTCCCACGATTTTTGGCCGCTAGCGGCGAAATTCGCGTGGTTTTTGGCCGGTAGCGGCGAAAATCGCGCTATTTTTAGCCGGTAGCGGCGAAAATCACGATTTTTGCCAGCCAGCTGCGAAAATCGTATAGTTTTTGGCTGCTAACGGCGAAAATCGCGCGGTTTTTTAGCCGGTAGCGGCGAAAATCGCGCTATTTTTGCCCACCAGCTGCAAAAATCGCATAGTTTCTGGCCGCTAGCGGCGAAAATCGCACGGTTTTTGGCCGCTAGCGGCGAAAATCGCGTTATTTTTGGCCGGTAGCGGCGAAAATCGCGCTATTTTTGGCCGGTAGCGGCGAAAATCACTTTTTTTGCCCGCCAGCTGCGAAAATCGCATAGTTTTTGGCCGCTAGCGGCGAAAATCGCGCGGTTTTTGGCCGGTAGCGGCTAAAATCGCGCTCTTTTTGCCCGCCAGCTGCAAAAATCGAATAGTTTCTGGCCGCTAGCGGCGAAAATCGCACGATTTTTGGCCGCTAGCGGCGAAAATCGCACGGTTTTTGGCCGCAAGCAGCGAAAATCGCGCAATTTTTGGCCCGTAGTGGCGAAAATCGCGATTTTTGCTCGCCAGCTGCGAAAATCGCATGATTTTTGGTCGCTAGCGGCGAAAATCGCGCGGTTTTTGGCCGGTAGCGGCGAAAATCGCGCTATTTTCGCCCGCCAGCTGCAAAAATCGCATAGTTTCTGGCCGATAGCGGCGAAATTCACACGATTTTTGGCCGCTAGCGGCGAAATTCGCACGATTTTTGGCCGCTAGCGGCGAAATTTGCACGATTTTTGGCCGCTAGCGGCGAAAATCGCGCTATTTTTGGCCGGTAGCGGCGAAAATCGCGATTTTTGCTCGCCAGCTGCGAAAATCTCATGGTTTTTGGCCGCTAGCGGCGAAAATCGCGTGGTTTTTGGCCGGTAGCGGCGAAAATCGGCTATTTTTGCCCGCCAGCTGCAAAAATCGCATAGTTTCTGGCCGCTAGCGGCGAAATTCCCACGATTTTTGGCCGCTAGCGGCGAAATTCCCACGATTTTTGGCCGCTAGCGGCGAAATTTGCACGATTTTTGGCCGCTAGCGGCGAAAATCGCGCTATTTTTGGCCGGTAGTGGCGAAAATCGCGATTTTTACCCGCCAGCTGCGAAAATCGCATGGTTTTTGGCCGGTAGCGGCGAAAATTGCGCTATTTTTGCCCGCCAGGTGCAAAAATCGCATAGTTTCTGGCCGCTAGCGGCGAAAATCGCACGATTTTTGGCCGCTAGCGGCGAAATTCGCACGATTTTTGGCCGCTAGCGGCGAAATTTGCACGATTTTTGGCCGCTAGCGGCGAAAATCGCACGGTTTTTGGCCGCTAGCGGCGAAAATCGCACGGTTTTTGGCCGCTAGCGGCGAAAATCGCACTATTTTTGGCCGGTAGCGGCGAAAATCGCGATTTTTGCCCGCCAGCTGCGAAAATCGCATGTTTTTGGCCGCTAGCGGCGAAAATCGCGCTATTTTTGGCTGGTAGCGGCGAAAATCACGATTTTTGCCAGCCAGCTGCGAAAATCGTATGGTTTTTGGCTGCTAACGGCGAAAATCGCGCGGTTTTTAGCCGGTAGCGGCGAAAATCGCGCTATTTTTGCCCACCAGCTGCAAAAATCGCATAGTTTCTGGCCGCTAGCGGCGAAAATCGCACGGTTTTTGGCCACTAGCGGCGAAAATCGCGCTATTTTTGGCCGGTAGCGGCGAAAATCGCGCTATTTTTGGCCGGTAGCGGCGAAAATCACTTTTTTTGCCCGCCAGCTGCGAAAATCGCATAGTTTTTGGCCGCTAGCGGCGAAAATCGCGCGGTTTTTGGCCGGTAGCGGCTAAAATCGCGCTCTTTTTGCCCGCCAGCTGCAAAAATCGCATAGTTTCTGGCCGCTAGCGGCGAAAATCGCACGATTTTTGGCCGCTAGCGGCGAAAATCGCACGGTTTTTGGCCGCAAGCAGCGAAAATCGCGCAATTTTTGGCCCGTAGTGGCGAAAATCGCGATTTTTGCTCGCCAGCTGCGAAAATCGCATGGTTTTTGGCCGCTAGAGGCGAAAATCGCGTGGTTTTTGGCCGGTAGCGGCGAAAATCGCGCTATTTTCGCCCGCCAGCTGCAAAAATCGCATAGTTTCTGGCCGCTAGCGGCGAAATTCCCACGATTTTTGGCCGCTAGCGGCGAAATTTGCACGATTTTTGGCCGCTAGAGGCGAAAATCGCGCTATTTTTGGCCGGTAGTGGCGAAAATCGCGATTTTTACCCGCCAGCTGCGAAAATCGCATGGTTTTTGGCCGGTAGCGGCGAAAATCGCGCTATTTTTGCCCGCCAGCTGCAAAAATCGCATAGTTTCTGGCCGCTAGCGGCGAAAATCGCGCTATTTTTGGCCGGTAGCGGCGAAAATCGCGCTATTTTTGGCCGGTAGCGGCGAAAATCACTTTTTTTGCCCGCCAGCTGCGAAAATCGCATAGTTTTTGGCCGCTAGCGGCGAAAATCGCGCGGTTTTTGGCCGGTAGCGGCTAAAATCGCGCTCTTTTTGCCCGCCAGCTGCAAAAATCGCATAGTTTCTGGCCGCTAGCGGCGAAAATCGCACGATTTTTGGCCGCTAGTGGCGAAAATCGCACGGTTTTTGGCCGCAAGCAGCGAAAATCGCGCAATTTTTGGCCCGTAGTGGCGAAAATTGCGATTTTTGCTCGCCAGCTGCGAAAATCGCATGGTTTTTGGCCGCTAGCGGCGAAAATCGCGCGGTTTTTGGCCGGTAGCGGCGAAAATCGCGCTATTTTCGCCCGCCAGCTGCAAAAATCGCATAGTTTCTGGCCGCTAGCGGCGAAATTCACACGATTTTTGGGCGCTAGCGGCGAAATTCGCACGATTTTTGGCCGCTAGCGGCGAAATTTGCACGATTTTTGGCCGCTAGCGACGAAAATCGCACGGTTTTTGACCGCTAGCGGCGAAAATCGCGCTATTTTTGGCCGGTAGTGGCGAAAATCGCGATTTTTGCCCGCCAGCTGCAAAAATCGCATAGTTTCTGACCGCTAGCAGCGAAATTCCCACGATTTTTGGCCGCTAGCGGCGAAAATCGCGTGGTTTTTGGCCGGTAGCGGCGAAAATCGCGCTATTTTTGAACGCCAGCTGCAAAAATCGCATAGTTTCTGGCCGCTAGCGGCGAAAATCGCACGGTTTTTGGCCGCTAGCAGCGAAAATCGCGATATTTTTTAGCCAGTAGCGGTGAAAATCGCGATTTTTGGCCGGTAGCGGCGAAAATCGCGCTATTTTCGTCCGCCAGCTGCAAAAATCGCATAGTTTCTGGCCGCTAGCGGCGAAAATCGCACGATTTTTGGCCGCTAGCGGCGAAAATCGCACGGTTTTTGGCCGCTAGCGGCGAAAATCGCGCTATTTTTGGCCGGTAGCGCCGAAAATCGCGATTTTTGCCCGCCAGCTGCGAAAATCTCATGGTTTTTGGCCGGTAGCGGCGAAAATCGCGCGGTTTTTGGCCGGTAGCGGCGAAAATCGGTCGATTTTTGGCAGGTAGCGGAGAAATTCGCGCGGTTTTTGGCCGCCAGCTGCAAAAATAGCATGGTTTCTGGCCGCTAGCGTCGAAAATAGCGCTGTTATCGGCCGTTAGCGGCAAAAATCGCCCGATTTTTGGCCGCTAGCGGCGAAAATCGCACGGTTTTTGGCCGCTAGCGGCGAAAATCGCGCTATTTTTGGCCGGTAGCGGCGAAAAACGCGATTTTTGCCCGCCAGCTGCGAAAATCTCATGGTTTTTGGCCGCTAGCGGCGAAATTTGCACGATTTTTGGCCGCTAGCGGCGAAAATCGCGCTATTTTTGGCCGGTAGCGGCGAAAATCGCGATTTTTGCCCGCCAGCTGCGAAAATCGCGCGGTTTTTGGCCGGTAACGGCGAAAATCGGTCGATTTTTGGCAGGTAGCGGCGAAATTCGCGCGGTTTTTGGCCGCCAGCTGCAAAAATCGCATGGTTTCTGGATGCTAGCGTCGAAAATAGCGCAGTTTTCGGCCGTTAACGGCAAAAATCGCCCAATTTTTGGCCGCTAGCGGCGAAAATCGCACGGTTTTTGGCCGCTAGCGGCGAAAATCGCGCATTTTTGGCCGGTAGCGGCGAAAATCGCGATTTTTGCCTGCCAGCTGCGAAAATCTCATGGTTTTTGGCCGCTAGCGGCGAAAATCGCGCGGTTTTTGGCCGGTAGCGGCGAAAATCGGCTATTTTTGCCCGCCAGCTGCAAAAATAGCATAGTTTCTGGCCGCTAGCGTCGAAAATAGCACGGTTTTGGCTGTTACCGGCAAAAATCGCCCGATTTTTCGCCGCTAGCGGCGAAAATAGCACGGTTTTTGGCCACTAGCGGCGAAAATCGCGCTATTTTTGGCCGGTAGCGGCGAAAATCGCGCTATTTTTGGCCGGTAGCGGCGAAAATCGCGCTATTTTTGGCCGGTAGCGGCGAAAATCACGATTTTTGCCCGCCAGCTGCGAAAATCGCATAGTTTTTAGCCGCTACCTGCGAAAATCGCGCGGTTTTTGGCCGCTAGCGGCGAAAATCGCACGATTTTTGGCCGCTAGCGGCGAAAATCGCACGGTTATTGGCCGCTAGCGGCGAAAATCGCGCTATTTTTGGCCGGTAGTGGCGAAAATCGCGATTTTTGCCTGCCAGCTGCGAAAATCTCATGGTTTTTGGCCGCTAGCGGCGAAAATCGCGCGGTTTTTGGCCGGTAGCGGCGAAAATCGGCTATTTTTGCCCGCCAGCTGCAAAAATAGCATAGTTTCTGGCCGCTAGCGTCGAAAATAGCACGGTTTTGGCTGTTACCGGCAAAAATTGCCCGATTTTTGGCCGCTAGCGGCGAAAATCGCACGGTTTTTGGCCACTAGCGGCGAAAATCGCGCTATTTTTGGCCGGTAGCGGCGAAAATCACGATTTTTGCCCGCCAGCTGCGATAATCGCATAGTTTTTAGCCGCTACCTGCGAAAATCGCGCGGTTTTTGGCCGCTAGCGGCGAAAATCGCACGATTTTTGGCCGCTAGCGGCGAAAATCGCACGGTTATTGGCCGCTAGCGGCGAAAATTGCGCTTTTTTTGGCCGGTAGTGCCGAAAATCGCGATTTTTGCCCGCCAGCTGCGAAAATCTCACGGTTTTTGGCCGCTAGCGGCGAAAATCGCGCTATTTTCGCCCACCAGCTGCAAAAATCGCATAGTTTCTGGCCGCTAGCGGGGAAAAACGCACGATTTTTGGCCGCTAGCAGTGAAATTCGCACGCTTTTTGGCCGCTAGCGGGGAAATTTGCACGATTTTTGGCCGCTAGCGGCGAAAATCGCACGGTTTTTGGCCGCTAGCGGCGAAAATCGCGCAATTTTTGGCCGGTAGCGCCGAAAATCGCGATTTTTGCCCACCAGCTGCAAAAATCGCATAGTTTCTGGCCGCTAGCGGGGAGAAACGCACGATTTTTGGCCGCTAGCGGTGAAATTCGCACGATTTTTGGCCGCTAGCGGCGAAATTTGTACGATTTTTGGCCGCTAGCGGCGAAAATCGCACGGTTTTTGGCCGCTAGCGGCGAAAATCGCGCTATTTTTGGCCGGTAGCGCCGAAAATCGCGATTTTTGCCCGCCAGCTGCGAAAATCGCATGGTTTTTGGCCGGTAGCGGCGAAAATCGGTCGATTTTTGGCAGGTAGCGGCGAAAATAGCGCGGTTTTCGGCCGTTAGCGGCAAAAATCGCCCGATTTTTGGCCGCTAGCGGCGAAAATCGCACGTTTTTTGGCCGCTAGCGGCGAAAATCGCGCTATTTTTGGCCAGTAGCGGCGAAAATCGCGATTTTTGCCCCTCAGCTGCGAAAATCGCATGGTTTTTGGCCGCTAGCGGCGAAAATCGCATGGTTTTTGGCCGCTAGCGGCGAAAATCGCGCTATTTTTGCCCGCCAGCTGCAAAAATCGCATAGTTTCTGGCCGCTAGCGGCGAAATTCCCACGATTTTTGGCCGCTAGCGGCGAAATTTGCACGATTTTTGGCCGCTAGCGGCGAAAATCGCGCTATTTTTAGCCGGTAGCGGCGAAAATCGCGATTTTTGCCCGCCAGCTGCGAAAATCGCATGGTTTTTGGCCACTAGCGGCGAAAATCGCGCGGTTTTTGGCCGGTAACGTCGAAAATCGGTCGATTTTTGGCAGGTAGCGGCGAAATTCGCGCGGTTTTTGGGCGCCAGCTGCAAAAATCGCATGGTTTCTGGACGCTAGCGTCGAAAATAGCGCGGTTTTCGGCCGTTAAGGGCAAAAATCGCCCGATTTTTGGCCGCTAGCGGCGAAAATCGCACGGTTTTTGGCCGTTAGCGGCGAAAATCGCGCTATTTTTAGCCGGTAGCGGCGAAAATCGTGATTTTTGCCCGCCAGCTGCGAAAATCTCATAGTTTTTGGCCGCTAGCGGCGAAAATCGGCTATTTTTGCCCGCCAGCTGCAAAAATCGCATAGTTTCTGGCCGCTAGCGGCGAAATTCCCACGATTTTTGGCCGCTAGCGGCGAAATTTGCACGATTTTTGGCCGCTAGCGGCGAAAATCGCGCTATTTTTGGCCGGTAGCGGCGAAAATCGCGATTTTTGCCCGCCAGCTGCGAAAATCGCATGGTTTTTGGCCGCTAGCGGCGAAAATCGCGCGGTTTTTGGCTGGTAGCGGCGAAATTCGCGCGTTTTTTTGGCCGCCAGCTGCAAAACTCGTTTGGTTTCTGGCCGCTAGCGTCGAAAATAGCGCGGTTTTCGGCCGTTAACGGCAAAAATCGCCCGATTTTTGGCCGCTAGCGGCGAAAATCGCACGGTTTTTGGCCGTTAGCGGCGAAAATCGCGCTATTTTTGTCCGGTAGCGGCGAAAATCGGGCGGTTTTTGGCCGCCAGCTGCAAAAATCGCATGGTTTCTGGCCGCTAGCGTCGAAAATAGCACGGTTTTCGGCCGTTAACGGCAAAAATCGCCCGATTTTTGGCCGCTAGCTGCGAAAATCGCGCTATTTTTGTCCGGTAGCTGCGAAAATCGCACGATTTTTGGCCGCTAGCGTCGAAAATCGCACGGTTTTTGGCCGCTAGTGGCGAAAATCGCGCTATTTTTGGCCGGTAGCGGCGAAAATCGCGATTTTTGGCCGCTAGCGGCGAAAATCGCATGGTTTTTGGCCGCTAGCGGCGAAAATCGCATGGTTTTTGGCCGCTAGCGGCGAAAATCGCGCAGTTTTTGGAAGGCAGCGGTGAATATCGCGATTTTTGCCCAACAGCTGCGAAAATCTCATGGTTTCTGGCCGCTAGCGGCGAAAATCGCACGATTTTTGGCCGCTAGCGGCAAAAATCGCACGGTTTTTGGCCGCTAGCGGCGAAAATCGCGCTATTTTTGGCCGGTAGCGGCGAAAATCGCGATTTTTGCCCCTCAGCTGCGAAAATCGCATGGTTTTTGGCCGCTAGCGGCGAAAATCGCATGGTTTTTGGCCGCTAGCGGCGAAAATCGCGCTATTTTTGCCCGCCAGCTGCAAAAATCGCATAGTTTCTGGCCGCTAGCGGCGAAATTCCCACGATTTTTGGCCGCTAGCGGCGAAATTTGCACGATTTTTGGCCGCTAGCGGCGAAAATCGCGCTATTTTTAGCCGGTAGCGGCGAAAATCGCGATTTTTGCCCGCCAGCTGCGAAAATCGCATGGTTTTTGGCCACTAGCGGCGAAAATCGCGCGGTTTTTGGCCGGTAACGTCGAAAATCGGTCGATTTTTGGCAGGTAGCGGCGAAATTCGCGCGGTTTTTGGGCGCCAGCTGCAAAAATCGCATGGTTTCTGGACGCTAGCGTCGAAAATAGCGCGGTTTTTGGCCGTTAAGGGCAAAAATCGCCCGATTTTTGGCCGCTAGCGGCGAAAATCGCACGGTTTTTGGCCGTTAGCGGCGAAAATCGCGCTATTTTTAGCCGGTAGCGGCGAAAATCGTGATTTTTGCCCGCCAGCTGCGAAAATCTCATAGTTTTTGGCCGCTAGCGGCGAAAATCGGCTATTTTTGCCCGCCAGCTGCAAAAATCGCATAGTTTCTGGCCGCTAGCGGCGAAATTCCCACGATTTTTGGCCGCTAGCGGCGAAATTTGCACGATTTTTGGCCGCTAGCGGCGAAAATCGCGCTATTTTTGGCCGGTAGCGGCGAAAATCGCGATTTTTGCCCGCCAGCTGCGAAAATCGCATGGTTTTTGGCCGCTAGCGGCGAAAATCGCGCGGTTTTTGGCTGGTAGCGGCGAAATTCGCGCGTTTTTTTTGGCCGCCAGCTGCAAAACTCGTTTGGTTTCTGGCCGCTAGCGTCGAAAATAGCGCGGTTTTCGGCCGTTAACGGCAAAAATCGCCCGATTTTTGGCCGCTAGCGGCGAAAATCGCACGGTTTTTGGCCGTTAGCGGCGAAAATCGCGCTATTTTTGTCCGGTAGCGGCGAAAATCGGGCGGTTTTTGGCCGCCAGCTGCAAAAATCGCATGGTTTCTGGCCGCTAGCGTCGAAAATAGCACGGTTTTCGGCCGTTAACGGCAAAAATCGCCCGATTTTTGGCCGCTAGCTGCGAAAATCGCGCTATTTTTGTCCGGTAGCTGCGAAAATCGCACGATTTTTGGCCGCTAGCGTCGAAAATCGCACGGTTTTTGGCCGCTAGTGGCGAAAATCGCGCTATTTTTGGCCGGTAGCGGCGAAAATCGCGATTTTTGGCCGCTAGCGGCGAAAATCGCATGGTTTTTGGCAGCTAGCGGCGAAAATCGCATGGTTTTTGGCCGCTAGCGGTGAAAATCGCGCAGTTTTTGGAAGGCAGCGGTGAATATCGCGATTTTTGCCCAACAGCTGCGAAAATCTCATGGTTTCTGGCCGCTAGCGGCGAAAATCGCACGATTTTTGGCCGCTAGCGGCAAAAATCGCACGGTTTTTGGCCGCTAGCGGCGAAAATCGCGCTATTTTTGGCCGGTAGCGCCGAAAATCGCGATTTTTGCCCGCCAGCTGCGAAAATCTCATGGTTTTTGGCCGCTAGCGGCGAAAATCGCGCGGTTTTTGGCCGGTATCGGCGAAAATCGCGCTATTTTTGCCCGCCAGCTGCGAAAATCGCATGGTTTTTGGCCGCTAGCGGCGAAAATTGCGCGGTTTTTGGCCGGTAGCGGCGAAAATCACGCTATTTTCGCCCACCAGCTGCAAAAATCGCATAGTTTCTGGCCGCTAGCGGGGAAAAACGCACGATTTTTGGCCGCTAGCGGTGAAATTCGCACGATTTTTGGCCGCTAGCGGCGAAATTTGCACGATTTTTGGCCGGTAGCGGCGAAAATCGGTCGATTTTTGGCAGGTAGCGGCGAAATACGCGCGGTTTTTGGCCGCTAGCGGCGAAAAAAGCGCGGTTTTCGGCCGTTAGCGGCAAAAATCGCCCGATTTTTGGCCGCTAGCGGCGAAAATCGCACGGTTTTTGGCCGCTAGCGGCGAAAATCGCGCTATTTTTGGCCAGTAGCGGCGAAAATCGCGATTTTCTGCGATTTTTGCGATTTTTTGCGTTTTTTTTGCGTTTTTTTTGCGTTTTTTTTTTGCGTTTTTTTTTTTTTTTTGCGATTTTTGCGATTTTTGCGAAAAATCGCGATTTTTGCCCCTCAGCTGCGAAAATCGCATGGTTTTTGGCCGCTAGCGGCGAAAATCGCCCTATTTTTGCCCGCCAGCTGCAAAAATCGCATAGTTTCTGGCCGCTAGCGGCGAAATTCCCACGATTTTTGGCCGCTAGCGGCGAAATTTGCACGATTTTTGGCCGCTAGCGGCGAAAATCGCGCTATTTTTAGCCGGTAGCGGCGAAAATCGCGATTTTTGCCCGCCAGCTGCGAAAATCGCATGGTTTTTGGCCGCTAGCGGCGAAAATCGCGCGGTTTTTGGCCGGTAACGGCGAAAATCGGTCGATTTTTGGCAGGTAGCGGCGAAATTCGCGCGGTTTTTGGGCGCCAGCAGCAAAAATCGCATGGTTTCTGGACGCTAGCGTCGAAAATAGCGCGGTTTTCGGCCGTTAAGGGCAAAAATCGCCCGATTTTTGGCCGCTAGCGGCGAAAATCGCACGGTTTTTGGCCGCTAGCGGCGAAAATCGCGCTATTTTTGGCCGGTAGCGGCGAAAATCGCGATTTTTGCCCGCCAGCTGCGAAAATCTCATGGTTTTTGGCCGCTAGCGGCGAAAATCGCGCGGTTTTTGGCCGGTAGCGGCGAAAATCGGCTATTTTTGCCCGCCAGCTGCAAAAATCGCATAGTTTCTGGCCGCTAGCGGCGAAAATCGCACGATTTTTGGCCGCTAGCGGCGAAAATCGCACGATTTTTGGCCGCTAGCGGCGAAATTCCCACGATTTTTGGCCGCTAGCGGCGAAATTTGCACGATTTTTGCCCGCCAGCTGCGAAAATCGCATGGTTTTTGGCCGCTAGCGGCGAAAATCGCGCGGTTTTTGGCTGGTAGCGGCGAAATTCGCGCGTTTTTTGGCCGCCAGCTGCAAAACTCGTTTGGTTTCTGGCCGCTAGCGTCGAAAATAGCGCGGTTTTCGGCCGTTAACGGCAAAAATCGCCCGATTTTTTGCCGCTAGCGGCGAAAATCGCACGGTTTTTGGCCGTTAGCGGCGAAAATCGCACGGTTTTTGGCCGCAAGCAGCGAAAATCGCGCAATTTTTGGCCCGTAGTGGCGAAAATCGCGATTTTTGCTCGCCAGCTGCGAAAATCGCATGGTTTTTGGCCGCTAGCGGCGAAAATCGCGCGGTTTTTGGCCGGGAGCGGCGAAAATCGCGCTATTTTCGCCCGCCAGCTGCAAAAATCGCATAGTTTCTGGCCGCTAGCGGCGAAATTCACACGATTTTTGGCCGCTAGCGGCGAAATTCACACGATTTTTGGCCGCTAGCGGCGAAATTTGCACGATTTTTGGCCGCTAGCGGCGAAAATCGCGCTATTTTTGGCCGGTAGCGGCGAAAATCGCATGGTTTTTGGCCGCTAGCGGCGAAAATCGCGTGGTTTTTGGCCGGTAGCGGCGAAAATCGGCTATTTTTGCCCGCCAGCTGCAAAAATCGCATAGTTTCTGGCCGCTAGCGGCGAAATTCCCACGATTTTTGGCCGCTAGCGGCGAAATTTGCACGATTTTTGGCCGCTAGCGGCGAAAATCGCGCTATTTTTGGCCGGTAGTGGCGAAAATCGCGATTTTTACCCGCCAGTTGCGAAAATCGCATGGTTTTTGGCCGGTAGCGGCGAAAATCGCGCTATTTTTGCCCGCCAGCTGCAAAAATCGCATAGTTTCTGGCCTCTAGCGGCGAAATTCACACGATTTTTGGGCGCTAGCGGCGAAATTCGCACGATTTTTGGCCGCTAGCGGCGAAATTTGCACGATTTTTGGCCGCTAGCGACGAAAATCGCACGGTTTTTGACCGCTAGCGGCGAAAATCGCGCTATTTTTGGCCGGTAGTGGCGAAAATCGCGCTATTTTTGAACGCCAGCTGCAAAACTCGCATAGTTTCTGGCCGCTAGCGGCGAAAATCGCACGGTTTTTGGCCGCTAGCAGCGAAAATCGCGATATTTTTTAGCCAGTAGCGGTGAAAATCGCGATTTTTGGCCGGTAGCGGCGAAAATCGCGCTATTTTCGTCCGCCAGCTGCAAAAATCGCATAGTTTCTGGCCGCTAGCGGCGAAAATCGCACGATTTTTGGCCGCTAGCGGCGAAAATCGCACGGTTTTTGGCCGCTAGCGGCGAAAATCGCGCTATTTTTGGCCGGTAGCGCCGAAAATCGCGATTTTTGCCCGCTAGCTGCGAAAATCTCATGGTTTTTGGCCGGTAGCGGCGAAAATCGCGCGGTTTTTGGCCGGTAGCAGCGAAAATCGGTCGATTTTTGGCAGGTAGCGGAGAAATTCGCGCGGTTTTTGGCCGCCAGCTGCAAAAATAGCATGGTTTCTGGCCGCTAGCGTCGAAAATAGCGCTGTTATCGGCCGTTAGCGGCAAAAATCGCCCGATTTTTGGCCGCTAGCGGCGAAAATCGCACGGTTTTTGGCCGCTAGCGGCGAAAATCGCGCTATTTTTGGCCGGTAGCGGCGAAAAACGCGATTTTTGCCCGCCAGCTGCGAAAATCTCATGGTTTTTGGCCGCTAGCGGCGAAATTTGCACGATTTTTGGCCGCTATCGGCGAAAATCGCGCTATTTTTGGCCGGTAGCGGCGAAAATCGCGATTTTTGCCCGCCAGCTGCGAAAATCGCGCGGTTTTTGGCCGGTAACGGCGAAAATCGGTCGATTTTTGGCAGGTAGCGGCGAAATTCGCGCGGTTTTTGGCCGCCAGCTGCAAAAATCGCACTATTTTTGGCCGGTAGCGGCGAAAATCGCAATTTTTGCCCGCCAGCTGCGAAAATCGCATGTTTTTGGCCGCTAGCGGCGAAAATCGCGCTATTTTTGGCTGGTAGCGTAAAAAATCACGATTTTTGCCAGCCAGCTGCGAAAATCGTATGGTTTTTGGCTGCTAACGGCGAAAATCGCGCGGTTTTTAGCCGGTAGCGGCGAAAATCGCGCTATTTTTGCCCACCAGCTGCAAAAATCGCATAGTTTCTGGCCGCTAGCGGCGAAAATCGCACGGTTTTTGGCCGCTAGCGGCGAAAATCGCGCTATTTTTGGCCGGTAGCGGCGAAAATCGCGCTATTTTTGGCCGGTAGCGGCGAAAATCACTTTTTTTGCCCGCCAGCTGCGAAAATCGCATAGTTTTTGGCCGCTAGCGGCGAAAATCGCGCGGTTTTTGGCCGGTAGCGGCTAAAATCGCGCTCTTTTTGCCCGCCTGCTGCAAAAATCGCATAGTTTCTGGCCGCTAGCGGCGAAAATCGCACGATTTTTGGCCGCTAGCGGCGAAAATCGCACGGTTTTTGGCCGCAAGCAGCGAAAATCGCGCAATTTTTGGCCCGTAGTGGCGAAAATTGCGACTTTTGCTCGCCAGCTGCGAAAATCGCATGGTTTTTGGCCGCTAGCGGCGAAAATCGCGCGGTTTTTGGCCGGTAGCGGCGAAAATCGCGCTATTTTCGCCCGCCAGCTGCAAAAATCGCATAGTTTCTGGCCTCTAGCGGCGAAATTCACACGATTTTTGGGCGCTAGCGGCGAAATTCGCACGATTTTTGGCCGCTAGCGGCGAAATTTGCACGATTTTTGGCCGCTAGCGACGAAAATCGCACGGTTTTTGACCGCTAGCGGCGAAAATCGCGCTATTTTTGGCCGGTAGTGGCGAAAATCGCGCTATTTTTGAACGCCAGCTGCAAAAATCGCATAGTTTCTGGCCGCTAGCGGCGAAAATCGCACGGTTTTTGGCCGCTAGCAGCGAAAATCGCGATATTTTTTAGCCAGTAGCGGTGAAAATCGCGATTTTTGGCCGGTAGCGGCGAAAATCGCGCTATTTTCGTCCGCCAGCTGCAAAAATCGCATAGTTTCTGGCCGCTAGCGGCGAAAATCGCACGATTTTTGGCCGCTAGCGGCGAAAATCGCACGGTTTTTGGCCGCTAGCGGCGAAAATCGCGCTATTTTTGGCCGGTAGCGCCGAAAATCGCGATTTTTGCCCGCCAGCTGCGAAAATCTCATGGTTTTTGGCCGGTAGCGGCGAAAATCGCGCGGTTTTTGGCCGGTAGCAGCGAAAATCGGTCGATTTTTGGCAGGTAGCGGAGAAATTCGCGCGGTTTTTGGCCGCCAGCTGCAAAAATAGCATGGTTTCTGGCCGCTAGCGTCGAAAATAGCGCTGTTATCGGCCGTTAGCGGCAAAAATCGCCCGATTTTTGGCCGCTAGCGGCGAAAATCGCACGGTTTTTGGCCGCTAGCGGCGAAAATCGCGCTATTTTTGGCCGGTAGCGGCGAAAAACGCGATTTTTGCCCGCCAGCTGCGAAAATCTCATGGTTTTTGGCCGCTAGCGGCGAAATTTGCACGATTTTTGGCCGCTATCGGCGAAAATCGCGCTATTTTTGGCCGGTAGCGGCGAAAATCGCGATTTTTGCCCGCCAGCTGCGAAAATCGCGCGGTTTTTGGCCGGTAACGGCGAAAATCGGTCGATTTTTGGCAGGTAGCGGCGAAATTCGCGCGGTTTTTGGCCGCCAGCTGCAAAAATCGCATGGTTTCTGGATGCTAGCGTCGAAAATAGCGCGGTTTTCGGCCGTTAACGGCAAAAATCGCCCAATTTTTGGCCGCTAGCGGCGAAAATCGCGATTTTTGCCTGCCAGCTGCGAAAATCTCATGGTTTTTGGCCGCTAGCGGCGAAAATCGTGCGGTTTTTGGCCGGTAGCGGCGAAAATCGGCTATTTTTGCCCGCCAGCTGCAAAAATTGCATAGTTTCTGGCCGCTAGCGTCGAAAATAGCACGGTTTTGGCTGTTACCGGCAAAAATCGCCCGATTTTTGGCCGCTAGCGGCGAAAATCGCACGGTTTTTGGCCACTAGCGGCGAAAATCGCGCTATTTTTGGCCGGTAGCGGCGAAAATCACGATTTTTGCCCGCCAGCTGCGAAAATCGCATAGTTTTTAGCCGCTACCTGCGAAAATCGCGCGGTTTTTGGCCGCTAGCGGCGAAAATCGCACGATTTTTGGCCGCTAGCGGCGAAAATCGCACGGTTTTTGGCCGCTAGCGGCGAAAATCGCGCAATTTTTGGCCGGTAGCGCCGAAAATCGCGATTTTTGCCCACCAGCTGCAAAAATCGCATAGTTTCTGGCCGCTAGCGGGGAGAAACGCACGATTTTTGGCCGCTAGCGGTGAAATTCGCACGATTTTTGGCCGCTAGCGGCGAAATTTGCACGATTTTTGGCCGCTAGCGGCGAAAATCGCACGGTTTTTGGCCGCTAGCGGCGAAAATCGCGCTATTTTTGGCCGGTAGCGCCGAAAATCGCGATTTTTGCCCGCCAGCTGCGAAAATCGCATGGTTTTTGGCCGGTAGCGGCGAAAATCGGTCGATTTTTGGCAGGTAGCGGCGAAAATAGCGCGGTTTTCGGCCGTTAGCGGCAAAAATCGCCCGATTTTTGGCCGCTAGCGGCGAAAATCGCACGTTTTTTGGCCGCTAGCGGCGAAAATCGCGCTATTTTTGGCCAGTAGCGGCGAAAATCGCGATTTTTGCCCCTCAGCTGCGAAAATCGCATGGTTTTTGGCCGCTAGCGGCGAAAATCGCATGGTTTTTGGCCGCTAGCGGCGAAAATCGCGCTATTTTTGCCCGCCAGCTGCAAAAATCGCATAGTTTCTGGCCGCTAGCGGCGAAATTCCCACGATTTTTGGCCGCTAGCGGTGAAATTTGCACGATTTTTGGCCGCTAGCGGCGAAAATCGCGCTATTTTTAGCCGGTAGCGGCGAAAATCGCGATTTTTGCCCGCCAGCTGCGAAAATCGCATGGTTTTTGGCCACTAGCGGCGAAAATCGCGCGGTTTTTGGCCGGTAACGGCGAAAATCGGTCGATTTTTGGCAGGTAGCGGCGAAATTCGCGCGGTTTTTGGGCGCCAGCTGCAAAAATCGCATGGTTTCTGGACGCTAGCGTCGAAAATAGCGCGGTTTTCGGCCGTTAAGGGCAAAAATCGCCCGATTTTTGGCCGCTAGCGGCGAAAATCGCACGGTTTTTGGCCGCTAGCGGCGAAAATCGCGCTATTTTTGGCCGGTAGCGGCGAAAATCGTGATTTTTGCCCGCCAGCTGCGAAAATCTCATGGTTTTTGGCCGCTAGCGGCGAAAATCGCGCGGTTTTTGGCCGGTAGCGGCGAAAATCGGCTATTTTTGCCCGCCAGCTGCAAAAATCGCATAGTTTCTGGCCGCTAGCGGCGAAACTCCCACGATTTTTGGCTGCTAGCGGCGAAATTTGCACGATTTTTGGCCGCTAGCGGCGAAAATCGCGCTATTTTTGGCCGGTAGCGGCGAAAATCGCGATTTTTGCCCGCCAGCTGCGAAAATCGCATGGTTTTTGGCCGCTAGCGGCCAAAATCGCGCGGTTTTTGGCTGGTAGCGGCGAAATTCGCGCGTTTTTTGGCCGCCAGCTGCAAAACTCGTTTGGTTTCTGGCCGCTAGCGTCGAAAATAGCGCGGTTAACGGCAAAAATCGCCCGATTTTTGGACGCTAGCGGCGAAAATCGCACGGTTTTTGGCCGTTAGCGGCGAAAATCGCGCTATTTTTGTCCGGTAGCGGCGAAAATCGGCTATTTTTGCCCGCCAGCTGCAAAAATCGCATAGTTTCTGGCCGCTAGCGGCGAAATTCCCACTATTTTTGGTCGCTAGCGGCGAAATTTGCACGATTTTTGGCCGCTAGCGGCGAAAATCGCGCTATTTTTGGCCGGTAGCGGCGAAAATCGCGATTTTTGCCCGCCAGCTGTGAAAATCGCATGCTTTTTGGCCGCTAGCGGCGAAAATCGCGCGGTTTTTGGCTGGTAGCGGCGAAATTCGCGCGTTTTTTGGCCGCCAGCTGCAAAACTCGTTTGGTTTCTGGCCGCTAGCGTCGAAAATAGCGCGGTTTTCGGCCGTTAACGGCAAAAATCGCCCGATTTTTGGCCGCTAGCGGCGAAAATCGCACGGTTTTTGGCCGTTAGCGGCGAAAATCGCGCTATTTTTGTCCGGTAGCGGCGAAAATCGGGCGGTTTTTGGCCGCCAGCTGCAAAAATCGCATGGTTTCTGGCCGCTAGCGTCGAAAATAGCACGGTTTTCGGCCGTTAACGGCAAAAATCGCCCGATTTTTGTCCGGTAGCTGCGAAAATCGCACGATTTTTGGCCGCTAGCGTCGAAAATCGCACGGTTTTTGGCCGCTAGTGGCGAAAATCGCGCTATTTTTGGCCGGTAGCGGCGAAAATCGCGATTTTTGGCCGCTAGCGGCGAAAATCGCATGGTTTTTGGCCGCTAGCGGCGAAAATCGCATGGTTTTTGGCCGCTAGCGGCGAAAATCGCGCAGTTTTTGGAAGGCAGCGGTGAATATCGCGATTTTTGCCCAACAGCTGCGAAAATCTCATGGTTTCTGGCCGCTAGCGGCGAAAATCGCACGATTTTTGGCCGCTAGCGGCAAAAATCGCCCGATTTTTGGCCGCTAGCGGCGAAAATCGCGCTATTTTTGGCCGGTAGCGCCGAAAATCGCGATTTTTGCCCGCCAGCTGCGAAAATCTCATGGTTTTTGGCCGCTAGCGGCGAAAATCGCGCGGTTTTTGGCCGGTATCGGCGAAAATCGCGCTATTTTTGCCCGCCAGCTGCGAAAATCGCATGGTTTTTGGCCGCTAGCGGCGAAAATTGCGCGGTTTTTGGCCGGTAGCGGCGAAAATCACGCTATTTTCGCCCACCAGCTGCAAAAATCGCATAGTTTCTGGCCGCTAGCGGGGAAAAACGCACGATTTTTGGCCGCTAGCGGTGAAATTCGCACGATTTTTGGCCGCTAGCGGCGAAATTTGCACGATTTTTGGCCGGTAGCGGCGAAAATCGGTCGATTTTTGGCAGGTAGCGGCGAAATACGCGCGGTTTTTGGCCGCTAGCGGCGAAAATAGCGCGGTTTTCGGCCGTTAGCGGCAAAAATCGCCCGATTTTTGGCCGCTAGCGGCGAAAATCGCACGGTTTCTGGCCGCTAGCGGCGAAAATCGCGCTATTTTTGGCCAGTAGCGGCGAAAATCGCGATTTTTGCCCCTCAGCTGCGAAAATCGCATTGTTTTTGGCCGCTAGCGGCGAAAATCGCGCTATTTTTGCCCGCCAGCTGCAAAAATCGCATAGTTTCTGGCCGCTATCGGCGAAATTCCCACGATTTTTGGCCGCTAGCGGCGAAATTCCCACGATTTTTGGCCGCTAGCGGCGAAAATCGCGCTATTTTTTGCCGGTAGCGGCGAAAATCGCGATTTTTGCCCCTCAGCTGCGAAAATCGCATGGTTTTTGGCCGCTAGCGGCGAAAATCGCGCTATTTTTGGCCAGTAGCGGCGAAAATCGCGATTTTTGCCCCTCAGCTGCGAAAATCGCATGGTTTTTGGCCGCTAGCGGCGAAAATCGCGCTATTTTTGCCCGCCAGCTGCAAAAATCGCATAGTTTCTGGCCGCTAGCGGCGAAATTCCCACGATTTTTGGCCGCTAGCGGCGAAATTTGCACGATTTTTGGCCGCTAGCGGCGAAAATCGCGCTATTTTTAGCCGGTAGCGGCGAAAATCGCGATTTTTGCCCGCCAGCTGCGAAAATCGCATGGTTTTTGGCCGCTAGCGGCGAAAATCGCGCGGTTTTTGGCCGGTAACGGCGAAAATCGGTCGATTTTTGGCAGGTAGCGGCGAAATTCGCGCGGTTTTTGGGCGCCAGCAGCAAAAATCGCATGGTTTCTGGACGCTAGCGTCGAAAATAGCGCGGTTTTCGGCCGTTAAGGGCAAAAATCGCCCGATTTTTGGCCGCTAGCGGCGAAAATCGCACGGTTTTTGGCAGCTAGCGGCGAAAATCGCGCTATTTTTGGCCGGTAGCGGCGAAAATCGCGATTTTTGCCCGCCAGCTGCGAAAATCTCATGGTTTTTGGCCGCTAGCGGCGAAAATCGCGCGGTTTTTGGCCGGTAGCGGCGAAAATCGGCTATTTTTGCCCGCCAGCTGCAAAAATCGCATAGTTTCTGGCCGCTAGCGGCGAAATTCCCACGATTTTTGGCCGCTAGCGGCGAAATTTGCACGATTTTTGGCCGCTAGCGGCGAAAATCGCGCTATTTTTGTCCGGTAGCTGCGAAAATCGCACGATTTTTGGCCGCTAGCGTCGAAAATCGCACGGTTTTTGGCCGCTAGTGGCGAAAATCGCGCTATTTTTGGCCGGTAGCGGCGAAAATCGCGATTTTTGGCCGCTAGCGGCGAAAATCGCATGGTTTTTGGCCGCTAGCGGCGAAAATCGCATGGTTTTTGGCCGCTAGCGGCGAAAATCGCGCAGTTTTTGGAAGGCAGCGGTGAATATCGCGATTTTTGCCCAACAGCTGCGAAAATCTCATGGTTTCTGGCCGCTAGCGGCGAAAATCGCACGATTTTTGGCCGCTAGCGGCAAAAATCGCACGGTTTTTGGCCGCTAGCGGCGAAAATCGCGCTATTTTTGGCCGGTAGCGCCGAAAATCGCGATTTTTGCCCGCCAGCTGCGAAAATCTCATGGTTTTTGGCCGCTAGCGGCGAAAATCGCGCGGTTTTTGGTCGGTATCGGCGAAAATCGCGCTATTTTTGCCCGCCAGCTGCGAAAATCGCATGGTTTTTGGCCGCTAGCGGCGAAAATTGCGCGGTTTTTGGCCGGTAGCGGCGAAAATCACGCTATTTTCGCCCACCAGCTGCAAAAATCGCATAGTTTCTGGCCGCTAGCGGGGAAAAACGCACGATTTTTGGCCGCTAGCGGTGAAATTCGCACGATTTTTGGCCGCTAGCGGCGAAGTTTGCACGATTTTTGGCCGGTAGCGGCGAAAATCGGTCGATTTTTGGCAGGTAGCGGCGAAATACGCGCGGTTTTTGGCCGCTAGCGGCGAAAATAGCGCGGTTTTCGGCCGTTAGCGGCAAAAATCGCCCGATTTTTGGCCGCTAGCGGCGAAAATCGCACGGTTTTTGGCCGCTAGCGGCGAAAATCGCGCTATTTTTGGCCAGTAGCGGCGAAAATCGCGATTTTTGCCCCTCAGCTGCGAAAATCGCATGGTTTTTGGCCGCTAGCGGCGAAAATCGCGCTATTTTTGGCCAGTAGCGGCGAAAATCGCGATTTTTGCCCCTCAGCTGCGAAAATCGCATGGTTTTTGGCCGCTAGCGGCGAAAATCGCGCTATTTTTGCCCGCCAGCTGCAAAAATCGCATAGTTTCTGGCCGCTAGCGGCGAAATTCCCACGATTTTTGGCCGCTAGCGGCGAAATTTGCACGATTTTTGGCCGCTAGCGGCGAAAATCGCGCTATTTTTAGCCGGTAGCGGCGAAAATCGCGATTTTTGCCCGCCAGCTGCGAAAATCGCATGGTTTTTGGCCGCTAGCGGCGAAAATCGCGCGGTTTTTGGTCGGTAACGGCGAAAATCGGTCGATTTTTGGCAGGTAGCGGCGAAATTCGCGCGGTTTTTGGGCGCCAGCAGCAAAAATCGCATGGTTTCTGGACGCTAGCGTCGAAAATAGCGCGGTTTTCGGCCGTTAAGGGCAAAAATCGCCCGATTTTTGGCCGCTAGCGGCGAAAATCGCACGGTTTTTGGCCGCTAGCGGCGAAAATCGCACGGTTTTTGGCCGCTAGCGGCGAAAATCGCGATTTTTGCCCGCCAGCTGCGAAAATCTCATGGTTTTTGGCCGCTAGCGGCGAAAATCGCGCGGTTTTTGGCCGGTAGCGGCGAAAATCGGCTATTTTTGCCCGCCAGCTGCAAAAATCGCATAGTTTCTGGCCGCTAGCGGCGAAATTCCCACGATTTTTGGCCGCTAGCGGCGAAATTTGCACGATTTTTGGCCGATAGCGGCGAAAATCGCGCTATTTTTGGCCGGTAGCGGCGAAAATCGCGATTTTTGCCCGCCAGCTGCGAAAATCGCATGGTTTTTGGCCGCTAGCGGCGAAAATCGCGCGGTTTTTGGCTGGTAGCGGCGAAATTCGCGCGTTTTTTGGCCGCCAGCTGCAAAAATCGTTTGGTTTCTGGCCGCTAGCGTCGAAAATAGCGCGGTTTTCGGCCGTTAACGGCAAAAATCGCCCGATTTTTGGCCGCTAGCGGTGAAATTCGCACGCTTTTTGGCCGCTAGCGGCGAAATTTGCACGATTTTTGGCCGGTAGCGGCGAAAATCGGTCGATTTTTGGCAGGTAGCGGCGAAATACGCGCGGTTTTTGGCCGCTAGCGGCGAAAATAGCGCGGTTTTCGGCCGTTAGCGGCAAAAATCGCCCGATTTTTGGCCGCTAGCGGCGAAAATCGCACGGTTTTTGGCCGCTAGCGGCGAAAATCGCGCTATTTTTGGCCAGTAGCGGCGAAAATCGCGATTTTTGCCCCTCAGCTGCGAAAATCGCATGGTTTTTGGCCGCTAGCGGCGAAAATCGCGCTATTTTTGCCCGCCAGCTGCAAAAATCGCATAGTTTCTGGCCGCTAGCGGCGAAATTCCCACGATTTTTGGCCGCTAGCGGCGAAATTTGCACGATTTTTGGCCGCTAGCGGCGAAAATCGCGCTATTTTTAGCCGGTAGCGGCGAAAATCGCGATTTTTGCCCGCCAGCTGCGAAAATCGCATGGTTTTTGGCCGCTAGCGGCGAAAATCGCGCGGTTTTTGGCCGGTAACGGCGAAAATCGGTCGATTTTTGGCAGGTAGCGGCGAAATTCGCGCGGTTTTTGGGCGCCAGCAGCAAAAATCGCATGGTTTCTGGACGCTAGCGTCGAAAATAGCGCGGTTTTCGGCCGTTAAGGGCAAAAATCGCCCGATTTTTGGCCGCTAGCGGCGAAAATCGCACGGTTTTTGGCCGCTAGCGGCGAAAATCGCGCTATTTTTGGCCGGTAGCGGCGAAAATCGCGATTTTTGCCCGCCAGCTGCGAAAATCTCATGGTTTTTGGCCGCTAGCGGCGAAAATCGCGCGGTTTTTGGCCGGTAGCGGCGAAAATCGGCTATTTTTGCCCGCCAGCTGCAAAAATCGCATAGTTTCTGGCCGCTAGCGGCGAAATTCCCACGATTTTTGGCCGCTAGCGGCGAAATTTGCACGATTTTTGGCCGCTAGCGGCGAAAATCGCGCTATTTTTGGCCGGTAGCGGCGAAAATCGCGATTTTTGCCCGCCAGCTGCGAAAATCGCATGGTTTTTGGCCGCTAGCGGCGAAAATCGCGCGGTTTTTGGCTGGTAGCGGCGAAATTCGCGCGTTTTTTGACCGCCAGCTGCAAAACTCGTTTGGTTTCTGGCCGCTAGCGTCGAAAATAGCGCGGTTTTCGGCCGTTAACGGCAAAAATCGCCCGATTTTTGGCCGCTAGCTGCGAAAATCGCGCTATTTTTGTCCGGTAGCTGCGAAAATCGCACGATTTTTGGCCGCTAGCGTCGAAAATCGCACGGTTTTTGGCCGCTAGTGGCGAAAATCGCGCTATTTTTGGCCGGTAGCGGCGAAAATCGCGATTTTTGGCCGCTAGCGGCGAAAATCGCATGGTTTTTGGCCGCTAGCGGCGAAAATCGCATGGTTTTTGGCCGCTAGCGGCGAAAATCGCGCAGTTTTTGGAAGGCAGCGGTGAATATCGCGATTTTTGCCCAACAGCTGCGAAAATCTCATGGTTTCTGGCCGCTAGCGGCGAAAATCGCGCTATTTTTGGCCGGTAGCGCCGAAAATCGCGATTTTTGCCCGCCAGCTGCGAAAATCTCATGGTTTTTTGCCGCTAGCGGCGAAAATCGCGCGGTTTTTGGCCGGTATCGGCGAAAATCGCGCTATTTTTGCCCGCCAGCTGCGAAAATCGCATGGTTTTTGGCCGCTAGCGGCGAAAATTGCGCGGTTTTTGGCCGGTAGCGGCGAAAATCACGCTATTTTCGCCCACCAGCTGCAAAAATCGCATAGTTTCTGGCCGCTAGCGGGGAAAAACGCACGATTTTTGGCCGCTAGCAGTGAAATTCGCACGATTTTTGGCCGCTAGCGGCGAAATTTGCACGATTTTTGGCCGGTAGCGGCGAAAATCGGTCGATTTTTGGCAGGTAGCGGCGAAATACGCGCGGTTTTTGGCCGCTAGCGGCGAAAATAGCGCGGTTTTCGGCCGTTAGCGGCAAAAATCGCCCGATTTTTGGCCGCTAGCGGCGAAAATCGCACGGTTTTTAGCCGCTAGCGGCGAAAATCGCGCTATTTTTGGCCAGTAGCGGCGAAAATCGCGATTTTTGCCCCTCAGCTGCGAAAATCGCATGGTTTTTGGCCGCTAGCGGCGAAAATCGCGCTATTTTTGCCCGCCAGCTGCAAAAATCGCATAGTTTCTGGCCGCTAGCGGCGAAATTCCCACGATTTTTGGCCGCTAGCGGCGAAATTTGCACGATTTTTGGCCGCTAGCGGCGAAAATCGCGCTATTTTTAGCCGGTAGCGGCGAAAATCGCGATTTTTGCCCGCCAGCTGCGAAAATCGTATGGTTTTTGGCCGCTAGCGGCGAAAATCGCGCGGTTTTTGGCCGGTAACGGCGAAAATCGGTCGATTTTTGGCAGGTAGCGGCGAAATTCGCGCGGTTTTTGGGCGCCAGCAGCAAAAATCGCATGGTTTCTGGACGCTAGCGTCGAAAATAGCGCGGTTTTCGGCCGTTAAGGGCAAAAATCGCCCGATTTTTGGCCGCTAGCGGCGAAAATCGCACGGTTTTTGGCCGCTAGCGGCTAAAATCGCGCTATTTTTGCCGGTAGCGGCGAAAATCGCGATTTTTGCCCGCCAGCTGCGAAAATCTCATGGTTTTTGGCCGCTAGCGGCGAAAATCGCGCGGTTTTTGGCCGGTAGCGGCGAAAATCGGCTATTTTTGGCCGGTAGCGGCGAAAATCGGCTATTTTTGCCCGCCAGCTGCAAAAATCGCATAGTTTCTGGCCGCTAGCGGCGAAATTCCCACGATTTTTGGCCGCTAGCGGCGAAATTTGCACGATTTTTGGCCGTTAGCGGCGAAAATCGCGCTATTTTTTGCCGGTAGCGGCGAAAATCGCGATTTTTGCCCGCCAGCTGCGAAAATCGCATGGTTTTTGGCCGCTAGCGGCGGAAATCGCGCGGTTTTTGGCTGGTAGCGGCGAAATTCGCGCGTTTTTTGGCCGCCAGCTGCAAAAATCGTTTGGTTTCTGGCCGCTAGCGTCGAAAATAGCGCGGTTTTCGGCCGTTAACGGCAAAAATCGCCCGATTTTTGGCCGCTAGCGGTGAAATTCGCACGCTTTTTGGCCGCTAACGGCGAAATTTGCACGATTTTTGGCCGCTAGCGGCGAAAATCGCACGGTTTTTGGCCGCTAGCGGCGAAAATCGCGCAATTTTTGGCCGGTAGCGCCGAAAATCGCGATTTTTGCCCACCAGCTGCAAAAATCGCATAGTTTCTGGCCGCTAGCGGGGAGAAACGCACGATTTTTGGCCGCTAGCGGTGAAATTCGCACGATTTTTGGCCGCTAGCGGCGAAATTTGCACGATTTTTGGCCGCTAGCGGCGAAAATCGCACGGTTTTTGGCCGCTAGCGGCGAAAATCGCGCTATTTTTGGCCGGTAGCGCCGAAAATCGCGATTTTTGCCCGCCAGCTGCGAAAATCGCATGGTTTTTGGCCGGTAGCGGCGAAAATCGGTCGATTTTTGGCAGGTAGCGGCGAAAATAGCGCGGTTTTCGGCCATTAGCGGCAAAAATCGCCCGATTTTTGGCCGCTAGCGGCGAAAATCGGACGGTTTTTGGCCGCTAGCGGCGAAAATCGCGCTATTTTTCGCCAGTAGCGGCGAAAATCGCGATTTTTGCCCCTCAGCTGCGAAAATCGCATGGTTTTTGGCCGCTAGCGGCGAAAATCGCATGGTTTTTGGCCGCTAGCGGCGAAAATCGCGCTATTTTTGCCCGCCAGCTGCAAAAATCGCATAGTTTCTGGCCGCTAGCGGCGAAATTCCCACGATTTTTGGCCGCTAGCGGCGAAATTTGCACGATTTTTGGCCGCTAGCGGCGAAAATCGCGCTATTTTTAGCCGGTAGCGGCGAAAATCGCGATTTTTGCCCGCCAGCTGCGAAAATCGCATGGTTTTTGGCCGCTAGCGGCGAAAATCGCGCTGTTTTTGGCCGGTAACGGCGAAAATCGGTCGATTTTTGGCAGGTAGCGGCGAAATTCGCGCGGTTTTTGGGCGCCAGCAGCAAAAATCGCATGGTTTCTGGACGCTAGCGTCGAAAATAGCGCGGTTTTCGGCCGTTAAGGGCAAAAATCGCCCGATTTTTGGCCGCTAGCGGCGAAAATCGCACGGTTTTTGGCCGCTAGCGGCGAAAATCGCGCTATTTTTGGCCGGTAGCGGCGAAAATCGCGATTTTTGCCCGCCAGCTGCGAAAATCTCATGGTTTTTGGCCGCTAGCGGCGAAAATCGCGCGGTTTTTGGCCGGTAGCGGCGAAAATCGGCTATATTTGCCCGCCAGCTGCAAAAATCGCATAGTTTCTGGCCGCTAGCGGCGAAATTCCCACGATTTTTGGCCGCTAGCGGCGAAATTTGCACGATTTTTGGCCGCTAGCGGCGAAAATCGCGCTATTTTTGGCCGGTAGCGGCGAAAATCGCGATTTTTGCCCGCCAGCTGCGAAAATCGCATGGTTTTTGGCCGCTAGCGGCGAAAATCGCGCGGTTTTTGGCTGGTAGCGGCGAAATTCGCGCGTTTTTTGGCCGCCAGCTGCAAAAATCGTTTGGTTTCTGGCCGCTAGCGTCGAAAATAGCGCGGTTTTCGGCCGTTAACGGCAAAAATCGCCCGATTTTTGGCCGCTAGCGGCGAAAATCGCACGGTTTTTGGCCGTTAGCGGCGAAAATCGCGCTATTTTTGTCCGGTAGCGGCGAAAATCGGGCGGTTTTTGGCCGCCAGCTGCAAAAATCGCATGGTTTCTGGCCGCTAGCGTCGAAAATAGCACGGTTTTCGGCCGTTAACGGCAAAAATCGCCCGATTTTTGGCCGCTAGCTGCGAAAATCGCGCTATTTTTGTCCGGTAGCGGCGAAAATCGCACTATTTTTGCCCGCCAGTTGCAAAAATCGCATAGTTTCTGGCCGCTAGCGGCGAAAATCGCACGATTTTTGGCCGCTAGCGTCGAAAATCGCACGGTTTTTGGCCGCTAGTGGCGAAAATCGCGCTATTTTTGGCCGGTAGCGGCGAAAATCGCGATTTTTGGCCGCTAGCGGCGAAAATCGCATGGTTTTTGGCCGCTAGCGGCGAAAATCGCATGGTTTTTGGCCGCTAGCGGCGAAAATCGCGCAGTTTTTGGAAGGCAGCGGTGAATATCGCGATTTTTGCCCAACAGCTGCGAAAATCTCATGGTTTCTGGCCGCTAGCGGCGAAAATCGCACGATTTTTGGCCGCTAGCGGCAAAAATCGCACGGTTTTTGGCCGCTAGCGGCGAAAATCGCGCTATTTTTGGCCGGTAGCGCCGAAAATCGCGATTTTTGCCCGCCAGCTGCGAAAATCTCATGGTTTTTGGCCGCTAGCGGCGAAAATCGCGCGGTTTTTGGCCGGTATCTGCGAAAATCGCGCTATTTTTGCCCGCCAGCTGCGAAAATCGCATGGTTTTTGGCCGCTAGCGGCGAAAATCGCGCGGTTTTTGGCCGGTAGCGGCGAATATCGCGATTTTTGCCCGCCAGCTGCGAAAATCGCATGGTTTTTGGCCGCTAGCTGCGAAAATCGCGCGGTTTTTGGCCGGTAGCGGCGAATATCGCGATTTTTGCCCGCCAGCTGCGAAAATCGCATGGTTTCTGGCCGCTAGCGGCGAAAATCGGACGATTTTTGGCCGCTAGCGGCGAAAATCGCACGGTTTTTGGCCGGTAGTGGCGAAAATCACCAATGCCTAATAATAAGCCCAAAAAATCCTAACAGCCAATCTTTTAACATTGGCTCAGCAAGGCCCATCCCTTCCTCTGATTTTAGTGCAGAGCTTGTTCCCTGAATGGGTGCATTACATCCACCACTGTAGTGCCATCAACACATTGTACATATGCTTTACTGAAAGCACTGTACAATGCATGCCAGGCACTAAAGTTTTAGATGCATCCACCCATTCAGCAAACAAGCCCTGTGAGAATTAACAATGTAACCATTGTTAAGGGTCCCTAAACCTATGCAAATCTAGTCCATCTATTAGATGGGTAGTAGAGCAAAGCTCTGAAAAAGCCAAGCCAGGGAAATCTGCAGGACTGCCTGGTCCCCTTTTATGAAATGGGGTAGGATCAGTACAAACTGCATCATCCCCTGTGGGTTGTAACAGTAGGACATGGTTACACACCTATAAATGGACTATATAAGAGAATTAAGATTAAGTCATTGATATAGCTAAAACATCAAATTCAAACTAACCCACTTTTGTAGAGTTCCTTTTGCAGAGTAAAGGAGCCTCACTCCAAGCCAGTCCATGCATCATAATCACTTTCACCTGAAAAATATTAACAAATTAATTTCAGATTTAAAGCCAATCTTGCTTTACTTTTCAAATTAGCATTCAGTACTTTACAAATTCAGATGGAAAAAATTTATTTAAGGAATTTACCTTTCCTACATATTCTAGTAGCAGTAGTAAAGATCTAATTTAGCAATATAAATATATATGGCATCAATTTGCCAAGTTTCAATAAATGTCATTTGAGAAACTATCCACAACTGCACTTCAATGGCAATTTACATTTATCTTTAGCCAATGCTATATTGTTTAATTAAGTTATTACTATTTTTTTACTTTTATGCAAATCTATACAGATTAACCTTTACTACAACTCACCTGATTGTTTAAGCAATTAACTCTTCCAACTGACAGAGGGACTTTTGGACTTTCCAAACCACATTCTGGAAAACTATATAAATTTAAAACCAAGCTAAAGTAAACATTGAATATTTTTTTTTTTTACTTTCAAGGGAAAAATACCATCACTTAGAACAAAACTTTTCCTGCCATTAACTTTATTTGACTCATGATTACCCTTAACAGTGTTATACATTTATAGATTAAAGCTTATTTAACAAACATTTAATGTTAACTAAACAAGATTTATATTTCATTAAATTTATTAATAAAACACCCTCAACTATGGTGTTTAAGATCTAATGCCCCACATTACAATTTTCACAATTTCAACATACCATTCTATTCAATACATTCCTGAAAGGACTAAACTTGCAGATAAGGTACCCACTAGCTTAAGCCTAGACTTCCATACCCTAATATTTAATAGGTTTTTAGCAATTAACTTCTACCCTCTAATTCCAATGTACACAACACTACTTACTGTAGATCTGCAAGTATTTTCTTGCAGCTCTTTGTTGCCAGGACCTTCCACAACCTGTCATGTGAACAGTAAATATTACTAAAAAGTTATTTTCATAGCGATGTTATTTTGTTCATACCTGTACCACCAGTTTAACAGTTGCCGTTTTAAATGGCACACCAAGTATCTTGTCCCATCTTTATTAATTACAAAGCTATAGTCATTTCAAGTCAACATCCTATACAAATTTTATTTTCCAACAACTTTAGTCATGAACATTTTTCTGGAACATTGCAAACAAACTTTAATTTAACAACCATGTATAACATTTGAATAAAAGCAATACAAAATTTATATATACAAATTATTATTCTTTTGCAACCACTGCTTACTACTAGGGGGACAAATTTATTCTGTTGAATTATGAACCAAGCTTTTTAGTCTGAAAATTCATAATTAACCCAACTATACTACCAAGACAATGTGTTTTACTAAATTTAGTAATATTTTTACACTAGCAACTATACAAGGCCATATTCTCTCCAGTTATCACCACACTTCTGCAGGTGTAAGGTTCTATCTCCCCCATCTGCAGCACTTATAACCACACTTGGTCTTTATTATAAATTTCTTTATGAACCTGATACAGTACTGTTAATGGATTAAATGTTTTGTGGGAACAATTTAGCTACAGTTCTGCCAAAGGAATGTTTAACACACCATGCAAGCCAACTAATATTAAAGTTAGAAATATTTATTAAAAGCAGAAGTTTTTATCATATGGGATGTTATTTTAGAAGAATGGGTGGTGTGGTGGTTGTTATGGTTGAGTAACATGGTACAAGAGGGCAAGTAGTTGCTGAGCAAGTATGCCAATTTCAATTTCTAGCAAACTGGGAGATACAGCAGAAGTGCACACTTTCTGCATGAATTCTAATGGCAGTAAAGTTCCTACTAGAGAGTTACTGGCCACCATTCACTAATGACTAGGGGAAGTTAGCTCAGAGCATCTTTGATGTGCTTTGATGGCAACGAAAATGTTGCCCCCTTCAAACGTTAAGCTTGTCTACAGCATTTCGTTTTTAATTAACTATGTAAGGGGGAGATTCTGAATAGCAAGTGCCAATAGGCACTGCCACTGGCTTATGGCAAAAGATTCTGTAGCAATAGAACTATAAGCCACACTTTCTCCCCCCCCCCCTTCCTCCCAACTGTTCAGTGTCAAAAGGGAGGGGGGGTGTCCATTTACTGTGCCACTTACATTTTAGTGTGGGCTTCATCCACTATTCTGATGTTAGCTGGAACATTTGTGCCAGCTGCTGGTTTGAAAGGGAGGCATACCATGTGCCAATTCAGGAAGCTTTCCACGTTCCTCACTGCATGTCAGCTCAGGACCTCACTACCATGTTGAGAGGCAGTTGAAGACTAACCAATCAACATCCCAGGCTGGAGAGCAGTGCCAGCTCGGGGAGAATTTACCACCTGCAAAAAATTTAATACTCTTAACTATCTACACCATCTATCTCATCTTTACCTAGCCCCCAAACCTTACATTTGTCAGCATTAAACTGCATCTGGTAGTCTTAACCATTTCAAAACTATATAGGGCATCTATATTTCTTATTTGCCAATTCTGCAACTATTGCAGTCTAAACCATAATCTTGCGAATAACGGAGGTCCAAGGAGAGCTTTTAGGCACTACTTACAACACTTCTCCCAACTTAACCCCATTTATACCAATTTCCTTTGGTATAGCCATGACCTAATCAACTTCAGTCAGCATTCCCAATGTTCCGAGCCCCTATCAATTTTGCGCCACTATCAAAATCTCTGCTGAAGTCAAGGTACACAAAATCACAAACCTTATCACCATTTCCTCAACTATGCAACCTAATCCATGAACATTTAGTAATAAAACTATGCGATTCATGTATCTAGTCATGTTTCTCAAAGAGAGTAGAGAAATGGCACTTGTAATGTTAGATTCTAGTAACTTTCCTCACAATAGACTAAGCTAATTGGTCACTAACTTAAGCGTTAAAGTTAATATAGCAAGTTTTAAAGGAAGTGTGTTAACTTTAACCCTTAAGCATGATTTTTGGCTGCTAGCGGAGAAAATCGCGTGGTTTTTGGCAGGTAGCGGCGAAAATCGCGCTATTTTTGCCTGCCAGCTGCAAAAAAAAGCATAGTTTCTGGCCGCTAGCGGCGAAAATCGCACGATTTTTGGCCGGTAGCGGCGAAAATCGGCTATATTTGCCCGCCAGCTGCAAAAATCGCATAGTTTCTGGCCGCTAGCGGCGAAATTCCCACGATTTTTGGCCGCTAGCGGCGAAATTTGCACGATTTTTGGCCGCTAGCGGCGAAAATCGCGCTATTTTTGGCCGGTAGCGGCGAAAATCGCGATTTTTGCCCGCCAGCTGCGAAAATCGCATGGTTTTTGGCCGCTAGCGGCGAAAATCGCGCGGTTTTTGGCTGGTAGCGGCGAAATTCGCGCGTTTTTTGGCCGCCAGCTGCAAAAATCGTTTGGTTTCTGGCCGCTAGCGTCGAAAATAGCGCGGTTTTCGGCCGTTAACGGCAAAAATCGCCCGATTTTTGGCCGCTAGCGGCGAAAATCGCACGGTTTTTGGCCGTTAGCGGCGAAAATCGCGCTATTTTTGTCCGGTAGCGGCGAAAATCGGGCGGTTTTTGGCCGCCAGCTGCAAAAATCGCATGGTTTCTGGCCGCTAGCGTCGAAAATAGCACGGTTTTCGGCCGTTAACGGCAAAAATCGCCCGATTTTTGGCCGCTAGCTGCGAAAATCGCGCTATTTTTGTCCGGTAGCGGCGAAAATCGCACTATTTTTGCCCGCCAGTTGCAAAAATCGCATAGTTTCTGGCCGCTAGCGGCGAAAATCGCACGATTTTTGGCCGCTAGCGTCGAAAATCGCACGGTTTTTGGCCGCTAGTGGCGAAAATCGCGCTATTTTTGGCCGGTAGCGGCGAAAATCGCGATTTTTGGCCGCTAGCGGCGAAAATCGCATGGTTTTTGGCCGCTAGCGGCGAAAATCGCATGGTTTTTGGCCGCTAGCGGCGAAAATCGCGCAGTTTTTGGAAGGCAGCGGTGAATATCGCGATTTTTGCCCAACAGCTGCGAAAATCTCATGGTTTCTGGCCGCTAGCGGCGAAAATCGCACGATTTTTGGCCGCTAGCGGCAAAAATCGCACGGTTTTTGGCCGCTAGCGGCGAAAATCGCGCTATTTTTGGCCGGTAGCGCCGAAAATCGCGATTTTTGCCCGCCAGCTGCGAAAATCTCATGGTTTTTGGCCGCTAGCGGCGAAAATCGCGCGGTTTTTGGCCGGTATCTGCGAAAATCGCGCTATTTTTGCCCGCCAGCTGCGAAAATCGCATGGTTTTTGGCCGCTAGCGGCGAAAATCGCGCGGTTTTTGGCCGGTAGCGGCGAATATCGCGATTTTTGCCCGCCAGCTGCGAAAATCGCATGGTTTTTGGCCGCTAGCTGCGAAAATCGCGCGGTTTTTGGCCGGTAGCGGCGAATATCGCGATTTTTGCCCGCCAGCTGCGAAAATCGCATGGTTTCTGGCCGCTAGCGGCGAAAATCGGACGATTTTTGGCCGCTAGCGGCGAAAATCGCACGGTTTTTGGCCGGTAGTGGCGAAAATCACCAATGCCTAATAATAAGCCCAAAAAATCCTAACAGCCAATCTTTTAACATTGGCTCAGCAAGGCCCATCCCTTCCTCTGATTTTAGTGCAGAGCTTGTTCCCTGAATGGGTGCATTACATCCACCACTGTAGTGCCATCAACACATTGTACATATGCTTTACTGAAAGCACTGTACAATGCATGCCAGGCACTAAAGTTTTAGATGCATCCACCCATTCAGCAAACAAGCCCTGTGAGAATTAACAATGTAACCATTGTTAAGGGTCCCTAAACCTATGCAAATCTAGTCCATCTATTAGATGGGTAGTAGAGCAAAGCTCTGAAAAAGCCAAGCCAGGGAAATCTGCAGGACTGCCTGGTCCCCTTTTATGAAATGGGGTAGGATCAGTACAAACTGCATCATCCCCTGTGGGTTGTAACAGTAGGACATGGTTACACACCTATAAATGGACTATATAAGAGAATTAAGATTAAGTCATTGATATAGCTAAAACATCAAATTCAAACTAACCCACTTTTGTAGAGTTCCTTTTGCAGAGTAAAGGAGCCTCACTCCAAGCCAGTCCATGCATCATAATCACTTTCACCTGAAAAATATTAACAAATTAATTTCAGATTTAAAGCCAATCTTGCTTTACTTTTCAAATTAGCATTCAGTACTTTACAAATTCAGATGGAAAAAATTTATTTAAGGAATTTACCTTTCCTACATATTCTAGTAGCAGTAGTAAAGATCTAATTTAGCAATATAAATATATATGGCATCAATTTGCCAAGTTTCAATAAATGTCATTTGAGAAACTATCCACAACTGCACTTCAATGGCAATTTACATTTATCTTTAGCCAATGCTATATTGTTTAATTAAGTTATTACTATTTTTTTACTTTTATGCAAATCTATACAGATTAACCTTTACTACAACTCACCTGATTGTTTAAGCAATTAACTCTTCCAACTGACAGAGGGACTTTTGGACTTTCCAAACCACATTCTGGAAAACTATATAAATTTAAAACCAAGCTAAAGTAAACATTGAATATTTTTTTTTTTTACTTTCAAGGGAAAAATACCATCACTTAGAACAAAACTTTTCCTGCCATTAACTTTATTTGACTCATGATTACCCTTAACAGTGTTATACATTTATAGATTAAAGCTTATTTAACAAACATTTAATGTTAACTAAACAAGATTTATATTTCATTAAATTTATTAATAAAACACCCTCAACTATGGTGTTTAAGATCTAATGCCCCACATTACAATTTTCACAATTTCAACATACCATTCTATTCAATACATTCCTGAAAGGACTAAACTTGCAGATAAGGTACCCACTAGCTTAAGCCTAGACTTCCATACCCTAATATTTAATAGGTTTTTAGCAATTAACTTCTACCCTCTAATTCCAATGTACACAACACTACTTACTGTAGATCTGCAAGTATTTTCTTGCAGCTCTTTGTTGCCAGGACCTTCCACAACCTGTCATGTGAACAGTAAATATTACTAAAAAGTTATTTTCATAGCGATGTTATTTTGTTCATACCTGTACCACCAGTTTAACAGTTGCCGTTTTAAATGGCACACCAAGTATCTTGTCCCATCTTTATTAATTACAAAGCTATAGTCATTTCAAGTCAACATCCTATACAAATTTTATTTTCCAACAACTTTAGTCATGAACATTTTTCTGGAACATTGCAAACAAACTTTAATTTAACAACCATGTATAACATTTGAATAAAAGCAATACAAAATTTATATATACAAATTATTATTCTTTTGCAACCACTGCTTACTACTAGGGGGACAAATTTATTCTGTTGAATTATGAACCAAGCTTTTTAGTCTGAAAATTCATAATTAACCCAACTATACTACCAAGACAATGTGTTTTACTAAATTTAGTAATATTTTTACACTAGCAACTATACAAGGCCATATTCTCTCCAGTTATCACCACACTTCTGCAGGTGTAAGGTTCTATCTCCCCCATCTGCAGCACTTATAACCACACTTGGTCTTTATTATAAATTTCTTTATGAACCTGATACAGTACTGTTAATGGATTAAATGTTTTGTGGGAACAATTTAGCTACAGTTCTGCCAAAGGAATGTTTAACACACCATGCAAGCCAACTAATATTAAAGTTAGAAATATTTATTAAAAGCAGAAGTTTTTATCATATGGGATGTTATTTTAGAAGAATGGGTGGTGTGGTGGTTGTTATGGTTGAGTAACATGGTACAAGAGGGCAAGTAGTTGCTGAGCAAGTATGCCAATTTCAATTTCTAGCAAACTGGGAGATACAGCAGAAGTGCACACTTTCTGCATGAATTCTAATGGCAGTAAAGTTCCTACTAGAGAGTTACTGGCCACCATTCACTAATGACTAGGGGAAGTTAGCTCAGAGCATCTTTGATGTGCTTTGATGGCAACGAAAATGTTGCCCCCTTCAAACGTTAAGCTTGTCTACAGCATTTCGTTTTTAATTAACTATGTAAGGGGGAGATTCTGAATAGCAAGTGCCAATAGGCACTGCCACTGGCTTATGGCAAAAGATTCTGTAGCAATAGAACTATAAGCCACACTTTCTCCCCCCCCCCTTCCTCCCAACTGTTCAGTGTCAAAAGGGAGGGGGGGTGTCCATTTACTGTGCCACTTACATTTTAGTGTGGGCTTCATCCACTATTCTGATGTTAGCTGGAACATTTGTGCCAGCTGCTGGTTTGAAAGGGAGGCATACCATGTGCCAATTCAGGAAGCTTTCCACGTTCCTCACTGCATGTCAGCTCAGGACCTCACTACCATGTTGAGAGGCAGTTGAAGACTAACCAATCAACATCCCAGGCTGGAGAGCAGTGCCAGCTCGGGGAGAATTTACCACCTGCAAAAAATTTAATACTCTTAACTATCTACACCATCTATCTCATCTTTACCTAGCCCCCAAACCTTACATTTGTCAGCATTAAACTGCATCTGGTAGTCTTAACCATTTCAAAACTATATAGGGCATCTATATTTCTTATTTGCCAATTCTGCAACTATTGCAGTCTAAACCATAATCTTGCGAATAACGGAGGTCCAAGGAGAGCTTTTAGGCACTACTTACAACACTTCTCCCAACTTAACCCCATTTATACCAATTTCCTTTGGTATAGCCATGACCTAATCAACTTCAGTCAGCATTCCCAATGTTCCGAGCCCCTATCAATTTTGCGCCACTATCAAAATCTCTGCTGAAGTCAAGGTACACAAAATCACAAACCTTATCACCATTTCCTCAACTATGCAACCTAATCCATGAACATTTAGTAATAAAACTATGCGATTCATGTATCTAGTCATGTTTCTCAAAGAGAGTAGAGAAATGGCACTTGTAATGTTAGATTCTAGTAACTTTCCTCACAATAGACTAAGCTAATTGGTCACTAACTTAAGCGTTAAAGTTAATATAGCAAGTTTTAAAGGAAGTGTGTTAACTTTAACCCTTAAGCATGATTTTTGGCTGCTAGCGGAGAAAATCGCGTGGTTTTTGGCAGGTAGCGGCGAAAATCGCGCTATTTTTGCCTGCCAGCTGCAAAAAAAAGCATAGTTTCTGGCCGCTAGCGGCGAAAATCGCACGATTTTTGGCCGCTAGCGGCGAAAATCGCACAGTTTTTGGCCGCTAGCGGCGAAAATCGCGCGGTTTTTGGCCGGTAGCGGCGAAAATCGCGCTATTTTCGCCCGCCAGCTGCAAAAATCGCATAGTTTCTGGCTGCTAGCAGCGAAAATCGCACGATTTTTGGCCGCTAGCGGTGAAATTCGCACGATTTTTGGCCGCTAACGGCAAAATTTGTAGGATTTTTGGCCGCTAGCGGCGAAAATCGCACGGTTTTTGGCCGCTAGCGGCGAAAATCGCGCTATTTTTGGCCGATAGCGGCGAAAATCGCGATTTTTGCCCGCCAGCTCCGAAAATCGCATGGTTTTTGGCCGGTAGCGGCGAAAATCACGCGGATTTTGGCCGGTAGCAGCGAAAATCGGTCGATTTTTGGCAGGTAGCGGCGAAATTCGCGCGGTTTTTGGCCGCCAGCTGCAAAAATAGCATGGTTTCTGGCCGCTAGCGTCGAAAATAGCGCGGTTGTCGGCCGTTAGCGGCAAAAATCGCCCGATTCTTGGCCGCTAGCGGCGAAAATCGCACGGTTTATGGCCGCTAGCGGCGAAAATCGCGCTATTTTTGGCCAGTACCGGCAAAAATCGCAATTTTTGCCCACCAGCTGCGAAAATCTCATGGTTTTTGGCCGCTTGCGGCGAAATTCGCGCTATTTTTGGCCGGTACCGGCGAAAATCGCGATTTTTGCCCTCCAGCTGCGAAAATCGCATGGTTTTTGGCCGCTAGCGGCAAAAATCGCGCGGTTTTTGGCCGGTAGCGCCGAAAATCGGTCGATTTTTGGCAGGTAGCGGCGAAATTCGCGCGGTTTTTGGCCGCTAGCGGCGAAAATAGAGCGGTTTACGGCCGTTAGCGGCAAAAATCGCCCGATTTTTGGCCGCTAGCGGCGAAAATCGCACGGTTTTTGGCCGCTAGCGGCGAAAATCGCGCTATTTTTGGCCAGTAGCGGCCAAAATCGCGATTTTTGCCCGCCAGCTGCGAAAATCGCATGGTTTTTGGCCGCTAGCGGCGAAAATCGCGCTATTTTTGCCCGCCAGCTGCAAAAATCGCATAGTATCTGGCCGCTAGCGGCGAAATTCCCACGATTTTTGGCCGCTAGCGGCGAAATTTGCACGATTTTTGGCCGCTAGCGGCGAAAATCGCGCTATTTTTAGCCGGTAGCGGCGAAAATCGCGATTTTTGCCCACCAGCTGCGAAAATCGCATGGTTTTTGGCCGCTAGCGGCGAAAATCGCGCGGTTTTTGGCCGGTAACGGTGAAAATCGGTCGATTTTTGGCAGGTAGCGGCGAAATTCGCGCGGTTTTTGGCCGCCAGCTGCAAAAATCGCATGGTTTCTGGACGCTAGCGTCGAAAATAGCGCGGTTTTCGGCCGTTAAGGGCAAAAATCGCCCGATTTTTGGCCGCTAGCGGCGAAAATCGCACGATTTTTGGCCGTTAGCGGCGAAAATCGCGCTATTTTTGTCCGGTAGCGGCGAAAATCGCGATTTTTGCCCACCAGCTGCGAAAATCGCATGGTTTTTGGCCGCTAGCGGCGAAAATCGCGTGGTTTTTGGCTGGTAGCGGCGAAATTCGCGCGTTTTTTGGCCGCCAGCTGCAAAAATCGCATGGTTTCTGGCCGCTAGCGTCGAAAATAGCGCGGTTTTCGGCCGTTAACGGCAAAAATCGCCCGATTTTTGGCCGCTAGCGGCGAAAATCGCACGGTTTTTGGCCGTTAGCGGCGAAAATCGCGCTATTTTTGTCCGGTAGCGGCGAAAATCGCGCTATTTTGCCCGCCAGCTTCAAAAATCGCATAGTTTCTGGCCGCTAGCGGCGAAAATCGCACGATTTTTGGCTGCTAGCGGCGAAAATCGCACGGTTTTTGGCCGCTAGCGGCGAAAATCGCGCTATTTTTGGCCGGTAGCGGCGAAAATCGCGATTTTTGCCTGCCAGCTGCAAAAATCTCATGGTTTTTGGCCGCTAGCGGCGAAAATCGCGCGGTTTTTGGCCAGTATCGGCGAAAATCGCGCTATTTTTGCCCGCCAGCTGCGAAAATCGCATGGTTTTTGGCCGCTAGCGGCGAAAATCGCGCGGTTTTTGGCCGGTAGCGGCGAATATCGCGATTTTTGCCCGCCAGTTGCGAAAATCGCATGGTTTTTGGCCGCTAGCGGCGAAAATCGCGCGGTTTTTGGCCGGCAGCGGCGAATATCGCGATTTTTGCCCGCCAGCTGCGAAAATCGCATGGTTTCTGGCCGCTAGCGGCGAAAATCGCGCGGTTTTTGGCCGATAGCGGCGAATATCGCGATTTTTGCCCGTCAGCTGCGAAAATCGCATGGTTTTTGGCCGCTAGCGGCGAAAATCGCGCTATTTTTGGCTGGTAGCAGCGAAAATCGCGATTTTTGCCCGCCAGCTGCGAAAATCTCATGGTTTTTGGCCGCTAGCGGCGAAAATCGCGCGGTTTTTGGCCGGTATCGGCGAAAATCGCGCTATTTTTGCCCGCCAGCTGCGAAAATCGCATGGTTTTTGGCCGCTAGCGGCGAAAATCGCGCGGTTTTTGGCCGATAGCGGCGAATATCGCGATTTTTGCCCGTCAGCTGCGAAAATCGCATGGTTTTTGGCCGCTAGCTGCGAAAATCGCGCGGTTTTTGGCCGGTAGCGGCGAATATCGCGATTTTTGCCCGCCAGCTGCGAAAATCGCATGGTTTCTGGCCGCTAGCGGCGAAAATCGGACGATTTTTGGCCTCTAGCGGCGAAAATCGCACGGTTTTTGGCCGGTAGTGGCGAAAATCACCAGTGCCTAATAATAAGCCCAAAAAATCCTAACAGCCAATCTTTTAACATTGGCTCAGCAAGGCCCATCCCTTCCTCTGATTTTAGTGCAGAGCTTGTTCCCTGAATGGGTGCATTACATCCACCACTGTAGTGCCATCAACACATTGTACATATGCTTTACTGAAAGCACTGTACAATGCATGCCAGGCACTAAAGTTTTAGATGCATCCACCCATTCAGCAAACAAGCCCTGTGAGAATTAACAATGTAACCATTGTTAAGGGTCCCTAAACCTATGCAAATCTAGTCCATCTATTAGATGGGTAGTAGAGCAAAGCTCTGAAAAAGCCAAGCCAGGGAAATCTGCAGGACTGCCTGGTCTCCTTTTATGAAATGGGGTAGGATCAGTACAAACTGCATCATCCCCTGTGGGTTGTAACAGTAGGACATGGTTACACACCTATAAATGGACTAGATAAGAGAATTAAGATTAAGTCATTGATATAGCTAAAACATCAAATTCAAACTCACCCACTTTTGTAGAGTTCCTTTTGCAGAGTAAAGGAGCCTCACTCCAAGCCAGTCCATGCATCATAATCACTTTCACCTGAAAAATATTAAAAAATTAATTTCAGATTTAAAGCCAATCTTGCTTTACTTTTCAAATTAGCATTCAGTACTTTACAAATTCAGATGGAAAAAATTTATTTAAGGAATTTACCTTTCCTACATATTCTAGTAGCAGTAGTAAAGATCTAATTTAGCAATATAAATATATATGGCATAAATTTGCCAAGTTTCAATAAATGTCATTTGAGAAACTATCCACAACTGCACTTCAATGGCAATTTACATTTATCTTTAGCCAATGCTATATTGTTTAATTAAGTTATTACTATTTTTTTACTTTTATGCAAATCTATTCAGATTAACCTTTACTACAACTCACCTGATTGTTTAAGCAATTAACTCTTCCAACTGACAGAGGGACTTTTGGACTTTCCAAACCACATTCTGGAAAACTATATAAATTTAAAACCAAGCTAAAGTAAACATTTAATATTTTTTTTTTTACTTTCAAGGGAAAAATACCATCACTTAGAACAAAACTTTTCCTGCCATTAACTTTATTTGACTCATGATTACCCTTAACAGTGTTATACATTTATAGATTAAAGCTTATTTAACAAACATTTAATGTTAACTAAACAAGATTTATATTTCATTAAATTTATTAATAAAACACCCTCAACTATGCTGTTTAAGATCTAATGCCCCACATTACAATTTTCACAATTTCAACATACCATTCTATTCAATACATTCCTGAAAGGACTAAACTTGCAGATATGGTACCCACTAGCCTAAGCCTAGACTTCCATACCCTAATATTTAATAGGTTTTTAGCAATTAACTTCTACCCTCTAATTCCAATGTACACAACACTACTTACTGTAGATCTGCAAGTATTTTCCTCAAGCTCTTTGTTGCCAGGACCTTCCACAACCTGTCATGTGAACAGTAAATATTACTAAAAAGTTATTTTCATAGCGATGTTATTTTGTTCATACCTGTACCACCAGTTTAACAGTTGCCGTTTTAAATGGCACACCAAGTATCTTGTCCCATCTTTATTAATTACAAAGCTATAGTCATTTCAAGTCAACATCCTATACAAATTTTATTTTCCAACAACTTTAGTCATGAACATTTTTCTGGAACATTGCAAACAAACTTTAATTTAACAACCATGTATAACATTTGAATAAAAGCAATACAAAATTTATATATACAAATTATTATTCTTTTGCAACCACTGCTTACTACTAGGGGGACAAATTTATTCTGTTGAATTATGTACCAAGCTTTTTAGTCTGAAAATTCATAATTAACCCAACTATACTACCAAGACAATGTGTTTTACTAAATTTAGTAATATTTTTACACTAGCAACTATACAAGGCCATATTCTCTCCAGTTATCACCACACTTCTGCAGGTGTAAGGTTCTATCTCCCCCATCTGCAGCACTTATGACCACACTTGGTCTTTATTATAAATTTCTTTATGAACCTGATACAGTACTGTTAATGGATTAAATGTTTTGTGGGAACAATTTAGCTACAGTTCTGCCAAAGGAATGTTTAACACACCATGCAAGCCAACTAATATTAAAGTTAGAAATATTTATTAAAAGCAGAAGTTTTTATCATATGGGATGTTATTTTAGAAGAATGGGTGGTGTGGTGGTTGTTATGGTTGAGTAACATGGTACAAGAGGGCAAGTAGTTGCTGAGCAAGTATGCCAATTTCAATTTCTAGCAAACTGGGAGATACAGCAGAAGTGCACACTTTCTGCATGAATTCTAATGGCAGTAAAGTTCCTACTAGAGAGTTACTGGCCACCATTCACTAATGACTAGGGGAAGTTAGCTCAGAGCATCTTTGATGTGCTTTGATGGCAACGAAAATGTTGCCCCCTTCAAACGTTAAGCTTGTCTACAGCATTTCGTTTTTAATTAACTATGTAAGGGGGAGATTCTGAATAGCAAGTGCCAATAGGCACTGCCACTGGCTTATGGCAAAAGATTCTGTAGCAATAGAACTATAAGCCACACTTTCTCCCCCCCCCCTTCCTCCCAACTGTTCAGTGTCAAAAGGGAGGGGGGGTGTCCATTTACTGTACCACTTACATTTTAGTGTGGGCTTCATCCACTATTCTGATGTTAGCTGGAACATTTGTGCCAGCTGCTGGTTTGAAAGGGAGGCATACCATGTGCCAATTCAGGAAGCTTTCCACGTTCCTCACTGCATGTCAGCTCAGGACCTCACTACCATGTTGAGAGGCAGTTGAAGACTAACCAATCAACATCCCAGGCTGGAGAGCAGTGCCAGCTCGGGGAGAATTTACCACCTGCAAAAAATTTAATACTCTTAACTATCTACACCATCTATCTCATCTTTACCTAGCCCCCAAACCTTACATTTGTCAGCATTAAACTGCATCTGGTAGTCTTAACCATTTCAAAACTATATAGGGCATCTGTATTTCTTATTTGCCAATTCTGCAACTATTGCAGTCTAAACCATAATCTTGCGAATAACGGAGGTCCAAGGAGAGCTTTTAGGCACTACTTACAACACTTCTCCCAACTTAACCCCATTTATACCAATTTCCTTTGGTATAGCCAAGACCTAATCAACTTCAGTCAGCATTCCCAATGTTCCGAGCCCCTATCAATTTTGCGCCACTATCAAAATCTCTGCTGAAGTCAAGGTACACAAAATCACAAACCTTATCACCATTTCCTCAACTATGCAACCTAATCCATGAACATTTAGTAATAAAACTATGTGATTCATGTATCTAGTCATGTTTCTCAAAAAGAGTAGAGAAATGGCACTTGTAATGTTAGATTCTAGTAACTTTCCTCACAATAGACTAAGCTAATTGGTCACTAACTTAAGCGTTAAAGTTAATATAGCAAGTTTTAAAGGAAGTGTGTTAACTTTAACCCTTAAGTTAGTGACCAATTAGCTTAGTCTATTGTGAGGAAAGTTACTAGAATCTAACATTACAAGTGCCATTTCTCTACTCTTGTTGAGAAACATGACTAGATACATGAATCGCATAGTTTTATTACTAAATGTTCATGGATTAGGTTGCATAGTTGAGGAAATGGTGATAAGGTTTGTGATTTTGTGTACCTTGACTTCAGCAGAGATTTTGATAGTGGCGCAAAATTGATAGGGGCTCGGAACATTGGGAATGCTGACTGAAGTTGATTAGGTCATGGCTATACCAAAGGAAATTTGTATAAATGGGGTTAAGTTGGGAGAAGTGTTGTAAGTAGTGCCTAAAAGCTCTCCTTGGACCTCCGTTATTCGCAAGATTATGGTTTAGACTGCAATAGTTGCAGAATTGGCAAATAAGAAATATAGATGCCCTATATAGTTTTGAAATGGTTAAGACTACCAGATGCAGTTTAATGCTGACAAATGTAAGGTTTGGGGGCTAGGTAAAGATGAGATAGATGGTGTAGATAGTTAAGAGTATTAAATGTTTTGCAGGTGGTAAATTCTCCCCGAGCTGGCACTGCTCTCCAGCCTGGGATGTTGATTGGTTAGTCTTCAACTGCCTCCCAACATGGTAGTGAGGTCCTGAGCTGACATGCAGTGAGGAACGTGGAAAGCTTCCTGAATTGGCACATGGTATGCCTCCCTTTCAAACCAGCAGCTGGCACAAATGTTCCAGCTAACATCAGAATAGTGGATGAAGCCCACACTAAAATGTAAGTGGTACAGTAAATGGACACCCCCCCTCCCTTTTGACACTGAACAGTTGGGAGGAAGGGGGGGGGTGGAGAAAGTGTGGCTTATAGTTCTTAGGGTAATCATGAGTCAAAGTTAATGGCAGGAAAAGTTTTGTTTTAAGTGATGGTATTTTTCCCCTGAAAGTAAAAAAAAATATTCAATGTTTACTTGTTAATGCTTGGTATTAAATTTATATAGTTGTCCAGAATGTGGTTTGGAAAGTCCAGAAGTCCCTCTGTCAGTTGGAAGAGTTAATTGCTCAAACAGAATCAGGTGAGTTGTAGTAAAGGTTAATCTGAATAGATTTGCATAAAAGTAAAAAAATAGTAATAACTTAATTAAATATAGCATTGGCTAAAGATAAATGTAAATTGCCATTGAAGTGCAGTTGTGGATAGTTTCTCAAATGACATTTACTGAAACCTGGCAAATTGATGCCATATATATTTATATTGCTAAATTAATCTTTACTACTGCTACTAGAATATGTAGGAAAGGTAAATTCCTTAAAGAAATTTTTTCCATCTGAATTTGTAAAGTACTGAATGCTAATTTGAAAAGTAAAGCAAGATTGGCTTTAAATCTGAAATTAATTTGTTAATATTTTTCAGGTGAAAGTGATTATGATGCATGGACTGGCTTGGAGTGAGGCTCCTTTACTCTGCAAAAGGAACTCTACAAAAGTGGGTGAGTTTGAATTTGATGTTTTAGCTATATCAATGACCTAATCTTAATTCTCTTATCTAGTCCATTTATGGGTGTGTAACCATGTCCTACTGTTACAACCCACAGGGGATGATGCAGTTTGTACTGATCCTACCCCATTTCATAAAAGGGGACCAGGCAGTCCTGCAGATTTCCCTGGCTTGGCTTTTTCAGAGCTTTGCTCTACTACCCATCTAATAGATGGACTAGATTTGCATAGGTTTAGGGACCCTTAACAATGGTTACATTGTTAATTCTCACAGGGCTTGTTTGCTGAATGGGTGGATGCATCTAAAACTTTAGTGCCTGGCATGCATTGTACAGTGCTTTCAGTAACACATATGTACAATGTGTTGATGGCACTAAAGTGGTGGATGTAATGCACCCATTCAGGGAACAAGCTTTGCACTAAAATCAGAGGAAGGGATAGGCCTTGCTGAGCCAATCTTAAAAGATTGGCTGTTAGGATTTTTTGGGCTTATTATTAGGCATTGGTGATAATAAAAGTAGTGTCCCTGTTTAATGTTTATTTTTCTTTTACAGGTGATTGTCTCTGGAGTTGTCTTGGCCTTTTGGATCTTCTGTTCATCTAGGAGCATCTGTCCCACAACCTGAAACAGTAATAAATATTAGATGTATTATAAATACTATATGTAAAACTTATTAAATAAAACAATTTTAATGAAACTACTTTATATACCTTATCCTGAAATTATGCTGGAAATTATTGTTTACTACTATTGATGCAATGTTTAAACATCTGAATTTTTTTTACTTTGAAAATAAATACTTGGTAAAATTTACACCTATTTGTAACTTGTTACATAGGTGCATGCAAAATGCATTGAAAAGATGTAAAAGTGGACTACCTATTCAATTTACATAAACTAACAAATATTGCAAATTAGTCTGAAATATTAAAGTGGAAGAAACTTTAGTCAATATTTTAGTTTTCATATTTGAAAGTAAATTTAAAGCTATGCAACACCTAAGCTTTGTACAAATTATGATTAAATTAACTAAAGATCATTGTTAAATTTACAAAACATTAGAAAAGTGACAATGAAGCATCTATACAACATGGTTTTCACAAAGTCTTTGGTAACCTAAATTTAATCAAAGCTCTTAAATGATTTGTCTGCCAAACTTGAGATATTCTGAAATATTTTACCTAGATTAAAACCATCATTGTTTGAAAGGGCAAAACAGATTACTGTCAATTAGTTTGACCTAACATCTGCAAGGTCCTGAAGGAATGGAATTTTTTTTGTAAAACTTTGTTTGCTAAAAACAAACCCTGCCTAATGAACCTGCTCATTTTTTTTAGAAATGGTAATTGCAACATTACCAAAGGCCATTGTTTTAATAGCCAAAGTACCAAATGAAAGACCAAGAAGCAACAAACGGGTACATGGTAGAAAGGACAAAAGAATGGTTACGAGGACCCTTTCATTTGTTAAAGAAATGACTGAGGAAAAATGCTGTCATACCACAAGGGGTCTTAACCCTTGTCATATACATCACTGACATTAATCTAAATATTACCAACCACAAAAATTGCTGATAACATGTTATAAAGAATATAATATTGAGGCCTTAATGCAGATCTCTAACTCTACAAATAGTAACAAGACTGGCAATTTCTTAATATAAAACAGAAAAAAAATCCAAGACCTTGCACGTGAGCCAGAACAATCCATATCACAACTACCACATTAAAATGAAACAACAATGAAGGTAATTACCAAAAGAAGGCACCAAACCGGGAAGGCCATGTAGCACCATCAAAGTGCGAAATAATCAGAGGGCGCTAAATATCACCAAGAATGCCAATACGAGAACAAAAACGCATAAGGCGAACGATATCAAAAGTATCCGATTCACCTAGAATTCTATCGAGGCACAAGTAACTGCGAGGGACGGTCGGAAAGCAAGACACACGCTCGTCCTGGAAGTCAGGACATTCAACATGGATATGCACAACTGTAAGAGGGACAACGCAATTCGGACAATAAGGAGCAGGCCGGCGCTCCATTAAGTGACCGTGGGTTAAGCGGGTATGACCAACCCACAGCCGTGCCAAAGCAGTGTCCCACCGCCGGTTACGGTGGTAGGAGGAAGGCCACGGGGATACACTAAGTTTGAGAGTACGCAGCTTGTTACCAACCACAGAGGGCCAACGGGGAAGAATGAATAACAGGATAAAAGTCGGAATAAGGAATACCTTTACGGGAGATGGGACAAGAACGGATAGCTTCCTTAGCGGCAGCATCCGCACGCTCATTGAAACACCAATATGGCTGGGAACCCAGCAAAACTCTACTGATTTAAATTTACTAGAAATAAGAAACAGCCAATGTTGAATCTCAATGACCACCGGATGGACAGGATTAAAGGACCCTAGAGCCATGAGGGCACTACGAGAATCAACCACAACCACAAAGGAGGAATGAGAATGAGAAAGCAAGAGACGAAGAGCATAAAGTTCTGCCGTAAAGACGCTAGCCTCCGAAGGGAGGCGACACATGTAAGTACGGTCAGGAAAAACAACAGAGTAGCCCACACCATCCGCAGACTTAGACCCATCAGGGAAGATGGAAATAGAGTGGGAGTGCGAAGAAAAGTGCTCAAGGAAGAGGCTTTTCAGAATTGTAGGAGGGGTAAAGGCTTTAGTAATACAAGTCAAGGACGTAGAAAACTTGGGAAGGGGGACTCTCCACGGAGGTAATGAAGGAACAATACGAGGAGAAACATTAGAAATATGAACAGAAAGAGAATCCTGTAAGCGAGATAACTGGACAGAAAGTGGGAGACAATGAAGAGGAACAGGAATCACAGGAGGAGGAGAAGTCAATGCACGACAGAGGCGAGAGGAAGGATGTTGGAAGGACCGCGCAAGATAGCGAAGACAGTAGCGATCACGGCAGTCCTGAAGAGAGAGAAAGCCAGTGTCAACATACAAACTAAGGGCGGGAGTCGAACGAAAGCCACCAGAGCCGAGACGCAACCCAGTATGGTGCAAAGCATCAAGATGGCGAAGAGTAGAAGGAGAAGCAGAAGAGTATGCAGGGCAACCATAATTGAGTGTAGACAGGACGAAAGAGGAGTGCAAATAGAGGAGCGTGCGCCTATCCGCTCCCCAAGATGTATGGGACAAAACCTTAAGGAGGTTAAGGGCCTTAGAGCATTCAACTCGGAGGCAAGAGATATGGGCTGACCAAGACAAACGAGTGTCAAAGACTAACCCCAAAAGCGTCGTGGAATCCCTGTACACAATGAGATGACCATAAAGCAACAACAATGAAGTAAAGGTCCTTTCAGTAAGAATCTATCATTCACTGAAAGTTGCTGCAGTTAAAAATAAAAGAAAATACAAATCCCTAGAAATAAACAAGCAACCTTTTTGACTAAGGAAAAGAAGGTAGTTATTCTACTGTATAAATCTAAGTATTCACTTAGATAACTGTATCCAAGCATAGAGGTCCCCCCCCCCTTCACTTTCAGAAAAACATCTACTTTCGAAAAAGTTTAACATTGGCCAACAAAAATGATTCCAGAACTAAATTGCCTAATACCAGGAACAACTGAGAGCCATGACAAACACTGCAACCCTCTCCTACCCCCAAGTCTTATGCTATTTATGATCCAAGGTAATTTGAGATACTATACTGTACTTCCTACAGACGAGTCTAGTGAGAGGGTGATCTCCTGGCGATTAAATTGAAGCACGATACAGGTGTCAACGAACATCAGTCAGCCCACTTGTCAGCACAGTGGATAACTAATGACATCATAATCTGCAGTGTTGTATGCCTCCCTGAGGCCATTTAAATCAATAAAACACAGGGTTGTGGCAATGTTTACAGCATAAGGCAAGGTATTGAGGAATCCTGGAATGCCATGTAATGTGTAGTCCTTGAATGTGCTTTAGGCAACCAAATTGAATAACAACATTTCTGGTGTTCGGCTATATAATCCGAGTTTCTCACTCGGTATAATGTTTTAAACCTAAATAGGAATTCACTTTAAAGATCAATTTATTTGGAAAGTGCTAACCAGATTCCAAATTACTGAGCTCTGAAAGTACTACAAGGCAAGTTTAACCGAATGAGTGTTTGCCTATCCATACCCCCATGAGGTATGTGACAACACTGAATAAAGAAAGGGTCTTTGAGCATTCACCGTGCAGGTATTTGACATGACCAATATAGCCAAGTGTTAAAGATCATTCTAAGCAGTTCTGCACAATCCATATACTATCAATTAATATAATTGTACAATGGTGCTTGGTGGATGATATTTCCTATTAAAACTCATTGGACAACTGTTTGTATTAGACATTTTAAACCTACAAATGGTAGCCCTAGATATCGCACTACAGTATTAATTACAAGATGAACAATGTAAAATCAATACCACAACAGCAAAGGATGACGGCTGTTCAACAACCGACAAACACACAGGTCTAACACCAGCCATCCCGAGAGAGGACGTCCCAAGCATGTACACCCCACAACTTTACATCACCTTTGCTACCTCACGCGAGCCCGCAACAGCATGAGGATGCCATACTCCCAAACCAACTCCATGCACTTTGAGGCTTTAACAACTCAACATTTAAAAGGTTGATTTAAAAAATCAAACACCTGAATTTTTGCCTAATTAAATTTACTAGGGAAATGCACACCAAGCCATGAAACTTACAATGAAGATGAACAAACTACATACAACTGTCACCAAACTTCCACATACCACCCCCCTCTCACTCCTGCCCTCCCTCCTTAGGTGCTCTGATTGGCTGAGCACCTGAGCCACCACCACTCATCTCTTGTTGTGAGAGCCTAAAGCATGTTTAGTTGCACTTTAAAAGTTCCCGAGTGTACTCGCCTAATTGTGAGTACCGCCTGCCCGGTTCACCATTTTGTTTTTCAATCTACCTCAATTTACCCCTTTACAGTCAAATATTATGCAAAATTCTGTTTAAGACTTGTCCCTTCTTAACTTAAATAACTGCTTTGGCCATCTGCAATCTTTCTAGGTGGGTAAAAATGACTCTTGAGGCCAGAAAGGACTTATCAGACGGCGATTATAACAATACGGTACACACACAAAATCACAACCTGATATACACCAAGCAGAAAATCCACTGGAGCTGTGAGGCGACGTAAACCCTTGCCCAAGGCACTGGCAGCTGCATACTCTACCACAGTATATTACTGACTGTAAAAGTCTTACAACCGGATTTCCCCATAAATCACAGCAAGTTTTGAGGCCCCTCCTTGAGTCAACGTCTTACGTAAGACCTACAAGCACTCAGGTGAAGGCTGAAGCAGTTCAACACCATACGCCCCAACTTCAAATACACAGTTGAGAGGCGGGACCAAAACGTGATTTTCTGTGTGCCTGAAGTTGGGGCATACGGTCTTGCTTCACCCTTCACTTTACCCTTCACCGGCGTACTTCAGGGGTTTTATTTAATACTTGGACTGGCTTCAGTAGGGCCTCCAGACTTTCTGTGGCTTCACAAGTGTCACGTGAATCCCCTGCATAGCAGTGGAACTGCCTTTTCCCTTCACCTTCAATGCCTCTGCACTGGAAGTATACATCTACACCAGCCCAGAAGAGTCATCAGTCCTGCCACCTCTCCATACCCCCCAGGGCCTGGCACGGCCTGGTACGACTCAGAGGCAAGCCGGGCGCCACTGCTAACTGGCAGTTTGTCCCCACAAACAAGCAGTTAGCCGCCTTCAACTGACAGTGGTACAGCTCAACACAAAGGCACCGCCAGCCACAACGAGCAGTTTGCTAGTTGACCAGATGTCCACCTCGTGTTGACACTGGACGAGTCATCACCGCCGGACTATATAAAGAGCGCTGCCTCCCTGGAGAGGCAATCTCTCCCTTAGTGCTCTAGGATCACCTTGGTGTCTCTAACCCGTCATCCACTTCCAGCCAACATCATGTGACTGATGCCATGGTGGTATGGTAGCTGTCTTCAGAACACCAGTATATCTTCATACTTTTATTCATTGCTTAGTTTATTTTTTGCATTTAAGGTCATACTAACTTGTTCACTTTTGCATTACATGATAGTCAAGTATTGTCATGTGTTATTTTTGTTCATTACTATTTCAGTAAATTGTTTAATTATTTATTTGATAATTTTCATTTGTTTCCACCTGCAACTTACACACTGCAAGGCCAATAGCAGCATTTCTTTCATTTATGTGAGGGAGAGCCATACCATCTTGGTTCAGTATAGCTGTGATACCATAACCCGTCACACAAGATATCCAGTTGTAAGACTTTTACCATCAGTGGTGGTAGAGTATGCAACTGGCAATGCCTTTGTTACAGGTTTGCTTCATCTCACAGCCCCAGTGGATTTTCTCACACATTTGAATACATGAAACAACTTTATTTGATACATTCCAAACCAAAGTACTGTACAGTACAGTAATTATCAAACCATCAAATGTGTGGGATAATCATAGTGTGCTAAATATCACTAACGTCGCCAATACAAGAACAAAAACGCATACGACGAACAATATCAAAGGTATTGAATTTACCAAGAATTTTATCGAGGGACAATTGACAGTGAGGGATGGTCGGGAAGCAAGACACGTAAGTCCTGGAAGTCAGGACATGTAGAGACAACGGTTTGGACAATAAGAAGCAGGGCAGCGCTCCATTAAGTGCCCGTGAGTTAAACGTGTATGACCAATATACAACCTCGCCAGAGCCGTTTCCCACCACCGGTTACGGTGGTAGGAGGAAGGCCACGGGAACACACTACTCTCAAGAGCACGCAATTTGTTACCAGTAACAGAAGACCAACAACCCTGACAACGGGCAAGAATGGGGAAATGAATAACTGGGTAAAAGTCATAAGGAATACCTTTACGGGAGATGGGACAGGTGCGGATAGCTTCCTTAGCGGCAGTGTCCGCACGCTCATTTAAGAACACACCATTATGGGTGGGAATCCAGCGAAATTCCACTGTCTTAAATCTTCTGGAGATAAGAAACAGCCAATGTTGAATTTCAACTACCAAAGGATGGACTGGATTAAAGGATTCTAGAGCCATGAGGGCACTGCAAGTGTCAACTACAAACACAGAGGAGGATTGACAGCGAGAAAAGAGTTGATGAAGAGCATAGAGAATAGCATAAAGTTCTGCCATGAAGATGCTAGTCTCCGGAGGCAGGAGACACAAAGGTGCAGTCAGGAAAAACAACAGAGTAGCCTACACCGTCTGCAGACTTAAGACCCATTGGTGAAGACGGAAATAGAGTGGAAGTGTGAAGAAAAGTGTTCAAGGAAAAGGTGATTTAGAACTGTAGGAGGGGTAAAAGTTTTAGTCATGTGGGTCAAGGCTTACAAAATTTAGGAACGGGGACCCCTCCATAGGGGCAAAGACGGAATGACACGAGGGGAAATATTGGTAACACAAACTGAAAGAGCATTTTGTAAGAGAGACAACCGTACAGAAAGAGATAGGTGGTGAAGGGGAACAGGAACCACAGGATGGGTAAAGGTCAAGGCATGACATAAGCAAGAGTGAGGGTGCTGTAAGGACCGTGCAAGGTGGAAAAGACAGTAGCGATCATGGCGATCCTGTAGAAACAGGACCCCAGTTTCAACATACAGGCTTAGGGTAGGTGTCGAAGGAAAGGTACCAGAGCTGAGCCGTAACCCAGTATGATGCAGTGTGTCCAGATGGTGAAGGGTAGAAGGAGAAGCAGACGAGTAAACACGGCCATAATCGAGTTTAGACAGAACGAGAGAGGAATGTAAAGAGAGGAGCAGTGTCGATTAGCTCCCCAAGAAGTATGGGACATGACCTAAAGTTAGTTAAGGGCCTTAGAGCATTCAACTCGGACGTAAAAAATATGGGGCGACAAAGACAAACGAGTGTCAAAGATTAGCCCTAAAAGCTTTAGCAGATTCTTTGTACAAAAGGGGATGACCCCTGTTACCTAACAGTAAATAGGTATCTGGGAGTTAGCTGTTACAGGCTGCTTCCTAGGGGGGTGCGTGTGTGGGAGAAAAAAAAATTTAGTAGTTAACCACTGAACTGCTCTGTCTCCAAATAACACCCTGGTGCACAAGAAATAAATTCTTTCCAAAAAATTTTTTTCTCTTCTTATATTGTTAAAATGCAGAGTCTGATCACGGGGAAACTAAACAAAAAATATTGTATGTGACTTACTTTAGCTGCAATGGAGCTGGGAAGTTGAGCAAATTATGGGCGCTGAGCGTTGGAGCGATGGGGGTCTGTCGGCCCCGCCACCCCGTGCGACGGCAGTTGCTGCGAATAAAATGTTGCGCAATTATTTTGAAGTTTCTCATTCATTTCTTCTTTTTTTTTGCTGTAATATTATTTAAAAGTGTGTAATTTGTGGAATTTATATAATTCAAAGTATAGAACATCGCTATGCTCAAAATTATGGGCCTCATATATGCGACATATTCTACAATCAAACAGTGTTTTTGCTGTTATTACACTATATACACACATTGTATATACCCATCTATGTATGTATTCACCATAACGATCCACTATGTTGGTATGGTGAGCCCAAAAAACATGAGTGAGCTGCCACACCCTGCCAGTCCTCCCTCCCTCCTCCAACACATTACTCGCCAACATTCCTCCTCCCAAAATACTGTTATTGTGTTTATTACACTATTTACACACGTTATGTATAAGTATGTACATGTTTTATTCATGTACATACGTACATACTTGCCATCTCCTCACCTCTCTCTCTCTTGCCTACTTAATGCTCTTGCTTCCCTCATCTCATCACAATCGACTTTATAATGGTCCAGGACGGATCAAAATGTCGTCGTCTATTCAATTTCCAGTGCGTGGTTTGGTCAACAATGAAATCTTCATGCAAGATCTTATAAAGAAAACCCCTAGAACGAGTTTTGCAGATACGAAAGAGTTTAAGGTGAGTAGGGGATGGTTTGAGAAATTTTGAAAAAAGACATGGTATTCATAGTGTTGTGAGGCATGGTGAGGGTGCCAGCTCAGACAAAGTATGGGCTGAAAGATTTGTTCGTGATTTTAAAGATTTTGTAGATACTGTATTGATGGATATATTCCACAACAAGTGTTTAATTGTGAGGAGACATGGCTATTCTGGAAAAAATTGCCGAAGAGGACATACATTACCCAAGAGGAGACGTCACTGCCCGGACACAAGCTAACTTGGGCTAACTTGTGTCAGGATAGGCTAACTCTTGTGCTGTGTGGCGATTTGAAAATTAAACCCTTGCTCGTGTATCATTCCGAAAATCCAAGAGTTTTAAAAAATATATAACGTGCAGAAAAACTGTGATGTAGAGTGGTTTGCCCTGCCATCAAAAAATATCTACAAGAGAAAAGTTTGACACTAAAGGGCCTGCTTCTCGACAATGCTCCTGCTCATCCTCCAGACTTGGAGGATGCATTGTTGGGGCCACTTTTTTTTTTTTAGGGATATTCCTGCATGGGCCCTAAGTTTCTGGCTAATGAACCAATGACATGAAGGAGGAGTTTTCAACCTACCTTGTGTTAGGTGTGCAGGGGTCAATAGGCTGAACCTAATGTCAGGAGCAAAGGAGGGCATTTGCCTCTTCAAACACAATTGTGACCATCTTCATCTCTTCGAACTATCCTAAATGCTCTCTTCACCTGTCTGACCAAATTGGGTGTCCAGACTACCTTTGAATCTGAAATTGTAAAATTAATAGTGATTTCAGAATATTCAGTCCATTTATACTAACAAAATTATATACAGTATACTGTAATTGAAATTTTACAGAATGATAAAGGCAATTTAGTAACTTTGTTAAAATGCACATGGGGGAAATACATGAAAATAGGTTAATATGGTTTGTAAGGTTGATGGGAAATGTTTATTACTTTTATGATTTAAAAGATGTATAGCCCTAATACTCCATCCTGGGTGCATTCCACCAGGTAATGACCACAGCAAAAGTTTTCCACGAGGCTCTATTGTCACACAAACTTTTCACATTTTCAAACTTGATTCATCTTTTTCCCCCTCGTTCCAGGGGTTTTCTTTAAAAGGTCTTCATGCAAATGCCTTGGTTTCTCACAAATGATGGCCTCTGAAATGCTATCACCTGCTAACTCTTTGTTGTGTATCCAAATTAATAAAAACTTTTCAACATCTTCAAGTGTTTGTGTTCTTTGTTTCGGGATTGTTGATATGCCTTTTGCCACTTTAACGCTCATAATGTCCTTTTTCTTAGCAAGTATAGTGCATATTGTTGACATAGATTTGTTGTACTGCCTAGCTAGTTCAACAACCTGTGCACCGTTTTGACGTTTACGATTGCTCTCTTGTTTTTCCTCTATGGTCATTCTCACATGTGTTTTCTTGGCTTGAACCTTACCACTGGCTTTCTTGGGACTCATGGCAAGATATATAATAACAAATTTTATGTTCAAATAGCCAAAAATCCCTAAACGAATGTAATGCTTTATAAAGAATTCAGGCGCGATAGTTACTAGGCAGGAGACACTGGTAAACTGAGGTGCGATCACCATGCCACCACGCGCTAGGTCAGCCCATACGCATATCAACAAACTCATTTCCCGAGGCAAAGTTTGTAACCCGATTCAAATTTTTCGAAGAAATTAAGCTCGTAACCCGAAAAGTTCATAAATATTCATTTGTAAGCCGAGGTGACACTATATATAAGTAAAAAATTAAAATTTTGTAGATACACTGTGCTGTATTGATGGATACATTCCACAACAAGTGTTTAATTGTGAGAAGACATAGCTATTCTGGAAAAAATTGCCGAAGAGGACATACATTACCCAAGAGGAGACGTCACTGCCCGGACACAAGCTAACTTGGGCTAACTTGTGTCAGGATAGGTTAACTCTTGTGCTGTGTGGCGATTTGAAAATTAAACCCTTGCTCGTGTATCATTCCGAAAATCCAAGAGTTTAAAAAAATATATAACGTGCAGAAAAACTGATGTGGAGTGGTTTGCCCTGCCATCAAAAAATATCTGCAAGAGAAAAGTTTGACACTCAAGGTCCTGCTTCTCGACAATGCTCCTGCTCATCCTCCAGACTTGGAGGATGCATTGTTGGGGCCACTTTTTTTTTTTTTAGGGATATTCCTACAAGAGTCCTGAGTTTCTGGCTAATGTACCAATGACATGAAGGAGGAGTTTTCAACCTACCTTGTGTTAGGTGTGCAGAGGTCAATGGTTGAACATAATGTCAGGAGCAAAGGGGGGCGTTTGCCTCTTCGAACACAATTGCGACCATCTTCATCTCTTCGAACTATCCTAAATGCTCTCTTCACCTGTCTGACCAAATTGGGTGTCCAGACCACCTTTGAATCTGAAATTGTAAAATTAATAGCAATTTCAGAATATTCAGTCCATTTATACTAACAAAATTATACATACAGTACTGTAATTGAAATTTTACAGAATGATAAAGGCAATTTAGCAACTTTGTTAAAATGCACATGGGGGAAATACATGAAAATAGGTTAATATTGTTTGTAAGGTTGATGGGAAATGTTTATTACTTTTATGATTTAAAAGATGTATAGCCCTAATACTCCATCCTGGGTGCATTCCACCAGGTAATGACCACAGCAAAAGTTTTCCACGAGGCTCTATTGTCACACAAACTTTTCACATTTTCAAACTTGATTCATCTTTTTCCCCCTCGTTCCAGGGGTTTTCTTTAAAAGGTCTTCATGCAAATGCCTTGGTTTCTCACAAATGATGGCCTCTGAAATGCTATCACCTGCTAACTCCTTGTTGTGTATCCAAATTAATAAAAACTTTTTAACATCCTCAAGTGTTTGTGTTCTTTGTTTCGGGATTGTTGATATGCCTTTTGCCACTTTAATGCTCATAATGTCCTTTTTCTTAGCAAGTACAGTGCATATTGTTGACATAGATTTGTTGTACTGCCTAGCTAGTTCAACAACCTGTGCACCATTTTGATGTTTATGATTGCTCTCTTGTTTTTCCTCTATGGTCATTCTCACATGTGTTTTCTTGGCTTGAACCTTACCACTGGCTTTCTTGGGACTCATGGCAAGATATATCATAACAAATTTTATGTTCAAATAGCCAAAAATCCCAAAACAAATGTAATGCTTTATAAAGAATTCAGGCGCGATACTTACTAGGCAGGAGACACTGGTAAACTGAGGCGCGATCACCATGCCACCACGCGCTAGGTCAGCCCATACGTATATCAACAAACTCCTTTCCCGAGGCAAAGTTTGTAACCCGATTGCCTACCAGAAGTGTATATGCCCAAGGCTGGCCACCTGTCTGGACCATTCAAATGTATAAACACATAATTAGTCTATTAAAATTATATATAATGCTACAATTATAAATTAATTTGTTCATGGTCATTCGTTTATCAGTAATTTAATATGAGGTATATATACGCATGTATGTATACATTGACGTACACATATATGATTATGTGTATGGAATGATTATGATTATGTGTAATCATATATGATTATATCTAATGGAATGCATTAGTAAGTGATATGGTGGAGGCTGACTCCATACACAGGTTCAAGTGTAGATATGATAGAGCCCAATAGGCTCAGAAACCTGTACACCTGTTGATTGACGGTTGAGAGGTGGAACTAAAGAGCCAGAGCTCAACCCCAGCAAGCACAATTAGGCGAGTATATGAACAAATGCACATGTACACTTTCAAATGAATTAAGATACCTTGAGATACACAATGACTTAGTTTAAATAGTTTAAACACATTATGGTACTGATTTTGACATGCTGATGTCTTGAAGGGAGAGGGGGTGTGGGGGGTTATTGTCTGAGGTGGAGGACCAGAGGAGGGGGTCAGTGGAAGGATGGTGGCTGGAGGGATGCCATTGTTCTAATGGTTATGAAAACAATTATTGATGGCAGGAATTCAGTGGGTGTGTACTTCACCCGCACCATCACCATACTGTGCCCTGCTACAACCCCCCCCCACTCCACCCATGCTGTGCGGGGCGTATTACACATTATGGGATAACCGACTGTCTGTCCATTCCTGTCTACTCGTTATGCTGCCCTTCCTTTTGAAAATTGTCTGCTTTATCGACTTCCTTCAAGACCACACGTTAGCCTCTTATCACGCCCTCTTACCACTCTCAGGGAGCCGGCTCTTCTATACAATAGTTACCACTCAGTCCCCAAGGTGAAAAGTGTCCGGGCATATGACTTGTTACGTGTACTTATTTGCGATTCGTTTGCGCTGTCACGTGTGGTGATTAGTGTTGGGTAAGGCTAGGCCAGGTCAGGTCAGACTAGGCCAGGTCAGACTAGGCTAGGTAAGGCTAGGCCAGGTCAGACTAGGCTAGGTAAGGCTAGGCCAGGTCAGGTCTGGTCAGGTCTGGCTAGGCCTGGTCAGGTCTGGCTAGGCCAGGTCAGGCCAGGCCAGGCTAGGCAGGGTGAGAGAAGTAAAGCGGCAGGTACTTACTTTTCCGAGAAAGTAGCGGCGGTAGTATATTGTTGATTTAGATTCGACGACATCCTGAAGCTAGTAGGTGGCGGCCTCATCGCTCTCGAACTTCTTGTTGTTGTAGGGGATACGAGGCACACCCAATATCCCCCTTACATTGATCACATCGCACACTAATATTTTTACTATTTCGGACACCAGATTTGTCTGTTTCGTATATGTATAATTGTTCAATATTAAAACCACAAGAGAATGCTCTTAACAGTTACAATTTTCAACTTAACAGCCATATAGTTGGCAAGAACGCCGCCCGCCAGTGCAAATGTCTCAGACCCTGTTGGAATATAACCAGTCTGTCAATCGGGTCAACCCAAGTGTTGCGTTTCCATGCGTTTCCAAAAGGGTCGCCCATGTTGGAATCGGTGAACGCCCTAGTAATATTGTTGAAAACATCTTAATAACTTATTAAACCAAAGGTCTTTTTATGTCAGAAGAACGGCAGAAACTAGATCTATATATGAAAACTCTTTCAGGACAAAATTTAAAGTAAAACTAAAGATATTTGTAGTTGTATAAAAGTTGCATTTTTCATGGGTCGTAGAGCCGGAAATCCGCAATATTCATCTCAGAACAATGCTTATTTCACGCAGAATCGTTAATAAACGTAAGATTTTTATACGTCTCAAGAAAGATAGAAACATAAATTTACTTTAATCTAGTTTTACATAATCTAGTTTTACTTTAAATTTTGTCCTGAAAGAGTTTTCATATATAGATCTAGTTTCTGCCGTTCTTCTGACATAAAAAGACCTTTGGTTTAATAAGTTATTAAGATGTTTTCAACAATATTACTAGGGCGTTCACCGATTCCAACATGGGCGACCCTTTTGGAAACGCATGGAAACGCAACACTTGGGTTGACCCGATTGACAGACTGGTTATATTCCAACAGGGTCTGAGACAGTACACATGTCCACATCCCAATGCCCGCCCTTCCAGGACTGGGGTTGCGGGGGTGTACAATAAACTATACCCACCTCCGGCGGCAGCTTGTCGAAGGCGGAAGTGTAGCCTAGAGAATTTGTCATGATAATTAGTGATGGCTCTTATTTTGATTATGGGTCCGTAATCCAGTTAAGCTTTTATTCTTAATTTATATTACAATGCTGGTAAAATACACTTCTTGATGATGAGTATGGAGTACAAATGAACTCATTGTGTACCCAAGTTCAAGTTCAAGTATGTTTATTGAGATAAGCAATAAATACATCTCAAAGGGATAGAGTAGTTTAGGCTATTTCAACCCCCCTCTAATTCGAGTCCCTCAAGGGGCGCACAAATGCTGTGAGTACAAATAGACAAATAACATTACAAGAATCCAAACAAGAATTGTGTACCCTATACTCACAGGATGAGTATAGGGTACACAATAAACTACCACTCACATCATGGGTATGGGTTGCACAAGAAACTATCGCGCAGAGGATGAATATGGAGAGCAAAGTAAACAAAGATTCACACGATGAGAAAGGGTTGTGCAATGTCCTATGACTCACAGGATGAGTATTAGCTGCACAATAAACTACAGGTCACAGGATAAGTATGGGTTGCACAATAAATTACAGGTCACAGGATGGGTATGGGCTGCACAAACTACCGGTAACAGGATGAGTATGGGATGCACAATAAATTACGGGTCACAGGATGAGTATGGGTTGCACAAACTACTGGTAACAAGATGAGTATGGGGTGCACAATAAATTACCGTACAGAGGATGAGTATAGGGTGCACAAACTGGTTGGGTAAATGGAAATGGTTGGGTACATTTCCTTTCACCTAATGCGACTATTCATGTGTCCGGACACCGGCGATTGTGTGGTATTGGCTATTTATTTAACCATAACTTTGCATTCATTTAATAATTATATTAAGATATGTTTTCCTTGAAATGTAGTTACATTATCGTCTACATGTCTTTATTCTGACATAAAGACCTATGGCGTTACTTTGCGTATATGCAAAGTAATTATATAATTGATTGGCTTGTGTGGAGGCCTTCACACTCCCTGAGCGAGCCATCAAGTAACTATAAAAAGGCATATATCTTCACTTTCACTTCAGTTATATTTATGCCAAAGTATTAACATGCAGCTTATATTTATGTCTTTATGATGACATAGAAAACTTCGTTTATTACAATATCTAGATTAAATTAACATTGATCTTCGGAAGGTCATAGTTCCTATATCGGTAAGGAGAGCGTCGGCCATGAAGCCTTGTTTAAAGTATGAATATTTTTCCTCTCTAATAAGGTATAATCTCTGTGATGGATTCACAAAAACTATTTTATATCTGCCTTTCTGATAACATATACAAATATAATCTTTATTTGTGAATATTTGTTAATTAAGCAATATATCAGAGGGTGTGTAGGGTTCGGTGTTCAATGAACAAAAAGGACTGGATCACTGTGTACAGGAGGCTGTTATGGCAGCAAACACTCTCCAGGCGACCATATATCTTGGATAAGTCGCTCCACACAATTGTCGCTTGGACCGTCGACTTCCTATGGCGTCACCTCTCACATATTTACGTCTCATTTCGTTATGAAATTAGATTATTTCAGAGTAAAAATAGGTTTGATCATGTTCTACGTGTAGCACCAACATTATAGTAAGTAAATATACCATATTTCTTCATTACTTACGTAATGCTAGGACGATTTGTGTAGTTTTGGGCCGATTTGGGCTGATTTGGGTAATTCTATGGACCGTTCCCAGTTGTTGACTTTTCTTTCTTACCAGAAATTTTGTGTTTATCAATACTAAGAATGTTAGGATTTCCGGTGACAATGCTGACAACCCAACTTCTGCTGGAACAGTGTTTAGCTTGGTTGGAGCTCATCTGAGACATATACTATTATATATATATATATATATATACATATATACTCTGAGACATTATACTATTTGTTATTATTATTATTTATTATATAATAATATTTATTTTATTATTAATTTATTATTTATTAATATATTATATATTAATTTATTATATATTAATTTATTATTTACCATTATAAAATAAACAAGTCCCCAATCTGAGCACGTTTTCTTCCAACCTCAGAAAACTTGTATTTTGCTTCTATGGATGACATTTGTTTGGCTAGTTTGCAGTCGCTTCCTTGTAGTGCTGGACTTTTATTAATTTTGTTCCCTCCATCTTTTCACGCATTCATCATTGAGATCCACATTTACAGGAGTAGCAAGCGTGGCCTCAGACAGTATCTCTCATTTTGTCTGATTACGATAGCTATCTTGAGGTTATCTTGAGATGATTTCGGGGCTTTAGTGTCCCCGCGGCCCAGTCCTTGACCAGGTCTCCACCCCCAGGAAGCAGCCCGTGACAGCTGACTAACACCCAGGTACCTATTTTTACTGCTAGGTAACAGGGGCATAGGGTGAAAGAAACTCTGCCCATTGTTTCTTGCCAGCGCCTGGGATTGAATCCAGGACCACAGGATCACAAGTCCCGCGTGCTGTCTGCTCAGCCGACCGGCTCCTAGCTTGGAAGACTTTTGACATGCCTCAAATGGGTGTTGTTTAATGTCATCCGTAAAATGTTCATACAGTATATTATTTCTTGTGAAGTATTTCTGAAGTTAAATAAATTTTAAATTACTATAAATTTTTATTAATTTTATATTACAGTATTTTATTCCCAAGTGCATTTATGAAAATGACTGCATAATATTGGAGCTTGGTTAAGACTGTCATCAGATCCCAACCAGCTGTTTATATAAAACAAATATTCTAGATCTTCACTGCTGGGCAGTGAATTCAAACCCCACATAAGATAATGAGGCATTTTCTCTTACAGTACAGTACTGCATTTCACATGCAGTACTCCACCCCACTCCATTTTACATGCAGTACTCCACTTCACTGCTTTTCACATGCAATACTTCACCACACTGCATTTCGCATACAGTGCTCCACCGTACTGCATTTCATGTTTATTACTGCTTTTCACCCTGAGCAGTTGAGTAGTATTTTTTACATTTACACCTCTTAATTATTACACTATACAGTTAATTTTTTCATAGATATTCTAAACTTAAGTTTTTATTTTTTTAGGAAAAATAAATAAAAGCTAAAATATTTCCATGTTTAATCATACATTATACAAAACAAACATACAAAACATATTATCTTTTACTCATTCTGAACTACACTGAAACATATGATCAGCAACACAACAGGGTCAATTGGGGTCACCTGCTTAGCAATGGTCTATAATGGCTCTTGTAAAACACCTGAGAAAAACTAAATGAGAAAGCCTGATCTTTACTTAGCCCATTATAACAGTGAGGCAGTTATCACACCAAGACCACTGCACTGCCAGTGTGACCTCCAAATATCCGTATCCTGGTGTTGATGTTTTTTCTTAAGTGTTAATCCTGTTAGTTTCTTTTGCCTGTCACACTGAACATAAACAAGGATGAAGCAAAGTTGCACTTCATGATGAATATAATCAACCAGGCAATATTTAAAATTAATTAAGGATAGACTATTAATAAAGTATCCTGAACATTTCACGCAAGTTTAAGTACTACCATTAAAAATAAAATTAATTTAAACAAAGAATGGGTTATCAAAATTTGCAACTTTGCCCCACACTAACACAAATTACAGACTTACTAAACATTTACATAGAACAATTGATAAGATCATTGTCAATGACTGACTGCAAATTAATCAGCCATTAAATAAATGACACCGTATGTAGGGATAACTTGTCAGTCATATGTTATTCACAAATGACTGAAAATGTTGTCATCACATCCCTACACACACATAATAAAAATAATAATAAATTATCACAAATCATCAATCAATACATATACTACTTAATATTATCATACAAAAAGCAAATTGTGACCACTTGTTGGTTGTGAACTTGATTATGAATAATATTTGTACCAGCAAGTCACTCGTGGGTATCAAACAGTGCAGAGGAGACAGGCGCACACACACACACAAGTTTTTGGGATTACAGTTTTAAGATCACACGTGTTAATTGGCAAGCTGTAGTTGACTTAGCTGTAAGTTGAGTAATTTCCAGAAGTAGGCACACAAAAACATCTATAATCTTGGTCCACAGACCTTATCATCTGAGACAGTTTATATATTAACAAAAGGCTTGGCAAACCTACGACAGAGTATCACATTCAACACAGAAGTACTGTAAATGGGCATTAGTCATCATTACACTTGTGGATGAAGCTATCAGTACCTGGATATGTCCAAAAGGCAAGGCTTAATTTGGGTTTGCATTCTGAAACAGCAATGGAAGTTTTAATAGGCAGTGAGAGTTGAAAAAATGAACAAATTGAGGAATAGAATCTTAACATGATCTTAATAAATTCTACTAAGCAGGTATTTTCTATCAAGTTTTATTAAGTGGGAAAATACTGTTGATGTGAAGAAAATTTATATATACTGTCCCCCCCACACAGAAATGATGAGTAACACCCAAGATTTTACCCCAAAATATCCAATGCAAATAATGAAAATGGCACCTTACTCTGACAGGCAAGGACAGACCATGGGACTTTGGAAGCCACGCGGTGCTACACAACACACGAATACACCCATGTCAATGGGGTAATCATCAGTGCCCTGATGCACACAAGTGTCTCTTGTTCTGTCCTAGCCACCAAGCTACAAACCACATGACTATAATACTGTCTAGTACACGTCTCTCCAACACTTCCAATACAGTGTACGTAACATAACTTGACCAAATTTTCAACTACACAATTACATCATTCCATCAATAGATAATTAAAATAAAAAGAAAAGATATTACTCATTTCCTAACTGAGCTCAGGAGGTGTCCTGCTGCACTTCCTCCAAAGGCTAACACACTGGATGGAGACATTGAGCAAAGCAACAACACACAGGAAGAATGCCAGTTTGCCTGGTGAGCGGGCTATGTCCTTCCTGCTGTCCAGTTTACCTGCAGGAGAGGTTTGGCTCGGAGGTTTCAGTTTCAGGGTAGGCAGACACAACACATCCATCTAGCATGTCTTCAACATTTCATCAATATATATATATATATATGATCTCGTACGCTTGTACCGCCGTAATTCATTTCATGGACATGGCAAACATCAATGTTAACAGACTTTGTCAAGATCTAACCTAAGATAAAATGCTGGCACACTCACTTCTTCAGATGTGAGCTTACTTCACCTACAGGCAAGTGTTGCGTCTTAGCCCTAATCTGGTATAGAGAAAACTAACAGTAATGGTCACCAGCACCATTCCACTGTGTATCAGTTGTTCCTTTTGTATAAAAATAGAAATGCACAACATCTCTGAAACAACTAACAGAAAATCTTCCCTGGAGTGCAGGATACTATTGACATAAGTTATATAAAAGCACTCAAATGTTTCATGTCCTGTTACTTATGTGTCAAATGTTTAGTAACAGCAGACTGTAGTATGCGCACTCCCAGCCCAACGCTCACTTCAGTACTACAGTTCTCTGGCACAAAGAATGTTTCTACATAAATATCTACTGATATATATATATATATATATAATATGGACCCAATGCAGACAAATTGCATTTATAATCACATTGTGTACAATTTATTATAAATTTCTTGAAAATAGCTTGTTAGAATTTTGTTTGAATGCAATTTTTTTTCCTATATTGCCGAAGACTAGATCATTAATTTTCGTGATCAATATGGCATTCGCAGATTCTTATAGAGGAGTAGATTTGATAAGCATTAATATAACAGCCTGAATGAGTGAAATGATATCATCCAGTTTGCACTTCATGCTTTGCTCTTTAATGTGAAGACTCAAACTGTCACAATCCCGGTAATACTGACTAGATACACATTTATATTCTCATCAGCATATTTCTTGCCTTCCTTTAACATATATTTTGTGTTTATTATTTGCATTAGCTTCTTCTGAAATTCAGTGTTTATAATGAAGCACTTAGAAAAGAATATATTATGTAGAGGATATACCAGTCTTCTACAATTTTGATTACAATACTTTTATCCAAAAATATACATGAAAAACTTACGTACATGACACAGCAATACTACATGTAGCTCTTGTCCTAATCTGCCACTGTTGTCAGACAATTACTAAGTTTCATATTTAAGTCGCTTGAATGCCGGGAGAATACCTTCTTCAGACCTGTGGTGGGTCGTGCTGTCACCATTATATACCACGTAGTTGTTGGACTCGTTAGCCTTATTGCCTCCTAAACCCTACAAATACAAGAAAATGTATATTAATTGGAAGATAAACTAGAAAAATTGAGCATTAAATACCCAATAGTTGTTAAATATAACGTGGTTGAATATTTTTAAATTTTTATTTACATTCAAAGTTGTGAGAATAAGCAGACATTACAGTGTTTCTGTACTATTCCAACACTGCAAATATGATCAACTAGCATTATTATAGAATAGTTTACCCCTTACACTGCTGAATCAGGTGTATTCCCTCTGCACATTCTCAAAATAATAATAATAATAAAACACTGAATGTAATGAAATCCCCCTTTCTGACTGGCTTCTTAGAAGGTTTCCGGAGCTTCAGAGCTGGTACAGCAAAGGCTTTAGCTTGTAACAGGTCTCTCAGACTAATACGGGCCTACCAACAACCAACACCCAAATACTTAATATGGCAAAGGTAGAATAGGTATCAGATTAACTCAAAACCTGAGAAAAATTGTACACCTTTGTCATGTTTGAGAATGTAACCCTATTATTCCCAAATGTTATTCAGGTTATGTACTGTAGCACCTTTTTATATAACATGCCATTTTCCAGGAACATAAATAACCAGCGTTGAATGTAATGAAACGCCATTTTCTGGGTGAGACCCGGAGGCTCCCCGGAGCTTACTAGACTGATATGCTAATGTTAGACTTTGGCATCAGTCATGTGTATGGAGTTCTGTGGGCCTACCGGGGACCACAGGCCAGAACCTGGCCTCCCTCAGAGAGGCATGGAGAGCAATGGCCTATAGACACCCCCGTGTTGTTGGAAGCATTCTATGTTTGCCATCGACTGGGTCAGACACCCAGAAAGGTAAGTATCCCAAAACAAACCCCTATTCTGGTGAAAATATTGCTACCAAAAGCCGAACAAGTGGATAGAACTTCTCTAAAAGAAACGAGCAAATGAGCATGACGTCAGACGTCGCCGCGCCGCTGTCTGCGCATCTCCCCCCCCCCTCCCCGGGAGGGGGAAGGAGGAGCCCCAGACCCCCCCGCCGGCTACCCACCCGTCAGTTCTGAAGCTGGATGTCAAAACACGTGAGAAACCGCCGACCGGAGAAAGGGAGGGATGCCGGTGGAGCCTCCGGGTCTCACCCTGAGAATGGCGTTTCATTACATTCAACGCAGGTTTTCTGGGGAAAACCCCTTCGGCTCCCCGGAGCTAACAACCCACAGAGGAAAAGTATAATAGGGACTTACCCTGGAGGCAGTCGCTGCTCACTCCTCAACTCGAAGTCGAGACAACTGGCTACAACTGCCGACCCAAAATGACACAGGCCCAACTGGTTCACGAGGTAACAGGCAGCCAGGACCCTGTTTGACCGCCAAAATCCCTGTGCCAGAATGTCAGCCCAGGACATGTTGCCAAAGACGGCAGCTAGAGCAGCGAACTTACGAACGTCATGGGCACAGGGATAAACCGCAGGCTGGTTAGCCTTAATAACTCTGCGGACGACCTGGGAGACCCGCACCCACAAACAGGGAAGAAGGGAAACCGGATCAACCCAAAGCGTGTCCCCGGACACAGAAGCCGTGGCGCGCAAATAACAGCGAAGAGCTGCAACCGGACACAAAACATGATGCACCCACAGCCTAACCAAGCATCCACAACCCAGGGACCCCTCTGGAAAGCAGCAGACTCATTCTTCACCAGAAAAGAAGGAGACGGCTGCAGACGGACAAAACCATCACGAAGACCGAAAGAGCAGAAACCCCTGCACCGGAAGAGAGCATGAAGCTCCCCAACTCGACCCCCAGAGGCCAATGCCAACAGAAAAAGAGCTTTGGAGAAACAATCCTGAACCGAAGGGGCCACAACAAACCGAGGAGAAGAAAGAAAAGAGAGCACTCTGTCCAGGACGGCTCAGGCGGCGCATGAGCAGGCCGGAGGTGAAACAACGCACGAGACAGCTTGCGAAACATCGCAGAAGTAACATCAATACTAAAAGCAAGCTGAAGCGGCTCCGCTAGCGCCACACGATACAAGGCGACAGTGTTAGGCATAAGGTTATGGTCCTGGAACAGCCAAGAGAGAAAGGACAACACCACCCTAACAGAAAGCAAAGTACAACGATGAAGATGCAAGGAGAAACAGAAGGACCGCCAGGAAACCTCATACAGTAATGCCACCGAGACGAAGCCCAAGTGGAACACTAAAAAGGAAGCCCCCTGATCACCACAGAAATGATGATAAACTTGAGTCAAAAATACCACACGCGAGGACTCGAGGAGAAGATCAAACCAGCCACGTGACATTCCGGTCCAATCTGCTGGACGAGGCGGAGCCGTGGGAAAACCTCCGGGTTCGGACACCGAGGAAGCAGCACCTGAAACCACGGCTGGGCCGGCCACTACAGGGCCAAGAGGACAACTCTTCCCTGGTAAGTCCCCAAGCGAGACAGGACCTGGAGCAACAGCTGAACCGAGGGAAAGAAGTACAGGAACCCCCACCTCAATCAGTCCTGCCGAAAGGCATCGACCCTGACGGCCTAGCAGCCGGGAAAGGGTGCCACATACAGGGGAAGGCGCCACAACCATGCCGATGCGAAGAGGTCCACCTCGGGGCGACCAAACGTTTGGCAAAGCCAACTTAAGGAGTCGGCGTTGACCGTCCATTCTGTGGAGAGGGAACGAAACGAGACAGGCCGTCGGCCAAGATGTTGAACACTCCTTTCAAGTGAACTGCCAGGAGAGCCAAACCCCAAGAACTCAGCAGACGAGTCACTCAAAGTGACCAGCACCGAACCAAGGACCGCATCCAACCCTCTCGGTTCAGACAATGAACCACCGGGGAGCAGTCTGAATGGAGTCGGATTGTCGATCCGCGGGTGACCCGAATCCTCCGAAGAGCAAACCACGCCACTGCGAACTCCCGCACTGTGCTGTCGGCTCGACGGAAGGACGGATCCCACCATCCCTGACCAGCCTGGTGAGCACTGGTCACAAAGCTCCAGCCGAGAGATGAAGCGTCCGTGAACACATCAAGCGTGGGGTCGGGTAAGCGCCAAGGCACTGAACCCCGAAAAACCTGAGAGGAAGCCGGCGGCGCAGCAGCCAACACAAGGCCCCCGGGGTCTGAACCCAGCCATCGCGAGATTGATGGAAGGGACATCCCCGAAGGAATCAGAACAGCCGACGAAGCCAAACCCGCTCCCGGCGGGTAGACCATCATCACGAAGTTCAGGCTCCCGCACAAACCCTCGAGCAACCGCCGGGTGACCTGGGAGCCCACCAGAAACAGGCACATGCAGGACCGCTGCCGCAGGAGACTCTGGAGGGAGAGACAAGGAAGCGGTCCGAGAGTTCCACACAAGACCCAACCACGTTCGAACCTGGGAGGGAACCAGATGGGACTTCCTCCAGTTCACCAAGCACCCGAACCCAGTGAGCTGGGAAAGAACCAAATCCCTGGCTAGTTGACAACTGGACTGACTGGGAGCCCAAACCAGTCGTCGAGGTAGGCCAACACCCGAGCACCTAGGAGATGCAGACGGGCCACGACAACCCGTGTAAGGCGTGTGAACACGCGAGGTGCCAGGTTCAACCCGAATGGGAGACAACGAAAGCGGTAACCCCAACGCCCCACAACAAACCTGAGCCAGTCCCTGAACCCCAGATGAATCGGGACAAACCAATAAGCGTCCCGGAGGTCCAGGGACACCATCCAAGCGCTCGGCTCCAACAGGAGCCGAACCTGGGGCAGCATAGTCATCCAAAAGGAGGGGGCAATGAACCCATGGGTTCAGACGGAACAAGTCCAGCATGAACCGCAGGTCCGCAAAGTCCCATTTCTGTACTGGGAACAGACGGGAACCCATCTGAGGGACATCGTCGTTTCGACCACGCCCAAGCGAACCCACTCCAAGATGACTTGACAGAGCACAGGGGAAGAGGCCTGCCCCGCCAGCCCCGAACTTCCCGAAGGAGGAAGGGCCATCCAACGTTACTGCAGGAAAGAGAAGCAACCTGAAATGCCCACAAATCATGGGACCAAGCGTGAGCGAACAGCGCAAGCCTCCCCTCCCATCGCCCCGTCAATGGGGCGAACCGCGAAAGGGCTGCTGCCCCTTACGAGACCCAGAACCTCGCACATAGCGACCACCGTGGCGACCAGACGAAGGCGGGATCGAACCCGAACCTGGCACCTGTGGCCTACCACGACCCCTATGGGAAGGACCCCCCCCGGACCCCCAGAGAACCAACAAGTCAGACATAGGTCGACAAATACCCGAAGCAGCCTGTATATACTGTGCCACGGCAGAATCCTCAAAAAGCAGAGGACAAAAAGGTGAAGACATCCTAAGAGTCAGGGTCCAGGCCGATTCCAGGGAGGAGGCAAGCACCACCTGCCAACACGCGAATCGGGAAGCATAGAACAGGAAAACCGTATCCTGCAGGATCGGCGCAAACAGCTTTAGCAAGACAGCCAACATGCGGGCTGCCGAGCCCAAGGCACCGGACCCAGGGATGGCCCCCACATCCTCCTCCAGCCAGTCGGAAGACAGCTCCAGGAGGAAAAAGAAATGCAAGGCCGAAGTCAAAATGCCATGGACGCACATGTCCTCAGCAACCTGCACAGTCGTAAGGGAGGGAATCTGCACATGGAGCTGCACTACGCCCACATCCCAGGGGAAGGGCAAGAGCAAGCACTCATTGAGATGCTCCAGGTCGCTCCCCCAGGAAAACCTGAACTACCGTTGCAGCCTCGCGCCACTCAAGCATGCTGGTACGGCAGAAGGAATGTCAAACCTCCAAGGCAAAGACAGGACAGTCCGCCAGCCAGGACGACTCCGGAACCTCGTAACGGACCCAGAAAGGGAACGAAGTCCCAAACCTGAAAAAAGATGGATCCATCACCGAGGCACAATCTGGGTCACACAGGAGGTAAGCCACAAAGGCTGCCCGCACCACAGAAGGATGGATGTGAGAAGCCGAAAAACTTCACAGAACTCACAAGACTCAGGGTCGAAAGTGTCACCGACCCAACAGGCAACGTGACGGAGGCAAAAACAGTGAGGTTCACCCTGAGACAAGGGGATCGTACAACCCTCAAATTCGCACAAAGCGAGGGGGGAAGGACTCCGGGGTCACATCCATCGGACTCATGCACCCCCGAGGGGATTCCCAGGGCCCCGAGTGCTTAACGAGACTCGCACCCAGGTAACCCCAGGCAGGGTACTGTTAACCGGCACCCAAAACTACCAAGCAAACTCACTAAAGCTGAACCCCAGGGACGTGTACACTCACAGGGACCTAGCAGGGGGCACCACCAGAGAAGAACCGTAATAGGTCAAGCACAAGTGGGCGATAAGCAGGGCAGATCTCCCCCACAAGGCAAAAAGAAAAAGAAAACCCCGCAAGAGGACAGCGTACCCTAGAGGAACAGAGCTGGCCGCTATAATCGGTGAAAACAAGCTGCGCAGCCCCCCTGTGCCCCGTACCAGTGCAAACTGCCTCTTACCCTAAGGTAAACAAGTGAGACAAAACACCAAAGTACCCAAAGGACGGCCGAAAAACCAAGCAGTAAAACAGCCCAGCAGAGGCAGGACCCAAGGAACTTGTGGAAGGTAACCCCAAGCTCCAAGGGCAGTACTTATAGGGCATCTAGGGAAGGGAACCCTAGGCGCATGTAGCCCGAGTACTGGAGAATAACTCTTGGCTCTCGCACCCTTAGAAGACAGGCAACACACTCAAAGCACAGTGCTGAAACTATGACACTTAAGAAAAACATTGGAGCCAGAGCACACGATCGTAGTCTCTAGCATCAGCCTAAGAACTGACGGGTGGATAGCGTGGGGTGTCTGGGGCTCTCCCTTTCCCCTCCCAGGGAAGGGGAAAGTTGCGCAGACAGCGGCGCGGCGACGTGTGATGTCATGCTCGTTTCTTTTAGGGGAGTTCTATCCACTTGTTCAGCTTTAGGTAACAATATTTTCACCAGAATAGGGGTTTGTTTTGGGATGCTTACCTTTCTGGGTGCCTGACCCGGTCGATGGCAGACATAGAATTCTTCCAACCATACGGGGGTGTCTATACGCCATTGCTCCCCATGCCTCTCTGAGGGGGCCAGGTTCTGGCCTGTAGCCCCTGGTAGGCCCACAGAACTTCATACACATGACTAATGCCAACGTCTAACATTAGCATATCAACCTAGTAAGCTCTGGGGAGCTGAAGGGGCTCCCTCCAGAAAAAGTATTATAAAGTGTTGATTGTAAATATATAAATATACATGTAAAACAGTATAGTCATAAAAAATCACTAACCTGAGATATGACAGCAATTGGAGTGAGGCCTAAGGAGGATGCTACCCGATGCTCTACCAAGTAGAACATGTATTCATCATACAGGAGTCTAATCAGATGGAAGGATCCAAAAGAAGCTGCACTGCGTAGGGTAAGGTCACGAATCACCATCGAACTGGAAAATAAAGTGCTGTATAGTTGACAAATATTAATATAGTTGTTAAATACTGTATTAACCCTTGTGTTGCTAAGGGCTATTTGACCACTGTCACCCACAGGTGCATAAAAAAACCCTTCTAAACCTGTTAATTTGTGTTCCCCGATCACAGAAAAAACTAATAAAAAAAATCGTAAGTGGCATATTTTGCCCGCTATAGGGCAGGGAAGTCTGGCAAAAAAGAGGTGCTGACTCAGCATGTGTCCGAGGTGGTCTGTTCAGCCCCAGCTGTTCAGACCACCACACACTCGGGAGTTTTGAGCCATTCACTAAAAAATATAAGATCCTACAGGCGCTCGATGGGGGGTGTGCAACGCCCCCCCCCCCCCCCATCGAGCACCTGTAGGCGCATTGCGTAGTTTAGTGGTTAAATACAGACAGGGCTACTGTAGTATGACAGCACAGTACAATAATACAAAATAAAATATAGTGTTGGCTGCACAATGAAGTCACATTAACGTGATGTATCCATGAGCAAATCACTAGAAATCTTCCGAGGATAACTGAGAGTAGGAGGAACGGAAGGAGGCTGAGGGTCCCAAGTGAGTGGGTTTGACTCCTCCTCAAGACCCCTAGTGATTTTCTCATACTGTTGGCTATTTATTCTGGGTTCATTTAGCTGGCAGGTGCATCATTTCTTGAGGTTATCTTGAGATGATTTCGGGGCTTTTTAGTGTCCCCGCGGCCCGGTCCTCGACCAGGCCATTTGTTGTGTCTAATTGTGGCTGTTCACTGTTATTTGTACGGCGCCCAATCTGCTCCTTGTAACACACTGTTTGTTGACCGGGTGTCCTTGCCCTCTTGTTCCAAGGCTTGTTTATTTCAGATAAATAGTGTCATATATGTATTCTAAGCAGTCTGTGACCTATGTAGGGGGGGTGGAGGGGAGGCTGAGTTCTGGAATTTTTATTTTTGAATTTGCAGTGTATATCATGTCTTGCATTTTCAGAATTAATTCATTAGAATCCTTAAGGGTTATGTACTTAAATTAGCATGGATTTAAAATATCTTGTTTCAACAGATGAAAGTTGAGCTCTTGCATATTACTTTTTCAAATATTTTAGGAAACATTGGTAGATTAGATAAAAAGTTATAGTTGTTAATATTTAAAGAAAACAATAATTTTTTGTACTGGAGTTATCCTGGCTTTTTAAAGCTCTCAGGAAAGGCTTGAAATTCTGGTGAGGAAGTAATGCTATGCCATTCCATTTATTTTGTTGAGTAATGTTATGGCTGGTGCTGTGTATATGTGCAATAATCCAGGATGCACAATAATCCAGGATGCACAATAATCCAGGATGCACAATAATCCAGGATGCACCTGGATTATTGAATCCAGGCATGGAGACCTCATCTTCAGAAAGACATAGCTGCTCTGGAGAAAGTGCAACACCGGGCAACAAAAATCATACCAGAGCTTAGTCATCTCACGTATCAGGAACGGTTGAGAGCCACTGGGCTAACAACACTGCAGACCAGGCAAAACAGGGCGGATCTCATAGAAACCTTCAAAATACTGTACTAAACAATTTGGATGCTGTCGATCTGGAGAGTTTCTTCAAAAGGTCAGATGTAGCACAAACGAGGAACAATGGGTTCAAGCTCAACAAGTCACAAGGAAACAAATGTAGCACAAGTCACAGAAAACAGGAGATGCTTTTTCACCCATATGGTTGTAAACTTGTGGAACCGCCTTCCTGCCGAAGCTGTAAACGGCAAAACTCTGCTGGGTTTTAAAATATAGCTAGAAAAGATCATCAGGGCAAATGGGGGGGGGGACCTTTGACAAGCCGCCAGCTTACTGTCCTTGTCGAGGCCACTAGTATTAGTAGCCCTAAGGTAAATTTTATTACATATGAATTTTTATATACAGTATCAGATATGGCACAGTATTTCAGTTTGACTGCCTGTTTTAGTTTTCAGTGATTGTATTATAGATACCCCATACTGTATTGTTAAAGAAGCTGGTTGTAGAGAGAGAGATGGGGAGCTGAGGTAGTTGCCCATAAGACAGTCTTTAGCATTGTTTTTGGTAATGAGATTTTATTTTTGCACGGTTTGTTCCTATTTATGGAAATACACTGTTGAAATAAGTGGCAGAATTAGTAATCATTTACATATACAGTATAGCATTTAAAACTCTGAGTAGTTGCAGAATGTTGGGCTGCAGGTCATTGATATGGTGACCTGAAATTGGATGAGTGTTGGGGGAGGTTTCAGAAATAAATCTGTAGAAGAGAATTGTGGTTAGGTGGTGGGACGAGATGGGGAAAAGGTGTCTGCAATTTCAGAAATACAGTATTGGATATTAACCTGTAAAATGACCACTTCAAAAGAAACTGCCGAGCTTGCTTTGGGAAGTCCACTTTTCCTTCATGAGGTCGAAGGACTTGTGAAACAACAGCTTGTAACCATTCAGCCCATTGCTCAAGGCTGTTTTGCTGTTGGAGTGTTGACTTAAAATCTTCTTCTAGCCGATCCACCAATCCAACATCACACTGACAAACCCATGATGCCTAGGAGAAAGACGATAAAATATTGTGATCATCGTGAATATTAAATCTATGTCAAGGGAAACATTATATCTCTGCTTGTCTCTTTCCTTTATCTATAACAGTATGAAGGTACACATTGTTTCTAAAATATATTTACCATTGTCCAAATTCAAATATTTAGTCAGAATCCATAAAACAGTGGAAACCAGGTTTCCAGTGTTAAGGCAGTTTTGGGCAAATGTAACTCAAAACTCACTAAAGAGCACATTCCTCAGTGCTGTACATCAGTGAAGGTGTCTCCTGGGTATGCTAGACATGCACGGCTAATTACATACCCCCACAAACACACACTTAATGACTCCCGTGTCACAAATGTGTTACAAATTTAAGCTTTGAATGCAATGAAATGCTCTTTTCTGGGGATCAGTAGCCCTCTAAACTAAGTGGTGGTACAGCCAAGCCTTAGGAAGATGCACCAGGTCTGAGACCCACCCTTGCCTACCAAGAGCCAGGACCAGAATCTGGCTTTGAGGCCGGGGGAGCTTAGGGATTAAGAAACCAAACCCAAATTTCAGAAAAGAAACACCAGAAGGTATAAGCACACAAAAACAAGCATTGGCTTGAAGAAAATTAAGTTGTGCAATGTAAGCATTCTAACCATGATGCACCTTACTGCATCTTACTACTTTCAGCAGGAAGGGCCTGAAAGAGGACCTATATCTCCTATGTTGTGACCAGGTAAGGGAGTGAAGGGGGTAGGCTGACTGAAGCTCTGGGTGATCTTGGCTGCCACCTGCTGGCAGTCTGAAGCATCATGGCTAGGGTGTGTACACCACAGTAAAGCTTGTTTTCCTTCTTACTACTGAATATCTAAATTTCTTCAAGCAATTGCTTGTCTTGTTGTGCTTCTACTTTGTTTTTCTTCTTAGTTTTAGGTTGATCTCTGATCCCCCAATCGCCTCTTGCCTTATAGAGATTGACAAAGTCTGAGCTTGACTCCCAGTAGGCAAGGGTGGGCCTCAGAAGCCTTTTGCATCTTCCCAAAACATGGATGGACTGGCATTCAGCTCAGGCAGCCACTGAGGGGGCCCCTCTCCCAAAAGTTGCAAATCGTTTTAAAAACCTGTGAAAAGCAGTAGTTATGAAACACTTTCTGTTCACTCACTTGCTCTTGGACATTGTGAAAGTCCACTCGATTAAGATCAGCCAACATCTGAGAAATTTGTGATGAGTTTTGGAGTACTGCTCTTGCAGCTTGAGCTAAATGATTTAATGAAGTATAGCGCCGTAAAGTCTGAGCCAGTGATGCCACAGCTGTTACCTGAAGTAAAATACAGATTCTGTTACTAAAGATAAAGAAACACATAAATTATAATCATATAGAAATGCACAAATCATATAGAAATAATACAAATTATTTAGATAAAACAATAAAACAAAATTCTGTGCTAAAATATCCTTAGCACAAATTTTTGTTAATACTTTTTTCCATACACTCTCCAGAGAAACCTGCTAACCCTGCAGGTATCATTCATTATGTTCAGATTTATTAAACAAGGATATGTAAATAGTGTTTAAGGGTAGGTGAAAAAGCTTCATTTTGAGCAAGTCTAAAATACTTGCAAGTATTTTAGACTTATGTATACTGACTTAGTATTTTAGTTATGTCCCATACACCAAATTTATCTCTTAAAGTCAATACTTTAAGAGATGTGAGTTTAGTGATCTCTTGTCATCAAGCTAAAGATGCTTAGAAAATCTGGTATTGTAGAACATTTACAGACCCAGAAAATTGTGGATGAACATGGGTACCTAAAAGCGAAAGAGCACCTCATGTAGAGAGAGGACTAATATGAGGATTCATATTAGTACAGTAAGAGTGTGCGTGTGAGAGACTGGAATATAAGTTAGGGCTTGGGGTAAGTGGTGCAAGAATGAGGGGAGTGAGTACACAAAAGTTGACTGAACAGTGTTTGCAGGATGCATCAGGGTATGATTAAGTTTTGTGTCAGCCCTGAAATAAGTCGCCTTATATACCCAGTACGTCAGGGTCCATTAAGAGCCTCATGGAGACGAGTACATACCACCAAAGTATGAATGTGTCCGAGTAATTGTGCATGGCTCCAGTTGGAAGCCTTTAAGGAGGAACTTGTGGATCAGACAAACTGTAGACACGTGGAGCTTTTAATCAATAGTTGTAGAGCTAATCTTGATTAACCTTACTGACTTTACTAACACAATGGTTATGCACCTTTTCTCTTTATAGGTAGGGTTGGTTCAGTATGTCCCTGTACACCCATCACAGGTCTGAGTAACATCCCCAGGGAAAACCTGCTGCCACTCTACATGGAGAATATCAAGAGAAAGAACAGTAGTCACTCCAGCTGTCACTCAGCCTGCAGCTGTGCCTGCTAGTATGCAGGTAAACAACCCTGTATAGTGTTCAACCCAGCTGCTGTCCAACTTGTATTTATAGTTGTTGTTGTCAAATTGTATCTACAGAGATTGAGATCCAGTTCTATGGCCCTGCATCATAGCCACTGTCCCTGCTGCACTTCTTGATTTTCCACTTCTCTGTCATATTTGTATGCGATTGGTTCAGGCACTGTATTAACACCCATTCTGGCTGCCACACTTATATTGCACCACATGCATGTGTTACGGAAATAAACCTAAGGCTTGTGTATCTGGTGGTTATCTTACCTTGTGTACCCTGACCCATTTGTTAAACCCATCAATAAAAGTGCATCTTAAGTAGGAACTTAAGTACGAACTTGTTCTAGGAACTTGGCAAATGGTAAATTCTATCTCCAACTTGTGATAAAATCTATTTAAGATCTTTGACAGTGCTAAAGTTTACCTTAATGTTTACTACTTCTGATGGGCAGCCGAGCATTGCACTAGATAACCAAGACTCAAGACTCTTGGCAAAATTTCTGATGGCCTGAGTGAGGCTGGAGGGGATAGATCGTAGCACATCAGGAATTAACACTTCAACCAGATTTTGGTAGAACTGGTAGTCAAAATTGCGGACAAAATCTAATACTGGTGGCGCACGTAACAGGGCCTGAAATAAGTAAATTTTAATCAAGAATTATAAGGCATTTGATGGAATTCTAACTGTAGCTAATTCCAACTAAATTTATCAAGTAATATACAGTACAAAAATTGTAGAAATCTAAAATTTAAAGCTCATATTAATTAAACATACATTGGCATTTAGTACCAACCAACACAATATTAAATGTTATCATAATGTAACAGAGAAACACCAAGTTGATAGTAAACATTATTTGTAAATGCAGTAACCTTCCTATAAGAGGCATATCTAATCTACCAGAGGTACACAGGACCAGTATGTGCACTATACAGTAAAGGTAAAAAGTGGCAGGAGAAAGGTCCAGGGAGGGAGGGGGGGAAGTTCAGGGATATGTAGGATTAAGTCACAATTTAAATTTTGTATTTTTTTAAGCAAGTCAGGAATTAGCACTAAATTTTCCTTGATTGTTCAATGGTGGAATGGTGCTGATGGCTAGAGTCTATATACATTATCTTTTAATGTTATTTTCTTAACTCATAATTACCTAAGTGTAATTATCAAAGTGTAGTTACAGGATGAGAGCTATGCTCGTGGTGTCCCGTCTCCCCAGCACTCTTTGTCACATAACGCTTAGAAATTACTGATGGTTTTGGCTTCCACCACTCTCTCACCTAACCTGTTCCAACTGTCTACCTACCACTCTGTTTGCAAAAGTGAATGTTCTTATATTTCTTCTGTAGCTTTGTTTAGTTAGTTTAAATCTATGACCTCTTGCTCTTGAAGTTCCAGGTCTCAGGAATTCTTCCCTATCAATTTTATCAATTCCTGTTACTATTTTGTATGTAGTGATCATATTGCCTCTTTTTCTTCTATCTTCTAGTTTTGGCATACTTAATGCCTCTAACCTCTCCTCATAGCTCCTATCCTTCAGTTCTGGGATCCATTTAGTTGCATGTCTTTGCACCTTTTCCAGTTTGTTTATGTGCTTCTTAAGATATGGGCACCATACAACCGCTGCATATTCCAGCTTTGGTCTAACAAAAGTCGTGAACAGTTTCTTTAGTACAGTATTTCGTCATCCATGTATTTAAAAGCAATTCTGAAGTTAGAAAGTGTAGCATAGGCTCCTCGCACAATGTTCTTTATGTGATCCTCATGTGATACTTTTTTATCTAGAACCGCCCATAGATCTCTTTCTTTCTCGGAATTCTTTAAAGATTTCTCACATAATTTAAAGGTTGTGTGGGGTCTATGTTCTCCTATTCCACATTGCATAACATGATGAGTTTAGTGTGCTTAACATTCATGAGTTGTTGCTCCTGGTTCCTGTGTGTGATGCAAGCATTGTTGGCGTTATCTTGCATCCGAGTGCGTCACTATCTTTTATTATTGGTGTATCTAGGAAAGGTAGTCATCTCTTTCTATTTTTATAGTACATTGTATGGGCTACTGGGATTTATTTCTAGAAGTGTTAGCTATAAGACATTTAATATAATTCCATAACTTTATCTAGTTCTTGTTATGCCCTCATTTCCAGTATGCAGTCAAAGTTTTAATCTCTGTGCTATAGAATGGACATAAATTCACTTGAATGTGTACAGAGAAGAATGTCAAGATTAATCCCAGGGATAAGATACCTCTCTTATAAAGAGAATAAAAAAAAGAGCTGTTGATTTATGTAACAAAATGCTGGATAATATCCAGCAATTGTAATTGTAACAATTTACAATTGTACATTTGCAATTTGCAATTGTACAATCTTGCAATCCATGCTTGCAATCCAAACATGGATTGCATGATTGTTTCAAACATAGGTTAGACATGTATATGAATGAATTTGGGAGGATATAAATAGAAGCTGCATCTTATGGGCCAGTAAGACTTCTGCCATTTCCCTTATTCTCGTGTAATTCATTTTGTTTCAAAAATTATCCATACTGAAATGGTTTGGTGTGATGATCAAAACATGGTCAATATAGTGAAGATATTTGACAGTGGTTTTGATTGAGAATGATTATGGAGAATGGTCCTGCTTCATGTGATGCCATAAATAAATAAGCACGCATAGAATGTATTAGAGACTCTACTGCTATGCCAAATTATAAACCTTAATTAAAATTAACAACTAAGGCATTTAGCAATTAACAATTAAGACATCAGTTGAAACTTCGGTAAATCCCTCACATCCCTAATTTCAGTTACCTGAACTCACTCATTCCACTTTTTTCGTTTATTAGGTCTAGTTTCGAGTATCTGTTAGATTTAATAGTCATAAAAGTCAAATTATTATCTACAAACAAAAATGTTACTTTTAACTTGCTGTTTCTGTATCAACACTTTGTGCTCTATTTAACTAAACTTTAAATACAATTTTCTATATACAGTATACAGTATATATATATTTTTAAAATTCTTACATAATAATTTTAAAGAATTTACAAGCAAAAGAACCTCTTGGTGAAGCTCACTTGAAGGACAGATGACGGCAAGAGAGAGGCCAGGTCTCCATCGTCGTCATCGGACACTTCACTAGATGAGGATTTTGCCACGTTGGTTACGGTGTTGTTGTTGTTTACCATCCAAAATCGTCTCCATAAGTTTTCTACCACTGGAAACTGTTTGACATGAAGGAAAAAACCAGATTTGAGTGTAATGAAATGCTAATTTCTGGGTGAGCATTTTTTGGTGGCTCCTTGAAGCTACTATACACGGTACTGATATCTTACCTTGAGGTTATCTTGAGATGATTTCAGGGCTAAGCGTCCCTGGGCCCGATCCTCGACCAGGCCTTCTTTTTGTTACACAACCCCAGGAAGCAACCCGTAGCAGCTGTCTAACTCCCAGGTACCTATTTACTGCTAGGTAACAGGGGCATTAGGATGAAAGAAACTTTTTGTCCATTTGTCTCCACCTCCACCGGGAATCGAACCCGGAACCTCAGGACTACAAATCCGAAGCGCTGTCCACTGTCAGCTGTCAGGCGAAATGGTACCATCTACTAGAGCACGTCAGCTGCGTTGTTCTATAGGGCTACAGGGGACCAATACTAGAACCTGGCCCACTCAAAGAGGTGCAGGGAATGTGACATTTATTTTTGCCATGTCACCAGAGAAGGCAACCACAAAGTCAGTGAGTTAAAACATACCCCCTGCTGGCTTCTAAAGAGACTGAAGACACAAAATCTGCCTAAAGAACTCTCCAATTATGTAAACAAATGATTTAATTTTCTCAGAACTAGTACAGGCTCATTTGCCCCACCTCCCCCACTTATTTGTGGGGAAGGTGGAGGTAGCTCACCACCAGCAGGCATCTCAGCCCTCAGTTTTAGGGTAGATGTAGGCATCCACCTGATGAACTGGAAGGGAGAGAGGGAGAGGATCAGGGAGTCAGTGGCGCTCACCCAGAAATTGGTTACATTACATTAAATGCTGGTTTTCTAGGGGCCAGCCCCTTGTGGCTCCCTGAAGTTAGCTATCCACGGTGAAGGAAACATAGGAACACACTAGAGAGGAGGAAGCTTCACAAGATACATGTCAAGATGAGACCCCTGGTCAAAAGAGATGACCCAAAGCCACATGAGGGTACTAAGGTCCGGGAACATTGACAAGATACTGGACTGCTAGGACCCTGTTCGACCTCCAAAACCCTGACACCCAAATATCAGCCCAGGACATGTTCATGAACTCCACCGACAAAGCAGCATAGTTCCTAACTTCAGCGGCACGAGGGTAGACTGCAGACTGGTTAGACTGAATAATACTGCAAACGACCTAAGAAAGACGAGCCTTTGGAACAGGGGGACCAAGGAAAGAGGAGTAACTCATAAGGCATCCACTGAAGCAGCACAAAGGAAGTGGTGGAGAGCCACTCCCAGATACAACACATGATGCACAACAGCTGAACCAACCACACACATTAATGACCAGAGGACCCCTCCAGAAGCCAACCATCCCATTCTTCGGCAGAAAAGAAGGAGCTTGTGACTTGTCACAAGCACCTTGCCACGTTTCTAAAATACCAGATGTGAAGAGCTGAGGAGGAGGCAAAACCAGCAAAGTACTCAGTATGTTGCTGGGCTGACCTTCCGATAGAGGCGGAGCTATGGAAAAATGCCCAGATTCAGGCACCATGCAAGCATGTACCTGAAACCAAGGCTGCCAAGAACTGCAAACCCTCAGATATTCTGGGGCCATAAACAGGTGGATCGGGGGAAAGGGGGAATCAGAATACAGGCAAACTGTACACAGAGGGGGATGGAAGAGGAGGTGAGGACAAAGCCAAGGTGGAGGTCACCAACACCTCCAATTTCAGGTCCAAACACACCAACCAGGACCTCCAACCTGGCACACAACCTAGATCACTGCAACGAAGAAGAACCAATATGCAAAGTGGTTGTTGCCCAGGAAGCCCTAACCTTATCGGGAGGGTCACAAAGAAGAATCATATGGGAAGAGCAGAAAGAATGAATGCTGACATGTGGCACAAACAACGAGCAATCCTGAAACTCACACAAAGTGAGAGCAGGTTTGGATGGAAATTCCACAAGACCACTGAAACCACATGAATTGAAGAGGTGAATTGTGAATTCTAAAACTTAGTTTGTTACAGTGTTTTTCAAGTACAGAAATATGACATTTCTGCCAGAGATATAAAATTGTACAGAGATAAATGCTGTTGGTAACAGAAAAAGTGCAGTAAATTCCTGTATTGTGGAGGTCTTCACAGTCAATATAAGAAGCAAAATGCTTATGCTAAATCAAACAAGAAAAAACAGACAATGAGTCACAATAACATGGCTGAAGATATGATGACTAAACCACACACCAGAAGATGAAGAAATGACGATTCGGTCCGTCCTGGACCATTACCAAGTCGATTGTCTTGATCACAATCATTATTACAATCGAATTGATAATGGTCCAGGACAGACTGAAATATCGGCATCTCTTCATCTTACAGTCCCTGTGGCGAAGTGGTAACACGCTCGCATGGCGTTTCGCGAGCGCTTTGGCCCGAGTTCATATCCTGGCCAGGGAGGATTTACTTGGCACCAATCCTTAACTGTAGACTCTTTTTCACCCATCAGTGAATGGGTTCCTGTTTGTTAAATGATTTGGCAGGTCATATTTCAGGGAAAATTAGGATTAAGGACTTGTCCAAAATGCTATGCATTCTAGTGGTTGTACAAGAATGTAAGAACTTTTGTACAGTATATATATATATAAAAATCTTGATACAAGAAAAATAATTGCTTATACTCAATAGTTATAGTGTGACATGAAAATTGCTATGTAACATAACCTTTAATTGCTAAATCAAGTATTCTTATACAGCAGTACATTAAAAAGATAGCAAATTCTGTAATAAATCAATTTAAACATGCAGTACAAATATAATAATACCTGGAGATTATAAACAGCTTCCAAAATAGTTTCACAATGTTCCCTGTAAAGCACAGTAAATGTGTGCAGGTGTGGTCTTGTCACCCCCGCTGGCAGAGGAGTTGTTCCAAAATCTACTTCCCCGAACATAGGCACAGCTTGGCTAATATCACCAAGGTACTGTTGGTTTTGAAGAGTCTGAAAATTCAAACCCATTAATTTACAGCAGTGTAACATCAAATAAATTGTGACTATGGGCAATTTTTAAGGATATGAATGCAATTTCTTTATTACAAATTCTTCTGTTAGTAAAAACTTCAGGGGATTTAAAATAAATTGTACTGAAAGTTAAAAAAGCAATATGTTAAAAAGGATGTCCCTGCAGATACCTGTGGGGATGCCTCAGCAGGAACTTGAGTATGTGAATCGTAGTGGGTGTCACTATTTTTCTGCATGCTTGACGTTACACCCTTGCCTTGCTGATTTTGTACACCTTGGCTTTGCTGTTGTTGTTGCTGCTGCTGCTGCTGCTGGAGCTGTTGTTGGCTGTTCTTTTTTACATGAGTCGCCGAGGGCTGCTGACGCAGTGAGATAGGACTGCCATCATCATTTATATTAACAAGTGGGGATGATGGTTTCACACGAATGCCATAATAATGATACTTGCTGTTACCCCTGAAAGAATTAAAAGATAACAAATCTTAGCATGATGAACTACTGATCTATATGGAAAAAGAAACAGTTTCAGAATTTATGTTCAATGTAGGCCTGACAGCTGAGTGGACAGCACTTCAGATTCATAGTCCTGAGGTTCCGGGTTCGATCCCCAGTGGAGGCTGAAACAATTGGGCAGAGTTTCATTCACCCTGATGCCTGTTACCTAGCAGTAAATAGGTACCAGGGAGTTAGACAGCTGCTACGGGTTGTTTCCTGGGGATATGTAACAAAAGGAGGTCTGGTCGAGGACCGGGCCACAGGGACGCTAAGCCCCGAAATCATCTCAAAATAACCTCAAGAAGATCCGGTAGGGTCAAGAACAAATTACATATTTAAGAAATTAAAAAGAACTTTGACAAATTAAGATTATTGCAGGATCTCTCATTTGAAATAGTTTGAACCAATGGTATTTGAATTAAGGATTGTTTTTCCAGTCCTTGGCATACTGTCCCTCACCCCACTCCAGTCTCTGTTCAGTACCTAAAAAATTAGTCAATACAGTACTCAATTCAACTTTGCAAGTCACATTTGAAAAATGGGGCAGAATCAGCTGACCAAAACCTAAAATGAATAAAAGTTATAAAATAAAAAACTCTCAATGTCTGCTTATAAATTGAAGCGGCCAAAGCCAAATGCTGGTTCAGCAGTGTATTAGGGTCATGACTAGACCAGCTCCCATTCATATTTTCCTAATCAATGCCTGAAACTTTCCAAAGAGTTTGCTTCTATGACATTACTTGGTAACTTGTACTGGTGGTCTGTAACTCTGTGAACCTGTGTTTACCTATTTACTTTGTGAACCTAGCGGCATCCAATCCGAATGTTTGTTAGGTGTTCTCACTTGGGTTGATATCTTCTTCACCGGATTTGTGAAGTATGAGAGTGTACCTGGTGGCCAATATAGGGAATGGGGGTAGGAGGGATGATGTACAAGGATGTATGAGGTACCAGTATAAGGGGATGGGGATGAGGTATGAGCAGTACCTGATACCAGTATAGGGGGAGAAAGGCTGAGGTATGAGGGAGAACCTGGTGTCAGTACAGGAGAGAATGGGTGAAGTATGAGGGGGGGTACCTGGTACCACTATAGGGCACAAGAGGTGAGGTATAAAGGAAGGGGCGGCGGGTACCTGGTGCCGAGGCGACGAGTTCGGAGGCCGAGGAAGACACTTCGGATGAGCTTGCCGAAGGAGGCAGCGTTGACGGGGTCGAGCTTATGGTCAGCACAGTGACGGAGGTAGTGGTTGTAGAGGGTCGACCTGGGCAGACTCACACCCTCGGCCGTCTCGTAGTTGTCCATCAGCCACTGCACCTGTACACGCACCAACCGCATCTTAATTAACAGCATCACCCCCTCAACATCACAAACTCTCAACTCTACTTGTGTCATTTTACAATTACATATATTAATTAATAAACATTAAAATACTGTACCGTACTTTATTTTGTAATGCTGTTATGAAGTTATATGTAATGAGTTTTTTTTTTAACCAAAGTCAGGGGAAGGGACGGGTAAGAGTGAGGTAAGGTTGGGTCTGGTCAAGCACCTACACAAATGCGGGTCAGGTCAGGTTGGGCGTGGGCAGGTGTCAGCCTAGTCAGGTGTGATTCGGGATAAGTGTGAGTCTGGAAAGGTGTAGGTTGGGATCGATGTGAGTTTTTTTTTTGGGGGGGGGAGGGGGGGTTGTGGGCCTAAGCAGGTGTGAGTCTTGGCAGGTGTGGGTCAGGACAAGTGTGAGCATGCAACCCGTCCTCAGGCTAGGCTCGTTAGAGGAGCGGCCGCACAGTATAAATTGATGAATGCCGAGACTCGTTCATCAATTTTAACATAGTGCGCAATAAAAACGGTTTGTTCTCATATATAAATTATTACAGTATTATTATTAGGTTTGTTTAGGTGGGTGAGGCATTTACAGCAACCCGTCCTCAGACCAAGTCTATTCTATCCAGCGGTCGACCCCAACGATACACTCATCAATTTTAACATGCTGTTCATTCAAAACAGAAATTGTCTCAAATATAATTAATATTGTTATTTACTGTGCATACTTAGGCATTGGTTAGGTTAGGTGTTCAAGTTCTGTTGGCGATTACACATTTGTAGTACGCGGGTGAACATTTACCACGTTGTGGTTTGAACAAAAGTTGTCAGCGAAGCACTTGTTCTGGAAGTGTTCGGACGTCGTTAATTATGCAATTCATTCTCATAAACAAAAGCCAAAGTCCATTCCATGCACCTGCCAAGAATGTAAAATCATCATTGCTATGTACTCTCTTGACCCCCAATGTACCTTCTTGTATATAAATAAATAAATATATAGTTGGATTGGAAATATATAAATATATATTATAATCAAGTTGAGCTTCGGAACGTGGGCCAGAGGTTCCCAACAGAACAGGGTGTCCCAGTAGTACAGTCGGGTTCGTTCTCTACTCATTCTCGTGAATTCCAGTAGGGACAGAAAGTGTTTGGCAAATTTCCTATTACCTAATGCGGCCGTTCACCTAGCAGTAAGTAGGTACCTGGTAGTTAGTTAGCTTGTTGTGGGGGTTGCATCCTGGGAAGGGTCAGTAATTCAACCTTTGGGGGGGAGGGGGGACGTCGATATAAGGCTACGTGTATAGATTCACTCGGGCTGCCTGTCCCCCTACACAATGATATAAGTCTACATGTATAGATTCACTAGGGCTGCCTGTCCTCCTACACAATGATATAAGTCTACATGTATAGATTCACTAGGGCTGTCTGTCCCCCTACACAATGAAATAATGTATCTGTGGGTCATATGGGTTCTCAGTTTCCACCTATGTCCCCTTGTGGGAGTACCACTCATGTTAAATAATTGTTCTTTATCTACCTTTATCTTTATCCTCGTAACTCATGCTTCTTGGTTCTGGGACTAGCCTAGTGGCATACCTCTAAACTTTCTCCAACTTCGTCTTGTGCTTGACAAGGTACGGGCTCCATGCTGGGGCCGCATACTCCAGGATTGGCCTTACAAATGTGGTATACAAGGTTCTGAAGGATTCCTTACACAGGTTCTTGAAGGCAGTTCTAATGTTAGCCAGTCTGGCATTCGCCGCTGATGTTATTCTTTTGATGTGAGCTTCAGGAGACAGGTCTGGCGTGATATCAACTCCTAGATCTTTCTCTCTGCCAGTTTCGTGAAGGACTTCATCTCCTATTACCCCGTTAGGGGTCCATAGAATTACCCAAATCTACCTAAATCCCCCAAATCCTGCTAGCATTACGTAAGTAATGAAGAAATATGGTATATTTACTCACTATAATGTTGGTGCTGAATGCAGAACATGATAAAACCTATTTTTATTCTAAAATAATTTAATTGCATAACGAAATTAGGAGTAAATATGTAGTAGGTGACGCCATAGGAAGTCGACGGTCCAAGCGACAATGTTGTGGAGCGACTTATCTAAGATATATGGTCGCCTGGAGAGTGTTTGCTGGCATAGCAGCCTCCCGTACACAGTGATCTAGTCGTCGCACTTCTTGGCTCAAATTGTCGCAAATTTAATTGGTGATATTAACAAGTACAATGCGCATTTATAATAATATATTTCATAAATAGACACAAAATATTTAATATTTACTTTAAAAATCGTGTTTGGAAGTTAAAGCAAATCCACAGGACAATAATTTTGTCATATTGATACTAACGTTATTCGTTGGTATGTGTTCGCTACTTAAACTACTCATGTCCTTTTCGCTCATAGAACACCGAATCCTACACGCTCTCTGAGATAGATAGATAGATAGATATTATATATATATATATATATATATATATATATATATATATATATATATATATATATATATTGTGACGATAATCTCCTTCAAGAGATTGAGCCTGCTCTTCCCTTCATAATTACGTCGTCACAATTATATAAAAGACTATGGAAGAAATGTCAAACAACGACAACAACACCAGCACCAGCAAGGCTTGCCAGGGTGAGCAGAAACGTATGCATCCAGCCACCTGTTCGAACTCCAACCACCAAACTACCCGTTGATCGCTACGGCTCCGCTGATTGGTCGCCGGTCTGGCTGCACCTGCACTCGCCCCAATACTACCTGATGTCTGGGGTCGCCCCAACATCAGTCCTCAGAATGTTCCGTGCTTTCGTAGCCAGCACTCCTCCCAGCTAGACGTTAGCGTGTACTGAGAGAGGTGGTGGCTTTAAGCCAATATTCCAGCACCTCCCACTTAACTTTTGTGTTGCACTTCTTGTTATTTTGCCTTAACGTAACTTTTCATTGTGTCATTTAAGTATTCTTATTATTTTGATTCATTGATTTTATTATACATATTTGTTTGTGCATTATTTTCATGTTTTGATTTATTTAACGTAATTAAAATTTCATTGTTAAAGTTTTACTTGTGTTTTGTGTGTCTTCTCCTTACCTTACCACAGACGAAGTTCCAGTTTTTCTATTTTTTTTATAACTATGTGACGAGGCCATACCCCTAGCCTTAAACAGCCGAACACCAACGCGTTACCGTCACAAGTTATATGGGGGCCTGTCCTAGGAGCTTCACTCAGGTACTGGTGCCAAGTGGTAATTTATGGTAAGCGTATTTAACTCTGTTAACGTAGCTTTACCATTTTTCATTCAATTTCATTTTTTATAAGGTGCGGTGTATTGTGCATTACGAGAGTAACATATAGTGAAGGTGAGACAACTTTGGATTACGTGGTGACTGTAGGCCGCAGTCATACTCTTAATTGGTCATCTCTCCCTCCTTGTTATTACTCGTATTTACCATCTATGTCCCTTGAATATTTCTCATTCTGACAGATCATCATATTGGTACCCTGGTACTGTGGTCTGCCCCGGGTCAAGAGTACCCAATCTTCTGCAATCTGACTGTAGGAGGACAAAGAGGGCCATAGTTCCTCTAGCTCGAACTTTAGTTGCTGAATTGGGACCTCAGCAGCAGTTCTCGTCACCAGTTGACACCTCGCACCCCTACACGTCAGTCAGAGATGATGATACATACAACGGTAGGGAATTAGCTTATTTTTTCAGAGCACAAAAGTTCGCTAATTCTGTAAGTGTCATATTAAATTCAGTGGGAAAAACTTGCTTTATGTCCTATAGAGACTTGGCAAGGTATGCCTACATCCTTGGACTACCAATTTTACTTTTGAAGCATTTAACTGTTTCATTTGTTTTCGAAACTTTGTTTCATTTGTTAGTAGGATTTTCTTGCCCTTATTCTCTTACATGAGTACCGGGTACAAGATTTCCTGCGCCCTTGATTTAATTTAATATCTTTCACTTAACGTTAATTGTTAAAGATCACACAGGATAGGTACCAGTTGCCACGTTGTCCTGTTTCTGACATTTCATTATTGAACATTCGTGTACCTTTATTTGCTAATTTCACCATGTTTCGTCTCCAAACTTTCCGTGCAAATCCAGCAGGTGAAATAGGGACTTTGAGTCGTGCCAAGAGGACTGAACTACAAACTCTTGCACATGAGTATCAACTAGAAGTTCCCTACCAAGCCAACAAAAATGACCTACACAACCTGTTGCTGGATTACTATTTAGAGCAAGGTAAGATAGACTCTGAAACTCATGAAACTTACTATATTGCAGAGAAAACTGACTTGGCTACGATGAAACTTAAACTAGAGCTGGCTAAGATTGAACGTGAGCAGCAAAGAGAAGCAGCTACCATACGAAGGGAAGAACAAGAACGCGAAGCTGCCTTGAGGAGAGAAGAACACGAACGTGGACTCGCCCTCCACGAACGTGAGGTCGCCTTGCTCCATGAACGTGAGAGAGTACAGCTTGAAACAAAACAACGCGAGTTGGAAATACAACGCGAACATGACAAGCAACAAGCAACTCTGGCTCTAGAGTGTCGTCAACGTGAAATCGCCTTGGAAACTTCACACTTCACTCAACGCCAACAAGCTACTGCCAATCTTCCCGTCAGTTTTAATATATCACATGCAAGTAAGTTAATGCCATCCTTTGTAGAAGCAGAAGTTGATGTGTTTTTTACCACCTTTGAAACCCTTGCTAATCAACTCAGTTGGCCTGTCGACCAATGGGCCACACTTCTCAGAGTCCATCTTACAGGTAGAGCTGCAGTCACACTCAGTACTTTGGCGTCTGAGAATGACTACTACACTCTGAAACAAGCAGTGTTGGACGCCTACCTCCTCTCTACTGAAAGTTATAGAAGGAAATTCCGTGACCACCTGAAGGCAAGTACCACTACCTTCCTCGAGTTTGCTAACACGAAACGGAGGTATTTCATGAAATGGCTGGAAGCAGCACATGTCTCTACTTTTACAGAACTCGTCAACCTGATGCTTGTTGAAGAATTCTTGAGACGTGTGCCGCCTCCTGTCCGCCTCTACTTAGCAGATAAAGAAGAAACCGACTACCTGAAGTGTGCTAAGTCGGCTGACACTTACAGCCTCATCCACCGGCTGACACCTGAACCATCCTCCAGTAAGAAGTCGTGGTACAGTTACGAGAAGGTGAGCCCCGATCAAGCTGGTTCACAACTGTACTGCAAGTATTGTAGACTCTATGGACATACCATAGACAAGTGTGGTAAGTCTCAATACAAGGGAACCACTGACCAACAACGACCCAAACCAACTCCTCCTAAGTCCGGTAAGCCTGTGATGAATGTTGGTGTTGATGTTAATGATCTTTCTCTTTTCAGTAACCACCTGTATACTGGAACTGTCTCTGCCAACGGTTCAAATCCGGAGGGACGTTTCAAATTGAAGATCTTGAGGGACACAGCGGCTCTACAATCGATCATCTTGAAGTCGGCTGTGCCCAACATAGTCTACACCGGGGAAACAGTCTTCATCACTGACCTCACTGCTACCACTCCATACCCTCTCGCCAGAGTCCACCTGAATTGTCCCTACGTGAACGGGGAAGTCCAAGTCGCCGTCAGGGAAAAGCCTTTTCCCATGCCTGGAGTGCAACTTCTCCTAGGCAACGACTTGGCAGAAGACCTGCAACCGACCAACCTGATCGTCATGGACAAACCCCAGGTGTGTAACTCTGTGCCAATAAATCCTATTCTCGAGTATGTTCCAGCAGAGGTTCAAGAGAGTGATGATGTTTCTCCTCCGGTTCTCGTGACCACCCGTGCACAAGCCGCACGTCCACAGCCAGCTGACTCTACTGCTACCGCTGTCCCTCAAGACCCTCAGAAACTACCCCCGCATCTGACCAAGTTGGAGTTCCGTAAGTTGCAGAGGGAAGATCTTACTTTAACACCATTGTTTTTCCAGGCTGAGACTCAACCCGACAGTATTCCTGGGTTCTTCCTAGAGAACGACTTGCTCTACCGCAGATATAGACCCAGTAAACTGAAGGAGGACGACGATTGGGCCAACACCGAACAACTTGTGATTCCCACCAGCCTGCGGCCCACTATTCTACACCTGGCCCACGGAGCATTCTCCCACTACGGCTTCAACAAGACTTACCATGGGATTCGTCAAGACTACTACTGGCCAGGTATGGTAAACAACGTCAAACAGTACGTAAAACAGTGTCATACATGTCAGAGGGCAGGCAAACCGAACGTCTCCATTCCCAGAGCACCACTGATTCCCATACAGGTGCCTGCGGAACCTTTCCACAGACTCATAATAGACTGTGTTGGTCCTTTACCTCGGACCAGTTCAGGTAACGCCTACATCCTAACCATCCTGTGTCCTACCACCAGATTTCCCATAGCAGTTCCAGTGAAGAACATCACGGCTGCTACGGTTATCAAACATCTATTGAAGATCTTCACTCAATACGGATTTCCCAGGGAGATTCAAAGTGACTGTGGCACCAACTTCACCAGTGATCTCTTCAAAAGGACACTGGAGGAGTTCAACATCAAACAGGTATTGTCCAGCCCCTATCATCCTGCTTCACAGGGTTCTCTTGAACGTAGTCATCAGACCATCAAAGCACTCTTGAAAAAGTTTTGTAGTGAAACCTCAAAGGATTGGGATAAGCAGATTGACCTAATAATGTGTATTTTCAGAAGTCTCCCCAATGAGTCCCTAGGAGTATCTCCTTATGAGATGCTCTACGGCCGTAAGTGCCGTACTCCCCTTAAGGCTTTCAAAGACTCTCTCAGAGATGCCACCTTCAGTGAGCATCAGAATGTGCCCCAGTTTCTTCAAAACCTTCAGCACATTCTAGAGAGAGTCCACCGCTTTGCCCATGATAATCTATTGAAAGCCCAGGTGAGAATGAAGACTCATTACGACCAGACCAGCAAAGTAAGAAAATTCAAGCCGGGAGACTTCGTCCTTGCTTATTTCCCTATCCCAGGTTCACCTTTACAAAACAGATTTTCAGGACCCTACTGCGTCAAAGAGTGCAGGAATAATAATAATTATGTGATAGAGACTCCAGATAGGCGGCGGAAGACCCAGCTGTGCCACGTCAACCTCCTGAAGCAATATAATGGTACTCCTCCCACTGTCTTGATTAATTGTTCTACCTTCACAGAACCCTACATCCACAGTGAGACCATCCCGGCTTCTTCTCCCGAAAGCACTGACAAGGAGTCGGCGCTTTCTAATTCCAAAATCCTTAATGATCTTCCCAAATGCTTTCAGGATAATAATCGTGCTCCTATGCCCTCTTCTAATTCCACTCTCACCTCGTCAGATAAGCCCTTCATCCTCCATGTCGACGCCAATGGTACCGACGTGGGTGGTGTCGTGATGCAGCAACGAGGCGAGAAGAATACACCTGTCAGCGACTACTGCTACAAGGATCTACGGAACAATTGGCAAGGAGCTACTCTTCCTCATCCTGAAGCTTCAGCACTTCACTCCACACCTGAAAAGTGCTCGGTCCACCATCAATACGGACCACACCACCCTACACCTCCTGCAGCACGCCCACTTCTCATCTCAACGTCTTCTACTATGGGCTTGCTACCTGCAGAAATTCAACCTGGAGACACGCTATATCAAGGGTTCTGACAACACCATAGCCGATGCCCTCTCCAGAGTTTATGAAGTAGAAGCGACTCCATCCATTACTCCACCACATAACGACGTACTTCTTCCAGAACCGCAGGCTTCGGGGGAGAGTTGTGACGATAATCTCCTTCAAGAGATTGAGCCTGCTCTTCCCTTCATAATTACGTCGTCACAATTATATAAAAGACTATGGAAGAAATGTCAAACAACGACAACAACACCAGCACCAGCAAGGCTTGCCAGGGTGAGCAGAAACGTATGCATCCAGCCACCTGTTCGAACTCCAACCACCAAACTACCCGTTGATCGCTACGGCTCCGCTGATTGGTCGCCGGTCTGGCTGCACCTGCACTCGCCCCAATACTACCTGATGTCTGGGGTCGCCCCAACATCAGTCCTCAGAATGTTCCGTGCTTTCGTAGCCAGCACTCCTCCCAGCTAGACGTTAGCGTGTACTGAGAGAGGTGGTGGCTTTAAGCCAATATTCCAGCACCTCCCACTTAACTTTTGTGTTGCACTTCTTATTATTTTGCCTTAACGTAACTTTTCATTGTGTCATTTAAGTATTCTTATTATTTTGATTGATTGATTTTATTATACATATTTGTTTGTGCATTATTTTCATGTTTTGATTTATTTAACGTAATTAAAATTTCATTGTTAAAGTTTACTTGTGTTTTGTGTGTCTTCTCCTTACCTTACCACAGACGAAGTTCCAGTTTTTCTATTTTTTTTATAACTATGTGACGAGGCCATACCCCTAGCCTTAAACAGCCGAACACCAACGCGTTACCGTCACAATATATATATATATATATATATATATATATATATATATATATATATATTATAGAGATTCACAGATAAAGATTATATTTGTATATGTTATCAGAGAAGCAGAGATAAAATAGTTTTTGTGAATCCATCACAGTGATTATACCTTATTAGAGAGTAAAGATATTCATATTTTAAACAAGATTTCTATCGAATTCCATCCCTATCGAATGGAACTACGACCTTTCAAAGATCAATGTTAATTTAACCTAGATATTGTAATAAACGAAGTTTTCTATGTCATCATAAAGAGAGAAATATAAGCTGCATGTTAAGACTTTGGCGTAAATATAACTGAAGTGAAAGTGAAGATATATGCCTTTTTATAGTTACTTGATGGCCTATAGTTACAGTCTTAACATGCAGCTTATATTTCTGTCTTTATGATGACATAGAAAACTTTGTTTATTTCAATATCCAGATTAAATTGACATTGATCTTTGAATGGTCGTAGTTCTCTTCGATAGGGAGAGCGTCGGCTAAGAAACCTTGTTTAAAATATGAATATCTTTCCTCTCTAATAAGGTATAATCTCTGTGATTTACAAAACCTATTGTGAACAATTTATGAATACGTCTTTGAGGTCGACCGCTGGATGGATTGTACTGGTCTAAGGACGGGTTGAATTGTGAGTTGTATGTAAACCGTTTTTCCATTCATAAACAGGGGGTTTGGCGGGTACATGGAATGGACTTTGGCCTTTGTTTACGAGGATGGGCTGTTTATAGCAGCCCGTCCTCCAAACAGACCCAAAAGTGAGTCAATGTACCCGCCAAACCCCCTGTTTATGAATGAAAAGCGGTTTACACACGACTCACAATTGATTTTGTTCGAACACTTCCGGAACAAGTGCATCACTGACGAATTTTGTTCGAACCACAATGTTGTAAATGCTTCACCCATATACTACAAATACAAATAATCGCCAACAGAAGCTAATCACCTAACCTAACCTATGTCTATATATATGCACAATATGCTAATATATTAAAATATTAATTTATATTTAAGAAAATTCCCGTTTTGAATGAACAGCATGTAAAAAATTATGAATGTGTCTGTGGGGTCGACCGCTGGATGTAATGGACTTGAGTTGCAATGTACTTGAGTAGAGTACTTGAGTACTCTACAAGTACAAGTACTTGAGTAGAGTACTACTAAAGTAATGGACTTGAGTACAAAGATTCAAGCTCGTTGATCCAGCTGCCGAACCCCCTGTTTATGAATGAAAAGCAGTTTGATGAATGCGTCTGGAGAGGAAGGCCGCTGCTGTAAATAGCCTAGTGTGAGGATGGGTTGTTTACAGACATGTAATTCGAGCAGAGGACGTCGGTGAAGCACTGCTCGATAAATGTACATATGTCATCATTTGTGAGTCGTGTGTAAACCGTTTTTCATTCACCATAAACCAGCTGCAACCAGGGGGGGGTAGCAGTTGGCTTAAGCATTTGGCCTTTGTTGATGAGGACGGGCTGGGAGGTGTGGGCCGGGGCAGATGTGGGTCAGGACAAGTGCGAGCCTGGGCAGGTGTAAGTTGGAAGAGATGTGAGCCTAGGCAGAGGTGAACCTAGGCAAGCATGAGCCTGGACAGGTATGAGCTTAGGCAGGTGTGAGCCGAGAGAGGTATGAGTTTGGGCAGGTGTGGGCCGAGAAGGGTATGAGTTTGGGCAGGTGTGAGCCGAGAAAGGTATGAGTTTGGGCAGGTGTGGGCCGAGAAGGGTATGAGTTTGGGCAGGTGTGGGCCGAGAAGGGTATGAGTTTGGGCAGGTGTGAGCCGAGAAAGGTATGAGTTTGGGCAGGTGTGAGCCGAGACAGGTGTTGGCCTGGAAGGGTAAGGGTCGGGACAGATGTGAGCCTGAGCAGCAATCTAACCTGCTTTGAAAGGGAAAGTGCATACCAAGCAGTACTCAAGGCGGGACAGCACAAGTGTTTTGTATAGAAAGATCATTGTGGTGGAATTCCTGGATTTGAACGTTCCCATAATAGATCCTATACTTTTTCTGGCTGATGTTATATTTACTTTATCATGCTCACTATACGTTAGGTCGTCTATCATCATTATCCCCAGAGCCTTTACATGTTGTTTTCCTTCCATAAAGAGATCTGGTTATATCTTGTACCCTATATTTCGTTTAAGTTCTGTATTTTTAGCATACCTAAGTATCTGGATTTTTTTTCTGTTAAAACATCATATTATTTTCTGTTGCCCAATTGAAGATTTTAATGATATCAGTTTGTAGTTTCGTTTCAGAAGTAATTTTCGTGCTGATTTTTGTGTTGTCCGCATTGGATGACACAAAGCTGTCATTTATTTTTGTCTGTATCTGGTATCAACCTGTCCTAAGGGAGGAGGTAACCCACTTCGAAACCACTACAAAAACCCTAACAGTTACTCCATGGTTGGGTTAAGGTTACATTAGGTTTCATAATGTTTCGTTAGGTTAATAGGGCGTATTATTCTCAAACATATAAAATATGAAATTCAAAAACTATTGGAGTGTCGCCTATAATTGAATTTATAGAAAACCGAATTCTCCAGAGCCTTTCAAAGAAAACAAGTTAAGGATAGACTTTATATTTTAATCCAACAACTTATCACATGAGAATATTCTCTGCTTAGGACAAAGGTTCACTTGCCAGTTTACACGTAGACAATTAGTGGAACCATAATATGCTTTCAGATCATCACAAATATCCCAGTTAGCGTGAGAATGGGATTGGTGTCTTGTGGTAATCAAATACCTGTGCAAAGTCTGTGAATACAACATCTGCATTTAGTTTTCTTATAATGGTTCTGTGCTTTAATCATAGTGGTTGAGTAACTGTGAAAGGTAGGATCCTCCTGCTCTAAATCCATGTTGACCTGGATTATGAATTTCATTGTTTTCCATAAAACTGGATATTGATCACTCTTTCAAAATCTTTAATTATGTGATGTTAATGGGACAGGTCTATAGCCAACGCTTTGCTACCTCCCTTGTGTAGGGGAGCTATATCTCCTAATTTAAGTGCCTGTGGTATCTCACCATTGCCTAGGATTTTTCTCCGCGCAACGCTGAGCGCTTGTATTAACGGTACTTTGCATTTCTTTATAAATATGGAGTTCCAGGAGTTGCGACCCGGGAGTGAGTGCATGGGCATATGCACTCAAACCATATCATTCGAGGTTTGCTTAGCTCGTGTTAATATCAGTTATATTGTCCGAGTTTTGGGTATCGTTCATAAACAAAAAAAAGTTGTCTGGATCTTCCACTTTCACGTTGTTTATTGAGGTGCTAAACAGAGTCCTTATACAGAACTGTTCTTTTAGGATTTTGCTTGCTTCTTTATCTTCTGTGTATGACTCATTTGTTGGAGGTATAGGTCTATTACTGGTAAAGTTTTTTTTTATTTTAACTTTGCATATGGGAAAGAGAATATTCGATTTTTCTTACCTTTTGTGTGACTTTCTATTCTATTTGGATATGTCTTTAGTCTGGTAAAATCGCTTTAGCTTCTGTTCTATTTCTTCAATCCCCTTGTGTTTGTCGGGAGAGATATGGGCTTTGACGTGTGTGGGCCAGGACAGATGTGTAGGCTCTAGGCAGGCGTGGGTCGGGACAGATGTGGGCGTGGACAGGCGTGGGTCGGGGCAGATGTGAGCCTGGGCAGGTGTGGGTCGGGACAGATGTGGGCCTGGACAGACGTGGATCGGGACAGATGTGAGCCTAGGCAGGCGTGGGTCGGGACAGATGTGAGCCTGGGCAGGTGTGGGGTCGGGACAGATGTGAGCCTGGGCAGGTGTGGGGTCGGGACAGATGTGAGCCTAGGCAGGTGTGGGGTCGGGACAGATGTGAGCCTGGGCAGGTGTGGGGTCGGGACAGATGTGAGCCTAGGCAGGTGTGGGTCGGGACAGATGTGAGCCTAGGCAGGTGTGGGGTCGGGACAGATGTGAGCCTGGGCAGGTGTGGGGTCGGGACAGATGTGAGCCTGGGCAGGTGTGGGTCGGGACAGGTGTGGGCGGTGGTCACTCACCGTGGCCGGGGAGACACGTGTGGCGTGGGCTAGGTTGGCTTGGGCGTCAGCGTCGAGCGTAGGGGTACCTGCGCTTACCATGTAGGTGACGCCCTCATCCTGAAGGAGGGCGCAGGACGCCGACGGAGGCAGCAACGGCAGGCGGTGCGCAGCAGGAGTCAGGGTCGGGCCGTGGGTGAGAGGAAGTCACACAGTGCAGCGCAAGGCAGGCAGACAGGCAGGCAGGCAGGCAGGCAGACAGACAGCAGGCAAGAGAATCAGTCTGCTGTTATTTTACACTCCAACACAGATCAGAAAGCACTTTCACAAATACACAAACGATTTTATTGATAAGAAACACGCACGCACGCACGCACACACACACACACACACACACACACACACACACACACACACACACACACACACACACACACACACGTTAAAACATTGTCATCAAAGTAGACTATTCACTTGCCAGCTGACATATGAGAAGTGCACAAAATCCACACACACACACACATTATTGTGCCGTTCCTGCTGGACAAACCCAGTACTAATGCAGCACACCTACACCACTCACGTCAAACTACTTACTTCCACCACCACCATCTGAAATCAAATTCTCAGAAGAGACGAAGGAGAATAGGAGTGAGGAGGAGGAGGATTAGCACCCGAGAAAGACACCCTTCATCACCATCACATAAGTGGCGGCAAGTCTCGTAGCGCCGCTCATTCTTACCTTAATTATTCACAAAGCTTGACAAAAATATCGATTGAGGGGTTGCCCGGGTAGTGGCCGCATCAACAACAGGCAGTTGCCGGGCAGCAGAAGGCGGAGTGAGGTTGGGGCGGGGCAGGGCAGCAAGGGGAGAGGGGGAAGAAGTCCTTGGTTGGGAAAGGCTTGTAAGGGTGAAGCGGGGCAGGGCAAGGTGGGACGGGAAGGGGGAAGGGTTTGATTGCGGAGAGTTTGGGCGGGGCGGGACAGGAAGGGGAAGGGAAAGGTTTCGCTGGGGAGAGTTTGGGCGGGGCGGGGCGGGGTGGGACAGGAAGGGGAAGGGAAAGGTTTCGCTGGGGAGAGTTTGGGCGGGGCGGGGCGGGGGTGATGCTACGCCGAGGACGTTGCCATAGCTACACCACCACCACCCGGCCTCACTACGCTCCTCCACCAATCACGTCGATACATTATCCCCCAATTGCAACTTGCTAAATACATTTCATCCCCGTGCAAGTGCATGAAGGCACGTCCCATTGTTTCCGTCCCCAGGGTGATCCCGCCCTGGCGACCCACTCTGCTAACTCGCGCTGCTTGTTTGCTAACTTAGTCTTGCTAAAGGTTAAATTGTTCCCTCAATATTCCCGAACTGCAGCCCCCCCCCCTTTCCCCGTGCCCCCCCCTCCACCAACCCTACAGAAAATGATTACGATCTATTTGTCAAACGTTTCACTATATTATTATATTTTGTACATTGACATAAAATTCGTGAATTGATTTTCTAAACCTTCCGTTATGTTGTTGTAAATCATTCCATTCATAAAGACATTTGAAGAAAGCAAACCTCATTAAGGCAGTCCTTTCTTAATGTCCCCTTAAAGTTGATCTTTCTAATTTTAACATTAAGGAATGATTAAGTTTATTAAAGAAGACATTTTTAATGTTTCCGTTAGGGCAATTCCTCTTGAAATTTTCTCATCGTTAATATAATTGCTAAACTGATAGCTATCTACATCACAATCTTAAAGACACTTTATTGGGCCAAAAAAAAAAATTATAAAAGGCACTATTTGGTAAACAGAAGGCTACTGTATAACCACAAACACTAAACAAAGGGTAATTCATATTTAATTTATATCTTGAATGCTGAGCCTCTTGTTGAGCGATTGTGGTTCAATTATTGAAATATTTGATCATACCCTATCTCTGTTGATTATAAATATTTTGTTTAAAGCTTGGAAGAAATTATATTTACAAAAAATTATGTATAACGAAATCAGTATGTATGAGAAAATCTTTTGGAACTATGCGGTGGACTTGAACACGCGTCTCGGGTCACCTCAGACGCGCGCTTCAATAAATATATTAATAACAGGTGCAAGGCGATTCTTGATCACTTTCTGCCATTACAATCAACAGGAGCAGAATCACTGCGCCGTGGACTATGCATTTGGACTGGTCGGTACGGCGACAGCCAATGCCTCCTGCAGCATTGGCATTCGATCCCCGAGGTTCAAGTGGTTGGGCACCCTTCCTCGTATATCCCAGCTATTATTCGTCCATATTCTTTTGAAGTAGGCAGAGGACGCGATGACTCGGCACACCGCGTGAAAAACCTGTCCTCTTAAAAAGAACGTCGCTTTTGGCTGTTTGCCCGTATGGCCGAATATGGACGTAATTTGAAAGTGAAAAAAATGAAAATAAATTTGGGATTTTTTTTGTCAACAACAGTAAGTTAAGGGTCCTCTGATAGGTTAGGTGGGCAGGAAATTCTCATGAAGTTTCAAAACGGTCTGAAAAACGTTAATGGAAAGTTTTCTTTTCTAAGCTTGCCGAGTAAGCCGGACGACTCAAACAGAAAACGGAACAGTACGTCACTTTTGTGAGTCGATTTCATTTCAAATTACGTCCAAATTTGGCCATAGCGCGCATATGAGCGAAAAGTGACGTTATTTTTAAGAGGACGGGTTGCTCACCACTCTCACTCTTGGCCAGTTTCGTTATCCCTCAAGGTTACCATATTGTTGCTTCAAGTTCTACTTTACATTGCCTTAAGTTCTACGTTACATCGCCTAATGACAACTATCTTAACTGAACTTACGGGTGCGCAGATAAACATGCGCGGACAGCATGCCGGAGACTCACGTTGACGCATATACGTGAACAAAACGCGTGTGGACTGACGTTTTAAACATTCAATATACTAACTACTACTACTGTTTTGCGTCGAGTTTAGCCATTCTGTGGAGCGTTCTGCCTGGCCCATCATTTCTTGTGGTTGTGCTGCCTGTTATCGCAGGGATAAACATCTACAACTGCCTTGATCATCCTTGTAAACATACCCGCGATGCCCATTAACATTCACCCGTCAACACCAGGCCGGGTAATTTTAGTGTTGTCTCAGTAATCATATTAACATAACATTCATAATTGCGTTAATTTCGGTACTCTGATACGTGCTGAAGTGACAAACATAAATACTGATATTTAACATTCAGACAATTGCCCTCCCCCCTCGTCATGATATTGTTGGTACAATTAAAATGTTTATATAAACTGAGAATCCAGGTAATTAACCAGCCAGCAGTGTTTAGACCATAGGTAATTAACCTACCACGTTAATTACAGCCAACCAAAATTAACAATTATGTGGTAATTAGTATATTAGCACTAATATAGTTAAATCACTCTAGTCCACAATAACTACCTGCCAGCCCACAATACCGACCGACCAGCCCACAATAACGACCTGCCAGCCCACAATAACGACCTGCCAGCCCACAATACCGACCTGCCAGCCCACAATACCGACCTGCCAGCCCACAATACCGACCTGCCAGCCCACAATACCGACCTGCCAGCCCACAATACCGACCTGCCAGCCCACAATAACGACCTGCCAGCCCACAATACCGACCTGCCAGCCCACAATACCGACCTGCCAGCCCACAATAACGACCTGCCAGCCCACAATAACGACCGACCAGCCCACAATAACGACCTGCCAGTCCACAATAACGACCAGCCAGCCCACAATAACGACCTACCAGCCCACAATAACGACCTGCCAGCCCACAATAACGACCTGCCAGCCCACAATACCGACCTGCCAGCCCACAATACCGACCTGCCAGACCACAATAACGACCTGCCAGCCCACAATACCGACCTGCCAGCCCACAATACCGACCTGCCAGCCCACAATAACGACCTGCCAGCCCACAATAATGACCTGCCAGCCCACAATAACGACCTGCCAGCCCACAATACCGACCTGCCAGCCCACAATACCGACCTGCCAGCCCACAATAACGACCTGCCAGCCCACAATAACGACCGACCAGCCCACAATAACGACCTGCCAGTCCACAATAACGACCAGCCAGCCCACAATAACGACCTACCAGCCCACAATAACGACCTGCCAGCCCACAATACCGATCTGCCAGCCCACAATAACGACCTGCCAGCCAACAATAACGACCTGCCAGTCCACGATAATGAGCTACCAGCCCACAATAACGACCTGCCAGCCCACAATAACGACCTACCAGCCCACAATAACGATCTACCAGCCCACAATAACAACCTGCCAGCCCACAATAACAACCTACCAGCCCACAATAACGACCAGCCAGCCCACAATAACGACCTACCAGCCCACAATAACGACCTGCCAGCCCACAATAACGACCTACCAGCCCACAATAATGACCTACCAGCCCACAATAACGACCTGCCAGCCCACAATAATGACCTACCAGCCCACAATAATGACCTACCAGCCCACAATAATGACCTACCAGTCCACAATAATGACCTACCAGCCCACAATAATGACCTACCAGTCCACAATAATGACCTACCAGTCCACAATAATGACCTACCAGCCCACAATAATGACCTACCAGTCCACAATAATGACCTACCAGCCCACAATAATGACCTACCAGTCCACAATAATGACCTACCAGCCCACAATAATGACCTACCAGTCCACAATAATGACCTACCAGCCCACAATAATGACCTACCAGCCCACAATAATGACCTACCAGTCCACAATAATGACCGACCAGCCCACAATAACGACCAGCCAGCCCACAATAACGACCTACCAGCCCACAATAATGACCTACCAGCCCCACAATAATGACCTACCAGCCCACAATAATGATCTACCAGCCCCACAATAATGACCTACCAGCCCACAATAATGACCTACCAGCCCACAATAACGACCTACCAGCCCACAATAATGACCTACCAGCCCCACAATAATGACCTACCAGCGCACAATAATGATCTACCAGCCCCACAATAATGACCTACCAGCCCACAATAATGACCTACCAGCCCACAATAATGACCTACCAGCCCACAATAATGACCTACCAGCCCCACAATAACGACCTACCAGCCCACAATAATGACCTACCAGCCCCACAATAATGACCTACCAGCCCACAATAATGATCTACCAGCCCCACAATAATGACCTACCAGCCCACAATAATGACCTACCAGCCCACAATAACGACCTACCAGCCCACAATAATGACCTACCAGCCCACAATAATGACCTACCAGCCCACAATAATGACCTACCAGCCCCACAATAATGACCTACCAGCCCACAATAATGACCTACCAGTCCACAATAATGACCTACCTGCCCACAATAATGACCTACCAGCTCCACAATAATGACCTACCTGCCCACAATAACGACCTACCAGCCCACAATAACGACCAGACTTCCACTTCTTAAGAAACACCACCACCACCCCTAACACCACCACCACCACCCCTAACACCATCACCACCCCTAACACCACCACCACCACCCCTAACACCATCACCACCCCTAACACCACCACCACCACCACCCCTAACACCACCACCACAACCCCTAACACCACCACCACCACCCCTAACACCACCACTACCACCCCTAACACCACCACCACCACCACCCATAACACCACCACCACCACCCCCAACACCACCACCACCACCACCCCTAACACCACCACCACCACCACCCCTAACACCACCACCACCACCCCTAACACCACCACTACCACCACCCCTAACACCATCACCACCACCACCACCACCACCCCTAACACCACCACCACCACCACCCCTAACACCACCACCACCACCACCACCACCACCCCTAACACCACCACCACCACCCCTAACACCACCACCCCTAACACCACCACTACCACCACCCCTAACACTACCACCACCACCACCCCTAACACCACCACCACCACCCCTAACACCACCATCACCACCACCACCACCCCTAACACCACCACCACCACTCCTAACACCACCACCCCTAACACCACCACCCCTAACACCACCACCACCCCTAACACCACCACCACCACCCCTAACACCACCACCACCCCTAACACCTACAACCACAACCTGCTCCCTCCCGAATATCAGCGCACCGCAATAAATAACATGTTTTTAATGAGAGCCATTTTTATAGAGCATATTATCAACACCATCAACAGCGGAGCCCTCGTGTTTGTGTCAACCAGACACCGCTTATGTGACACCAGCGTCTCTCCTCTTATCTACAGGGCTCCATCACCTTTGATGGGAGCTCTGTGTCACTCACCTTTTATGGCTGTGTGTGGGTCACCCATGGTGGGAGTGTGTGGGTCACCCATGGTGGGAGTGTGTGGGTCACCCATGGTGGGAGTGGTGGGAGTGTGTGGGTCACCCATGGTGAGGCTGTGTGGGTCACCCATGATAGAACTGTATGGGTCACCCATGATAGAACTGTGTGATTGACCCATGACAGGTCAAGTATATCAGGGGGGGGGGGTGAGCTTAGTGTAAGGGAGGGTGTATATAAAAATCTAGATATTTTTATTGCTTTAAATATATTAATTTACGTTACCACATATAATATTATAACTGACGCCCTTCTCGCAATCTAGCAGTCTACCTCTCTACCAGCGGACTCCAAACTGGTAGAGCGTCTCCATGGGACTCAACGAGGTGCCTGCAATCCACGTATTTGATTAAACACATGACAGGGCGCGCACACAACATGGAAGTAAATCATTCGCCAGTAAATGAACCCTTCCCTTCCCCCCACCATAACAATGGGAGCCTCTGAGGGTGGCGGGCGGTGACGCTGCCCCTCTGAGGGTGGCGGGCGGTGACGCTGCCCCTCTGAGGGTGGCGGGCGGTGACGCTGCCCCTCTGAGGGTTGGCGGGCGGTGACGCTGCCCCTCTGAGGGTTGGCGGGCGGTGACGCTGCCCCTCTGAGGGTTGGCGGGCGGTGACGCTGCCCCTCTGAGGGTGGTGGGCTGACGCTGCCCCTCTGAGGGTTGGCGGGCGGTGACGCTGCCCCTCTGAGGGTTGGCGGGCGGTGACGCTGCCCCTCTGAGGGTGGCGGGCTGACGCTGCCCCTCTGAGGGTGGCGGGCGGTGACGCTGCCCCTCTGAGGGTGGCGGGCGGTGACGCTGCCCCTCTGAGGGTTGGCGGGCGGTGACGCTGCCCCTCTGAGGGTTGGCGGGCGGTGACGCTGCCCCTCTGAGGGTTGGCGGGCGGTGACGCTGCCCCTCTGAGGGTGGTGGGCTGACGCTGCCCCTCTGAGGGTTGGCGGGCGGTGACGCTGCCCCTCTGAGGGTTGGCGGGCGGTGACGCTGCCCCTCTGAGGGTTGGCGGGCGGTGACGCTGCCCCTCTGAGGGTGGTGGGCTGACGCTGCCCCTCTGAGGGTGGTGGGCTGACGCTGTCCCTCTGAGGGTGGCGGGCGGCGACGCTGCACCTCTGAGGGTGGTGGGGGTGTCGCTGCCCCTCTGAGGGTGGTGGGCTGACGCTGCCCCTCTGAGGGTGGTGGGCGGTGACGCTGCCCCTCTGAGGGTGGCGGACGGTGACGCTGCCCCTCTGAGGGTGGTGGGCTGACGCTGCCCCTCTGAGGGTGGCGGGCGGTGACGCTGCCCCTCTGATATGGGTGGCGGGCGGTGACGCTGCCCCTCTGAGGGTGGCGGGCTGACGCTGCCCCTCTGAGGGTGGCGGGCGGTGACGCTGCCCCTCTGAGGGTGGCGGGCTGACGCTGCCCCTCTGAGGGTTGGCGGGCGGTGACGCTGCACCTCTGAGGGTGGCGGGCGGTGACGCTGCCCCTCTGAGGGTGGCGGGCGGTGACGCTGCCCCTCTGAGGGTGGCGGGCGGTGACGCTGCCCCTCTGAGGGTGGCGGGCGGTGACGCTGCACCTCACGAAAGCGCGCGAAAGCTGGACAACGCTAAACATACACTCTCTCCCCTATTGCCAACTGGATACGTTGACAGTGACAAAGGTTGTTCAATTTAATGGTTTACCCTCCATCATGGCACCCGCTAAATGCCACTTAAGTGCCACATGACACACCATCACGGTCTCGTGGCACACGACAAATGACACATTTAACACAGTGCCACACGCCACTATGCATAAGCTTGCACACAAGACGAGGCGCACACTAGTAAGTTCACTATTCAAGACACAGGTACAAGGGGGACCTGTATCATGCAAGATAAGAGGGCAGGGCATATGATTAGTTACGAGAAATGATGTCCAATCACTAAGGAGTCTAGCCAACGATTTACGTTGACTCGTAAGTCTTCGTAAGTCGTTGGCTTATAACTTACGACCATCGTAACCAATGTGGCCATTGGACTAGAGTGGAACAAGACCATTTATGCCATAAGAAGCGGGTATATCTGTGTATGAAGCGTGCTAGAGACACCGTAGCGAGGTCAACACGCCAGCAGGCTATTGAAGCTTCCCATTTCTGGTTGTGATGATATGAAGGCCATTGATAACTATCGTACTTTTGTGAAGAGTAGGACGACAGAACTGTCTGTCTCTCTCTCGTCATTATTCACATATGGCCGGATATATCAGAGTGCAGCAGTACGTGACAGACAGGAACCGAGACAGGAGGGTATGTCCAGTTGACAGGGTTTTCTGAGGTATACAAAAGTTAACTGGAATTTATTCCAGTTAACTTATGTTGCAAAGTAACAGCAAAACCGTAACTGAGCTCAGCAAAACTTCACGTTTACATTTAGTAAAAGCAGCTACAGGCAATGTTGGCTTTGTGTAGATAGGAGAGTGAGGTATTATAAGTGTTTATAGTCACCCTGGCCTCGGGGTGATGGCCAGAGTGATTTCCCCCCAATTTCTGTCCGTGTTTCGTCTCCTTTCAAATGTGTTTCCACTCGGCCTTTCACGCACGTTAAATATTTAAATTTACGTTTGAAATGATGCTGTCATTTGATATACATGAGGCATTATTTTATTCTCTTTATTTGGAATGAATTTGGCTTGTGAATCATTTCGTTTTTTGTTGCCAGCTGAACTCTTATATGTTATTACAGTTAAGGGGGTACTCAACAAGGGGGTGGTCTCTGCGCCCCTTGTCACCCAAACATACGAGACCAAACTACGACCTTCGAACAAGGTTTAACACATCCCCAACAAGTTATAACAATATTACAAAGTTGTGACACATTTTTAATTCGTCATAAAAAAACGTTATAACAAGATGCAACAACTTTATTACAAGTTGTAACAAGGGAATCATAGGGACCGTTATGTTGTGTGTTTGCAGCGATTAATGCCCACCAACTCCAATATACTCGTCTCTTCACTCTGCTTCCTTCATGCATATTAATTTATTGCGCAGGACTTTGCAACTTTTTCTGCACGCTGGTTCCCTTTACTTTTTGGCGCTGTACACTGCTTTAGAGATTATATATATATATATATATATATATATATATATATATATATATATATATATATATATATATATATATATATATATATATATATATATATATATGCGAACAAGCCTGAATGGTCCCCAGGACATATGCAACTGAAAACTCACACCCCAGAAGTGACTCGAACCCATACTCCCAGAAGCAACGCAACTGGTATGTACAAGACGCCTTAATCCACTTGACCATCACGACCGGACATAATGAGGTGATAGCCGAGGCTATATGAACCACCCCACCGCCGGCACTCGGATAGTTATCTTGGGCATAGCATTTTACCAAATCACCTCATTCTTTGGGGCACACGTGAGGAACACAAATGCGAACAAGCCTGAAACCTGTAGTATTCAGGCTTGTTCGCATTTGTGAAACCTGGGTATTCAGGCTTGTTCGCATTTGTGTTCCTCACGTGTGCCCCAAAGAATGAGGTGATTTGGTAAAATGCTATGCCCAAGATAACTATCCGAGTGCCGGCGGTGGGGTGGTTCATATAGCCTCGGCTATCACCTCATTATGTCCGGTCGTGATGGTCAAGTGGATTAAGGCGTCTTGTACATACCAGTTGCGTTGCTTCTGGGAGTATGGGTTCGAGTCACTTCTGGGGTGTGAGTTTTCAGTTATATATATATATATATATATATATATATATATATATATATATATATATATATATATATATATATATATATATATATATATATGTATATATATATATATATATATATATATATATATATATATATATATACCCATGGTGGGAGTGGGTATATATATATATATATATATATATATATATATATATATATATATATATATATATATATTAATTTATTTATTTATTTACACACACGACCCCTCTATGACACTATAGTATATAAACATAAACAAGAGCTACAGCTCTAGAATCAAATAAATCTACGGCATTCTCCCATAACATTTCAATACATCACGAGTGATTTAAGTAACCATATGAAGAAAAAAAAACAGATTGCCTCGTCGTCACAAGTTGTAATTGCTCTAATCTGGGATTAGTTGAACCTTTTTATTTGATTACATTTGTCTTTGTGAAGGAAATGTGTTTGAAGGGTCGGAATATTTATGGAGGGTGTTGAGCCACACTAACTCTTAACCGGACTCACTGACCTACATTATCCTAACAGAATCACTGCATCGTCCTCGGACCGGACACAACAATCCTCCAACATACTAGGATACGCTTAGCTCGCCTCGTACCCGGAAACACTGTTTACCCTCCTTCCCTCAATAGGACAAATTAACCCTCCTTATCCGTACTCATGAGCCCTCGTATATATAAACACTGACCCGCTTATCCGGATGCAGGAACACTCCTATACAGACGTTGACCCTCCCTCTTATCCGGATACAGGGGAACACGTTGACGGACACCAACTCTCCCTCTCATCTAGATAAGAGGGCCACTATACCTCTCTTTTCCTCAGTCAGTAGCGATTGATATTTCTGTTTACGGGCTTCAAGATCCCCATGACGATAACCTCACCCCAGACGGTCCGCGTCCTCCGCCCCACGACCGTGCCCGCTCCCACACCCAAACACCCACTGGAATGGGTCAGCAGAAAATAACATTATGTTTAACAGTGATCAATTCTAAGTAATTAGGTACGGTAAAAATGAGGATCTTAAACATAACACAGGGTACAAAACACAATATAAATCTACCCATGGTAGGAAAACAGCATGTAAAGGATTTGGGAATAATGATGTCTGACGACCAAACGTTTAGAGAGCCTAACCAAGTAAATATTGCGTCAGCCAGGAAAATGATAGGATGGATTACGAGAACTTTCAAAATCCAGGGATCCCATCACGATGGTTGTACTCTTCAAGTCACTTGTGTTGTCCCGTCTTGAGTACTCAGTACTCACTTCCCCCTTCAGAGCGGGAGAGATTGCTGAAATAGAGGGAATACAGAGAACATATACGGCACGCATAGACGAGATAAAGCACCTAAATTATTGGAAATATATATATATATATATATATATATATATATATATATATATATATATATATATATATATATATATATATATATATATATATATATATATATATGTCGTACCTAGTAGCCAGAACGCACTTCTCAGCCTACTATGCAAGGCCCGATTTGCCTAATAAGCCAAGTTTTCCTGAATTAATATATTTTCTCTAATCTTTTTCTTATGAAATGATAAAGCTACCCATTTCATAATGTATGACGTCAATTTTTTTTTATTTTAGTTAAAATTATGGTAGATATATGACCGAACCTAACCAACCCTACCTAACCTAACCTAACCTATCTTTATAGGTTAGGTTAGGTTAGGTAGGTTAGGTAGTCGAAAAACAATTAATTCATGAAAACTTGGCTTATTAGGCAAATCGGGCCTTGAATAGTAGGCATAGAAGTGCGTTCTGGCTACTAGGTACGACATATATATATATATATATATATATATATATATATATATATATATATATATATATATATATATATATATATATATATATATATATATATATGTATATATATATATGCGGAAAATCCACAGAGATATTTCTCTGTGGATTTTCCGCATAAAATGATCAGTGTTTTGTGATCGTCAATTGCATATATATATATATATATATATATATATATATATATATATATATATATATATATATATATATATATATATATATATATATATATATATAAGACAAGGAAATCTAGAAGACACTGCGCCACCCACTGAGACACTGTACCACCCACTGAGACACTGTACCACCCACTGAGACACTGTACCACCCACTGAGACACTGTACTACCCACTGAGACACTGTACCACCCACTGAGACACTGTGCCACCCACTGAGACACTGTACCACCCACTGAGACACTGTACCACCCACTGAGACACTGTACCACCCACTGAGACACTGTACCACCCACTGAGACACTGTACCACCCACTGAGACACTGTACCACCCACTGAGACACTGTACCACCCACTGAGACACTGCGCCACCCACTGAGACACTGTACCACTCACTGAGACACTGTACCACCCACTGAGACACTGTACCACCCACTGAGACACTGTACCACCCACTGAGACACTGTACCACCCACTGAGACACTGTGCCACCCACTGAGACACTGTACCACCCACTGAGACACTGTACCACCCACTGAGACACTGTACCACCCACTGAGACACTGTGCCACCCACTGAGACACTGTACCACCCACTGAGACACTGTACCACCCACTGAGACACTGTACCACCCACTGAGACACTGTACCACCCACTGAGACACTGTACCACCTACTGAGACACTGTACCACCCACTGAGACACTGTACCACCCACTGAGACACTGTGCCACCCACCCAGTGGCATACTTCAACAACAGGTGGGAGTGTTACCCTTGGTGAGTAGTTCATGAAGACGAAGAGGCCACGGGAACCCGTGGCCCTCATGGCCGCCTACAGCCACATGTCTGCCCACCCCTTATTATATATCACTCTGTCACGAGTTCAAGTTCTTGACTTTCACCACTACGAATAACACACACACACACACACACACACACACACACACACACACACACCTGGAGAACGGAAACAGGTAGAAGGTGGCGGCAACCTCCACTCACAGCTTTAAGACCAGGTCTGATAGACGACAAGAATATCTGAAGGACTGAACGCACCAGGTAACCATTAGCAGGTGAGGCCCAAGAGCTAAATCTCGCTCCCGGAAGGTAAAGATAGGCAATAATGTATTAGCAATCTTGCTGTAAATAGTCTAATTATTTCAAGCCAAATGCTATGAAACACAATTTCCAACTACGCTCAGGGGCGTCTTAAGACCGGACGCGCGTGTCTTCACATTTCTGAAACAATTACAAGTCGCTTCTTTACTTTTTTCCAGCTGACACGTCAGAGGTCAGAAGTGACCCCTAACTTTCCAGCTGACACGTCAGAGGTCAGAAGTGACCCCTAACTTTCCAGCTGACACGTCAGAGGTCAGAAGTGACCCCTAACTTTCCAGCTGACACGTCAGAGGTCAGAAGTGACCCCTAACTTTCCAGCTGACACGTCAGAGGTCAGAAGTGACCCCTAACTTTCCAGCTGACACGTCAGAGGTCAGAAGTGACCCCTAACTTTCCAGCTGACACGTCAGAGGTCAGAAGTGACCCCTAACTTTCCAGCTGACACGTCAGAGGTCAGAAGTGACCCCTAACTTTCCAGCTGACACGTCAGAGGTCAGAAGTGACCCCTAACTTTCCAGCTGACACGTCAGAGGTCAGAAGTGACCCCTAACTTTCCAGCTGACACGTCAGAGGTCAGAAGTGACCCCTAACTTTCCAGCTGACACGTCAGAGGTCAGAAGTGACCCCTAATTTTTCCAGCTGACACGTCAGAGGTCAGAAGTGACCCCTAACTTTCCAGCTGACACGTCAGAGGTCAGAAGTGACCCCTAACTTTCCAGCTGACACGTCAGAGGTCAGAAGTGACCCCTAACTTTCCAGCTGACACGTCAGAGGTCAGAAGTGACCCGTAACTTTCCAGCTGACACGTCAGAGGTCAGAAGTGACCCTAACTTTCCAGCTGACACGTCAGAGGTCAGAAGTGACCCCTAACTTTCCAGCTGACACGTCAGAGGTCAGAAGTGACCCTAACTTTCCAGCTGACACGTCAGAGGTCAGAAGTGACCCCTAACTTTCCAGCTGACACGTCAGAGGTCAGAAGTGACCCCTAACTTTCCAGCTGACACGTCAGAGGTCAGAAGTGACCCCTAACTTTCCAGCTGACACGTCAGAGGTCAGAAGTGACCCTAACTTTCCAGCTGACACGTCAGAGGTCAGAAGTGACCCCTAACTTTCCAGCTGACACGTCAGAGGTCAGAAGTGACCCTAACAACCAGCATCAAGTAAACATCTTGAGGAGTTAATAGCACACCGACAGTTTCTTGACTAAGGAGAGAGCCCTTAAATATACGATGCTTCAAGCATTGGGGGTCCCCGCCCCCCCTCACTCAACACGTGTGCATTTAAAGAGCAGTTTGCCCAGTAAAGAAGAAAGAAACCCAAGGCCTGGATTCATCAAGCATTTACACATCCATTTACGAAATCTGAACATCTTTGAACCATCACTGAGGCTGTGTTTACATTTAAATGGTTTACCAGCTTTGAAACTTCACAACCCAAGGTTGTGATTGTTATAAATAACCTCGTGGGGCTTTGACGCTCACAAATTGGTTAATCAATGTAAACTTAGTCGCCATCATTGAGGAAAGATGTACAGGTTCCGTAAGAGGGTTGCGTAAACGCTTGATGAGTCGCGGCCCTGGTCTACTGATATAGAGTATATTATGCACCCACACTCCACACCACACGCCTTAATGGGCTAAAGCAACTACAGCTAATCGCAAGAAGTAACTGATCTGACAAGCGTTGGCACGTGGAGCTTCCCGGCACACATACACGGTGGGTATCTTACCAGTGTGACGCCGTGGGTGGTGCCACAGTGGGCCAGGTACTGCATGTTGGCATAGTAGACCATGGTGGCGGCGATCCAGCTGTCGGAGAGCGCCTGTGAGGAGGGATCAGACCAGCCTAGAGGTAAACTAGCAGAACTTTCCCCAAGTTCTAAAGGTGAAGTAGATCTCTTGATGTGCCTCGTCAAGGGCGCGGGGCAGGGCAAGTTGCGGGTAGGTTGGTGGAGACGAGTGGTGCCCCGAGTGGTGTTGCTCCTGCTGGTGGCGAGGCCCTCTCTCCCTGAGGCCTGGTCGGTACCCGAGTGTGAAGACCTTTGGTGAGTGCAACCCGGTTTATCAAGACCATCTGACGCGTTCTCCAAGTCAGATTGGTGTGCCTTTGGGTTATCGGAGAAGAGAGATGTCAGGTTGGGCACGACAGGAGACTTTAGTGCGTTGAAAGCTGTGCGGTTTTGCGGTGTAGCAAGCACGTCCCTTGCTCCGAGCCGTCGCTTATTGATGGCAGCAGGTTTTTCCCAGGGGTGCTGGACCCCGAGGCCGGACTCCTTACTGCAGAGAGACGCTGATCTGCGCTGCTTTACAGACACATCTTGTGATGCCCCACGCGTCTCAAGCTGTTCTGGCTGCTGGCTGTTGTTGTTAGTGATTAAGTCCAGTAGAGTCCAGTCCCTTACTTGCAAGCCCTCTGAAGGTTTAGTCTTAGTGGAGAATTTCCTGGCATAAGCATCTGTCTTTAGGTAATCGCAAATTACTTGGGAGGTGGTCGGAGCGAGGCAATTCGAACTCTCGAGCCCCTCCTGCGTGACACGACCGGACCGATGGTGAGGAGCCGCCGCTTCGTCAGGACTGTCGTCGAGGAGGTCCCTGAACGACACGGCGGTGAGTGCGGGTCGTCTCCTTGTGACAGTGCTCTTCCCGTCTCTCTCCGTAGCCTCCCGTCTCCACCACGGCCAAGTCTTGGAGGGCTCCAGCACTCCGGTACTCAAGACCTCACTCTCCACAACACTGGCCCCCTCCTTGGCCCCCCTCTTCCTCTCACACCAACAGTAAGGCACCAACACCAGTGGAGCCGTGTGGCACCAACACCAGTGGAGCCGTGTGGCACCAACACCAGTGGAGCCGTGTGGCACCAACACCAGTGTTGACGTGTGGCACCCACACCAGTTTAGTCGTGTGGCTCCACCAGCGCCACCAGTCTCGCAAGCAGCAACAAGGCAGTGGTGGCGCGAGCAGGCTTGCCACACTCACAGCCACTGTCTTCACTACCGGAGCCACACACACACACACACACACACACTCACACACTCACACATACAGTTGCCCTCGGCCGCGGCTATCACACTCAATGAGGGTAATACGAGGGGTCGCTGAAGCTTGGCCACACCAGACGCTCCCCCAACCTTAAAATATGGCCTAGATCATCTAGCTCTGCTAAAAGTCGTGCTTAACTTTACATGTATTGTCACTGCATGTCAAGATAGCCAAGAGCTCATTATCCAGGAACCTGACTCCACTCATGCTAGTAATTCAACGGTCATCGAACGCTCGCAACACAATTTGTTTTCCAAGCAAATAATGAACAATCAACATTACAATTTGCATTTTCCGCACAATGGGTTTCTGCTCACAAACACTATTATCAAATAACGATACTGCTGAAGAGAGATCAACATGTTGATGTTTAGCCACCACCACCACTGGCGTGTGTGTGTGTGAGTGTTGGAGGGGAGTGGGTGCTGAGGGAGAAGCCCCTGTCTATCTGACAGTTATTTCCTGCGCGGGAAGTGCCCAAGACGCATGGGCAGGCCGGGGCACGTCACGCGGGCACAACAGGCGGAGGAACTAGTGTGTGTGTGTGTGTGTGTGTGTGTATACAGCTGGCTAAGCGTATCCAGAGCAGAAGTGTGGCTGGTCCACCAACAGCCGCCTCCTCTCACACCTTCCTGACGCAGGCGAGACGCCGCGAGCGACGTGCCGGGGCACCCTCAGCAGGCAGACAGCACCATTACACTGCGACAAGAGCTGTCGTGCGGGGAGTTTACGGGAGGGGGAAGACAGGCGGGAGCGAGGAGATGAGACGGTGCCACCCAAGAGACGGGCGGCCAGCGTGTGTGTGTGCGTGTCGTAAAAAATGCCGGCAAGTCAGGCCAAGGAGCAAGTTAGTCAGTCAGTTGGTGTTGTGTGAGCTTAGTAGCGGGCGGGCGGGTGGGCGGGTATGGGCGGGCGGGTGGCGGTGGTAACCAAAGGGAACCACGCCTGCTTTGTTGCCATGGTGACCATCGCAACGCCCAGCAGATTCTGGCCCCCCATCGCTTTCCCGGACACGTTAACACACCGCCACCCCCTGTCCCAGCCACCACCAGTGTCCCAGTGTCCCAGCCACCACCAGTGTCCCAGCCACCACCAGTGTCCCAGCCACCACCAGTGTCCAGGTGTCCCAGCCACCACCAGTGTCCCAGCCACCACCAGTGTCCCAGCCACCACCAGTGTCCCAGTGTCCCAGCCACCACCAGTGTTCCAGTGTCCCAACCACCACCAGTGTCCCAGCCACCACCAGTGTCCCAGTGTCCCAGCCACCACCAGTGTCCCAGCCACCACCAGTGTCCCAGCCACCACCAGTGTTCCAGTGTCCCAACCACCACCAGTGTCCCAGCCACCACCAGTGTCCCAGTGTCCCAGCCACCACCAGTGTCCCAGCCACCACCAGTGTCCCAGCCACCACCAGTGTCCCAGTCACCACCAGTGTCCCAGTGTCCCAGCCACCACCAGTGTCCCAGCCACCACCAGTGTCCCAGCCATCACCAGTGTCCCAGTGTCCCAGCCACCACCAGTGTCCCAGCCACCACCAGTGTACCAGCCACCACCAGTGTCCCAGCCACCACCATTGTCCCAGTGTCCCAGCCACCACCAGTGTCCCAGTGTCCCAGCCACCACCAGTGTCCCAGTGTCCCAGCCACCACCAGTGTCCCAGCCACCACCAGTGTCCCAGCCACCACCAGTGTCCCAGTGTCCCAGCCACCACCAGTGTCCCAGCCACCAACAGTGTCCCGGTGTCCCAGCCACCACCAGTGTCCCAGCCACCACCAGTGTCCCAGTGTCCCAGCCACCACCAGTGTCCCAGTGTCCCAGCCACCAACAGTGTCCCAGTGTCCCAGCCACCACCAGTGTCCCAGTGTCCCAGCCACCACCAGTGTCCCAGTGTCCCAGCCACCAGCAGTGTCCCAGTGTCCTAGCCACCAGCAGTGTCCCAGTGTCCCAGCCACCACCAGTGTCCCAGCCACCACCAGTGTCCCAGCTACCACCAGTGTCCCAGTGTCCCAGCCACCACCAGTGTCCCAGCCACTACCAGTGTCCCAGTGTCCCAGCCACTACCAGTGTCCCAGTGTCCCAGCCACCACCAGTGTCCCAGCCACCACCAGTGTCCCAGTGTCCCAGCCACCACCAGTGTCCCAGCCACTACCAGTGTCCCAGCCACCACCAGTGTCCCAGCCACCACCAGTGTCCCAGTGTCCCAGCCACCACCAGTGTCCCAGCCACCACCAGTGTCCCAGTGTCCCAGCCACCAATCTGACTTAAACAAAGAAAAACAATTTCTTAACACTATGTAATGTAGGTAAAACTCGCTCTAATTAAGTTAGTAATTAATGATATGCAGTGATATAATTTTTTTTTTAAATCGCTCTGGCCATTAGGCAAAACGGTCCGTATATCCCAATACTAATTGGCAAGAGCCGTTTGGAGTATTTTCTTATGTATCTGCTAAAATTAGTCTGTCCTTAACTAAACATATTTTTTTTTACTTTAATTGGGTCATGTTTTATATATATATATATATATATATATATATATATATATATATATATATATATATATATATATATATATATATATGGTTAAGTCCAAACATGTGTAAACTATTTTGTTTACTCATTAGTGAAAACAGTTTGTTAGGGAAGAGTGGATATTAGACAATTATATTCCACCATACCTCAGACCCCTTGTACAGGCCAGGGCCAGGTGTACAGGTCAGGGCCAGGTGTACAGGTCAGGGCCACGTGTACAGGTCAGGGCCAGGTGTACAGGTCAGGGCCAGGTGTACAGGTAAGGGGCCACTTATCTGTTAACTACCTTACTAGTATTTTTCTACACTTATAAATACACAACTGCAATTATTTCTGAAACTAATATAACTTCTCCCAGAGAGAGAGATTAATACTAACTTCTAATTCTTTACCAAATATTCCTTTCTTTAGTAGTTACAGCAGGAGGAACGAGAAGTAGTACCCAACATAACTTACAGCATAACTTAAGTACCCAGCATAACTTACAGCATAACTTAAGTACCCAGCATAACTTACAGCATAACTTAAGTACCCAGCATAACTTACAGCATAACTTAAGTACCCAGCATAACTTACAGGCAATACATTAAGGAATTATATATAATGACAACACAAACACAATAGTCGTTACCCTACATCGCTTTCTCTGACTGGCTCCTATAACCTGTCAACTGGTTCCTCCGTACTCCTCTACATTATATTGCAAATCGTGGCATTAAACTCTACAGTCACTCATTTGAAGAATATCTTCAGTCTGCCAAGGTCTTCCTGTTGTAGCTTGTTGCTAGTGTTCCCCCTTTTGTGTATTTTGTTGATAGCTGTTGTGTCATCAACAAGCAAGCAAGATCATGGCAATACTCTCCCTCGCCGGACATCATTGCCATGAATAAAGATTGGCCGAGGTGCTAATATGAGCCCCGTGGGACCCCGTTGGTAATCTCTCACCGCTCTAATGTGCCTCTTCCTTCACTCTTTTGTCTCATATGGCGCGAATACTCCTTAATCCCCCGTGGCACCATCTTGGTCACTCCCGCCTGGTCCTTAAACCTGGGCCCGTCTCTCACGTTAGGCGCCGTAGCCCAGGCAGGAGGCGCCGTAGCCCAGGCAGGAGGCGCCCAGGCAGGAGGCGCCCAGGCAGGAGGCGCCGTAGCCCAGGCAGGAGGCACCCAGGCAGGAGGCGCCCAAGCAGGAGGCGCCCTTGTACACCTGTGTTGATGCTTCCCTCTTCGAGGCCCTCCTCAGGTGTTCTATTAGTGTCACATAATCTTGAGCGCAACATTGCATGGTATGCAAATAAGGAAGACGCCTGTAATTTACCGCCTCCTTATCTCCTCCTTCGTGCATATACTGGTAATATATTACTTGCCAGCTTTCAGGTGAAAACTTGCAAATGTATAATACACAAAATGTATAATACACAAAATGTATAATACACAAAATGTATAATACACAAAATGTATAATACACAAAATGTATAATATACACATATATGCAATATGAACACATCCTTATGATGTGTACTTACATATATGTACTCCAAATATGTGGGTGCAGGGTGGCTGCCTATTGTTCTAACTCCTGATCCTCCTGTTTCTCATCCTATCTATTAGTAGGATTATATATATATATATAAACAGCCTCGATTACCGTGCCAATTAGTTAATTCTACCTGTTCCCTACCATTACAGTTAAGTGCTTTCTTATATCCCCTTTCCTCACCTGAGGCCCTCAGTTTCATCCATGCCCTCGTGTTCTCTCGGTATTCATTGCGAACAATTCCTATTTTTTCCATTCTGTAAATCCCCAACGAATTCGATACGTCTCAGTCATGTCTGCCCCCTCTCTCTCTCTCTCTCTCTCTCTCTCTCTCTCTCTCTCTCTCTCTCTCTCTCTCTCTCTCTCTCTACTCTTTTCTAGCGTCGCCAGGTTTAGTGCTATCAGTCCCTCTTCACACCCCATCTCTCGCAATTCTGGAAGAGCCTCGTTGCAAACTTCTAAACCTTTTCGAGTTTCCATATACATATATATATATATATATATATATATATATATATATATATATATATATATATATATATATATATATATATATATATATATGTATGTATGTATGTATATATATATACATACATACATATATATATATATATATATATATATATATATATATATATATATATATATATATATATATATATATTGTAATGGGAGCTCCACGATGGGGCGCTATAATCTAAAACTAATCTCACGTCGGTTTACAGCGATATAAATGCCTTCTTATTTAAGTTCCTGAATGATGTTCAGAATTGTGCTAGTGTAGTATGCTGCTGATGTTATCCTATATTCATGAGCCTCCGGAGTTAGGTTTGGTGTCAGGTTCACTCCCAGGTAATGTTCTCTAGTCATTACTTGGAGGTACTCTTCCTTCATCGTGTACTGTACTTTTGGTTTCCTGTCACCTCTTCCCATTTCCATCAGCTTGCACTTGCTGGTGTTGAAATCCTGTAGCCATTTCTGTGACCAACTCTACAATCCTTATTTGTCTCAAATCTCCTCATTAATTTTGCATCGTCTGCAAACATCGACATATAAGACTCAACTCCTACAGATAAGTCATTTATATCGAGGAATAGTATGGGTCCCAGCAGCGATCCTCGAGGGACTCTGCTTCTTACCATACCCACTGTCCGATGTCTCGCCCCTCGCTCTGACTCTCCGACTCCTGTCTGTTAGGTATACTTGAGAGGGCATACCTGGAGAAGGTTCTGGGAGTTGTTCTACTCACCAAGCCCAGCCTGAGTCCAAGTTAGACTTGTGATTACTTGGTCCAACAGGTTGTTGCTTGGAGCGGCCCACAGGAAGGGAGGGAATTATCATGGGAAAGCGCCAAGCCATTACGACTATATAGCACTTGGAAGAGGTCAGGATAAGGATTTGGGATGGGACGGGTGGAAGGAATGGTGCCCAACCACTTGGACGGTCGGGAATTGAACGCCGACCTGCATGATGGGAGACCGTCGCTCTACCGTCCAGTCAAAGTGGCTGGACGTGAGTACCGAGCAGTACTCAAGACCAGTGATCAGCACCAGTGATTTAAATAGTATTAGCATTGCGGTGGGCTCCCTATCCCACCATAATGTAATTTTCCTGAACGTCGCTATATTTGCTCGGTTATGTTCACTAAATGTCAGGTCGTCAGACATCATAATTCCCAGATCTTTTACCTGTTGCTTTCCTTCTTCGAGTAGGTCTGATTGTGTCCTATACCCTGTGTCCTAGCCACCACCAGTGTCCCAGCCACCACCAGTGTCCCAGCCACCACCAGTGTCCCAGCCACCACCAGTGTCCCAGCCACCACCAGTGTCCCAGCCACCACCAGTGTCCCAGCCACCACCAGTGTCCCAGCCACCACCAGTGTCCCAGCCACCACCAGTGTCCCAGCCACCACCAGTGTCCCAGCCACCACCAGTGTCCCAGCCACCACCAGTGTCCCAGCCACCACCAGTGTCCCAGCCACCACCAGTGTCCCAGCCACCACCAGTGTTCCAGTCACCACCAGTGTCCCAGCCACCACCAGTGTCCCAGCCACCACCAGTGTCCCAGCCACCACCAGTGTCCTAGCCACCACCGGTGTCCCAGCCACCACCAGTGTCTCAGCCACCACCAGTGTCCCAGCCACCACCAGTGTCCCAGTGTCCCAGCCACCACCAGTGTCCCAGTGTCCCAGCCACCACCAGTGTCCCAGCCACCACCAGTGTCCCAGCCACCACCAGTGTCCCAGCCACCACCAGTGTCCCAGCCACCACCAGTGTCCCAGCCACCACCAGTGTCCCAGTCACCACCAGTGTCCCAGCCACCACCAGTGTCCCAGCCACCACCAGTGTCCCAGCCACCACCAGTGTCCTAGCCACCACCGGTGTCCCAGCCACCACCAGTGTCTCAGCCACCACCAGTGTCCCAGCCACCACCAGTGTCCCAGTGTCCCAGCCACCACCAGTGTCCCAGCCACCATCAGTGTCCCAGCCACCACCAGTGTCCCAGCCACCACCAGTGTCCCAGCCACCATCAGTGTCCCAGCCACCACCAGTGTCCCAGCCACCACCAGTGTCCCAGCCACCATCAGTGTCCCAGCCACCATCAGTGTCCCAGCCACCATCAGTGTCCCAGCCACCACCAGTGTCCCAGCCACCACCAGTGTCCCAACCACCACCAGTGTCCCAGCCACTACCAGTGTCCCAGCCACCACCAGTGTCCCAGCCACCACCAGTGTCCCAGCCACCACCAGTGTCCCAGCCACCACCAGTGTCCCAGCCACCACCAGTGTCCCAGCCACCACCAGTGTCCTAGCCACCACCAGTGTCCTAGCCACCACCAGTGTCCCAGTGTCCCAGCCACCACCAGTGTCCTAGCCACCACCAGTGTTCCAGCCACCACCAGTGTCCCAGCCACCACCAGTGTCCCAGCCACCACCAGTGTCCCAGCCACCACCAGTGTCCCAGCCACCACCAGTGTCCCAGCCACCACCAGTGTCCCAGCCACCACCAGTGTCCCAGCCACCACCAGTATCCCAGCCACCACCAGTGTCCCAGCCACCACCAGTGTCCCAGCCACCACCAGTGTCCCAGCCACCACCGGTGTCCTAGCCACCACCGGTGTCCTAGCCACCACCGGTGTCCTAGCCACCACCGGTGTCCCAGCCACCACCAGTGTCCTAGCCACCACCAGTGTCCTAGCCACCACCGGTGTCCTAGCCACCACCGGTGTCCTAGCCACCACCGGTGTCCTAGCCACCACCAGTGTCCCAGCCACCACCGGTGTCCTAGCCACCACCGGTGTCCTAGCCACCACCGGTGTCCTAGCCACCACCAGTGTCCCAGCCACCACCAGTGTCCTAGCCACCACCAGTGTCCCAGGGTCCCAGCCACCACCAGTGTCCCAGCCACCACCAGTGTTCTTCGTTTCCACCATACCTAAGTACCTGGAACTTATCACTGTTAAACATCATTTGCAGTTGACCAATCGAAGCCTATATTAATATCAGCCTGGAGTTTCTCAGTGTCTTCCACAGGCGGAATTTTCATGCTGATTTCTGTATCATCTGCTCAGGATGACACGAAGCTGTGACTAGTATGTTTGTCAATATTTAATATGAGAATAAGAACAAGCAGTGATGCCAGGACTGTGCCCTTAACACTCTTTAGTGTTTTGTCGTTTACTCCCGCCTGCCTCTCAAGTGTGTGTGTGTGTGTGTGTGTGTGTGTGTGTGTGTGTGTGTGTGTGTGTGTGTGTGTGTGTGTGTGTGTGTGTGTGTGTGTGATAGTTCCTTGTGAGGTACTGTGTCAAAAGGCTTTTTTGGCCACTTCAGAAATATGCAGTCTGCCTAAACCTTCTCTGTCCTGCCTCGTTTTGTGTCCTACATCATAGAACTACAGTAGGTTGCTAGTTAGCCATGATTTCTCTTGCCTAAAGCCATGTTGATGTTTGTTTACATACCTATGTCTCTCTAGGTGTATAAGTCTTATCCTTTATACAAGGAAATCCCACTCATGTGTGAGTGGACCTTGAACCTACGTAGGTTCGAACCCTCATCACGGCCCCTTGTGGATTTGTTCATTTGATGCATCACGTTATTGTGATTTGCGTGAGTGTAATAATAAGGGTAATAGTAATCCCCCACATTTTCTTGGTTAGAATCCCAAATGTGGGATTCAAACCCTGGATTTGGGTCCTCGCAAGTCGTGCACCTTACCTCAGGACCACGACACGGTATGGCATAGTCGAGAGGTCAGGTGCGATGCTTGGGAGTACCCTGGTCGAGGGTTCGAATCCCTCCCCCCGTGTTGCTCCAACTGAACTTCTCAATTTTCATCCTTATTATTTTTTCCTGTAAATGTTAAATTTTGCGTAAATGATAAATTTCCTGTAAATGTTAAATTTCCTGTAAATTGATAACCACATTTGCCTTTTTCCAGCAGCTTGGTAATCCTTTGTAAGTGAGTTATTAAAGATCATTGCCAGAGGATCGCTGAGGGCCTGTGGCGCGTCCTTTAAGATCCAGGGTGATACCTTCTCCGGTCCAGGTATCTAGTCATGTTAGAGTTGTTTACTTATGTTCCCTGATGTTACCTGTCGTCGTGTGTGTGTGTGTGTGTGTGTGTGTGTGTGTGTGTGTGTGTGTGTGTGTGTGTGTGTGTGTGTGTGTGTGTGTGTGCGCGCGCGCGTGCGTGCGTGATCGAGTTGGGATTGTGAACTAGAAGTTCTATAAT